>NW_005054346.1:3541172-3541491 GCF_000277835.1 Geospiza fortis | reverse complement strand
AAGGAGGGAAGGAGGGAAGGAGGGAAGGAGGGAAGGAAGGAAGGAAGGAAGGAAGGAAGGAAGGAAGGAAGGAAGGAAGGAAGGAAGGAAGGAAGGAAGGAAGGAAGGAAGGAAGGAAGGAAGGAAGGAAGGAAGGAAGGAAGGAAGGAAGGAAGGAAGGAAGGAAGGAAGGAAGGAAGGAAGGAAGGAAGGAAGGAAGGAAGGAAGGAAGGAGGGAAGGAGGGAAGGAAGGAAGGAAGGAAGGAAGGAAGGAAGGAAGGAAGGAAGGAAGGAAGGAAGGAAGGAAGGAAGGAAGGAAGGAAGGAAGGAAGGAAGGAAG
>NW_005054346.1:3540243-3540982 GCF_000277835.1 Geospiza fortis | reverse complement strand
CAGGAAGGCAGGAAGGCAGGCAGGAAGGCAGGCAGGAAGGCAGGCAGGAAGGCAGGCAGGAAGGAAGGAAGGCAGGCAGGCAGGCAGGAAGGAAGGAAGGAAGGAAGTTCAACTTCTCCAAACCAAAACAGAGCTTTGTTTATTGCTTTATGTTAGGACCTTCCAGCCTTTCTCCACAAACCTCAGTGTAATGACTCAGTGAGTTTGTCACTGCCTATGTGCCCTGTGCTGTCCTTGAAACGTGGATAGCATCAGACTTTTCCATCCTAATCCGTTTCAAGTACATAGATGTTCTAGCATGTCTATAGAATTGGACAGCTCCTGAGAGCCTCCTGACACCTGTCCCAGCACAGACAGCCCACAAGTTTCAGAAGGGACACCAAAGGAATAATTAGTTATGTCCCCATGCCGAAAAACGCTGAAGGGGTCTTTTACGTTTCAATGCAATTTCCTTTTACATTTTCGTTTAGCTTCTACGACTTCATCTGCTCCCTCCACCACTGCCCCAGCCCCGCCGTCTCGGAGGAGGGCCCTGCACTTCTGCCGAAGCCCAGGAGATGGTGCTGTGGATTTTGGATCGGGAGCTCGGCGCTCGGGCCGGGGCCGGTGGGTCCCCGCAGAGCCCCAGGGACCCCGCGGACAGCCGGCGTGTCTCCGCGGGAATCCTCAGGTGCCCTGATCTCTCTGCAGCCCTCCGGAATTCCCCTTACACCTCCGGCGGTCCCCAGAGGCTCGGCCC
>NW_005054346.1:3536874-3540061 GCF_000277835.1 Geospiza fortis | reverse complement strand
CCTGGGGCTGCCTCTGGGCGGGCAGCCGCCTTTGAGGGTGTTTGCACCACGAGAGGATGCAGCAGGGAGGGTAATGTTATTTCTTTTTACTGGGTTTTTTCTACACCTTGAACTTAAATAAAGTTTTCTTCGCAAAGACAAAACAGCTGCAGTTGGGGCGAACGAAAGCGCTCTCCAAAGCCTGACTCAGTGCTGGAAAAGCCGGGCAAATCCTGCTTGGGGGGCTGCCCCTGCTGTACCCAGCGCTCGGCTCTGATCTCCGCCAGGCTCGGCGTGTCAGAGGAAGAAGAGATTTCGGGCTGAGGCGCTGGAAGAAGGACCGGAAAGTTGCGGAAGATCCCAAGCCCTTCTCTTGCTGCGGGGCCGTCCGGCTGCAGCAGGCACACGCCGTCCCTCTGCTCAGAGCAGGCAGGGAGAGACTAACCGGACTGAAATCTGTCTGCATTCAGCTCTTGGGCGTCTGACGGCAAAATTTGGAAAAAGTGTCTTTCATCACGGAAACTTTTCAGCAAACCCTACCCTGGGAAGAGGGAAAAGGGGATTTTACTTCTCTCACAGGTGGGGAGCGGAACAACTCCCGAGCAGATCTTGCTGAAGACGCCACAGAAAATCAGCAATCACTGCGCCGTCCGCCCTCATCTGTACCCTGGGACCTTGCAGGGCCCTTGCCCCCTGCCCCTGGCTCCTGCCCCGCCCAGGACGGTCCGTGCCCGGCCGCTCCCAGCGGAGCCCGGGGATGCTCCGGGGCGGCGGGCGCAGCCCTTCTGCAGCCCGGCTCCGGGCCGCTCATTTCCCGAAATAATGACCCAAGTGTGGAGGAGCTGGTGGCAGAGGTCTGCGGTACAATTAAACCAGGTAACGAGACGCTGGGCAGATGTGTTTTCATTGCGCTGTAAGATAAACGCAGTGTTAAATGCCTGACAACTTCCCAGAAGCAATCAGCAAAAGTTTACGAGTGCATAAACCTCAAAGACCATTCCTCGGTATTTTTATAAGCGCCGCATTTAAAGCTTCTATAAATTCTTCTGCTTGCTTCCAAACTAAAGTTCCCGTAGACTATTAAACAGCCACTTCGTGAGGTGGGGAGAGGCAGATCACAACAGGCGGGTCCAGGGAAGGAGAGAGGGGCTCTCTTTCCGTCCCCTCCACTTTGCTCTCCCAACTCCCTCCCACACCTCCCACAAGGTAAAGTTTGTTAGAAAGTTGGCATCTTTAGAGCACGACAAGTCACAGATGAGCACATCGGCAAGATGAAGGGATATATGCATGTCCCAAGAACAGAGGACCGACCCAGTAGAGAGGGAAAGGAAAGAATGAAGAGAAATGAAAGGAAAAGAGAGGTGGTTGAAAAGACGGCATGAAGCAGGTAAAAAGAACACGAGCAGATCTAGGGGCAGATCATGCAGACTGACCGGCGGACAGGAAAGAGCAGAAAAAGCTTAGACGGAGAGGGAGATTTCAGACGCAGAGGGCAAATCTAAGCGAACGCAGCCGAGGGGGAAAGGAGGAGGTCGCCGCGGTGCCCCCGTTCCCCCGCCCCGACGGCGCGGCCCGGCAAGAGCCCCTCGCCCATCGGGGCAACGGCGGCGGCCGCAACCCCGGGGCAACGGGACCCTCCGCCTGCGGACAGGCAGTGTACGTCGTCCCAAAGTTGCAGAAAAAAAACTAGACAGTGCTAGTGAACCCACAGATCAGCGGGAGAGATCAAGCCGGAGCCCTCTGTCTTCGAAGAAATAAGATGAGGGGAATGAAATGTTCCCACTAGCCATCAAATTGTAATAACAGTATCCGTCATCCTTAAGTGACCACACGAGTTTTACAAGTTGGATATTAAACAGATTAAATAATAATAATAAAAAACCCCAAATCCCTGTTGCGAACATAAAGTCCTTTGTTTACGATCCCGGGGAAAATGAAGTTGCTAATTGAAAAACAATAAACCTAAAATGCCTTTGGATTAATAATGATAGAGGTTAACGGTGACATCCATCCCTCGGAAAGGGGGAGGGGAGCGAGGCGCTCGGTGACTGTGCGCTTGGACGGCGACCAGGGACAAGCGCAGCAGCCAAATGGGGCTGGGGGGCGGGGGGTGCGACCCTCCCTCTTCGGAGGGCTCGGCTTGTATGTTCGCCTCTGATCCGGAGACACGAGGTGAGGAAGGTCTGTATTGTAGTCATGTCCTCGCTAGATGAAATCTCAGTCAATTACTCTGAAATCTGCAGCTTGGCTTCTTTTCATTCTTTCCAGGTGAAAATTCAAACGTTTTCTGTTGTCGCCTGGTCCTTTCTTTCCTGAAACAAGGCACCCAACTGTTCTGATATTACCATTCAAAAACGGGTTCTGTGGCAAACCTCATTTGTGAATCTATTACAGAGATTAATAGATTATTTCTCCTTTTTCAACTAATTCTCAGTGGGGAAATTTAACCATATGGTAAGGAGAGAATTAGAATTTCATCACATTAGAGCAAAATGTAATGAAAAGAGTCCAACACCTGGGGCCAACTCCGAAAGACACAATTAAAAGGTTTTTAATGAAACCAGAGAAACCAAAAAATTTTCATAGCCTTCAGTAATCCTGCCACATAAGAATGATTTGGAAGTGTTGGGAAATATTGTTTTTTTTACTGATGTCATAAGAATGAAAACCTGCCACTAAATACTCTGAGTGCTAACAGAAAGGCAAGAGCGAGCTGCTCGCCTCAAGGATCTGAGGAGCAGTGGGACAAAATTCTGACCGACCCTCGGGTTTGCACTTCAGCTTTTGGAAGAGTGCAGAGGAGAGTGTTCCGGCTCCGAGGAGAAGCCCCGAGAGAGGAGCAGGGGCTCGGAGTAACCGGGTGACCGAGGCCGCCTCGCCCTGACACCGGCGGCGGCATCCCGGCGTTGGGGACAAGAGCGGGGGTGCTCCGGCCGAGTCGGGCTCGCTGGAGGGAGGCAGGAGGGCACGGACCCGCAAAGAGTTGGTCAGTCGCAGTAAAAAATAAATTTTAAAAAGTTTGGTGGGTTTTGCCCTTTCTCTTCCTTCCTCTCTCTTCCTCAGATCCGTTCATCTTCAAGGTAACTGATGGGGCTTTATGTTTTTTATAGGGACACGGGGGATAATCACTCGCAAGCAGCAATCTGCTACTTGAAAAGGGATAAGGGAAGGAGGAGGGGAACCTCCCCGTAGTTTGGTCTCCGTTTGT
>NW_005054346.1:3536104-3536708 GCF_000277835.1 Geospiza fortis | reverse complement strand
CCCGACTCCACGGCTAAGTTAGCAGAAGTCTGCTGGCAGCACTCGGAAGGAGAAGTGTTGAAGTGGGCTTTTCTGCAGTGCAGGGCTGTAATTTGCTGAAGGAGGCAAAGAACATCCTTCGATCTAAGTAGGGCTTTTAGTGTGCTCATTGATGAGTGAAAGTCGCCACACATGTCAAGCTAAAGGCAGTTGTTGGGTTACTAACAGGACACAACGTCTTGCAAACATATGCGTTAAGCTGTGTATACAGATGGCAGGGAGAATAATGGAGCAGGCGCCTCTTATAAAGCTCTAGCTGCTGCCTGTCTTCAGACCTGGGAAAAGAAACTATTCAGACTCAGGGCCAGATAGCGCCTGGGATTGTTTGTTACCGTTTTAATCCTATTAATTAAAACGTTAACCTGATTGGGTAGAAAGCTCTGTCCCAACAGGCGAGTCTTCTTCATAATAACCTACTCTCAGAGATAATGATGTAAAAGACTCCCCCGTCTGCGGCGGCTGCTGGTTGATGGGTCCGGAAATCTCTTGAAGGTGAATCCAAGCAAGATAAACGGTGGAAGCGGCTCCACTGGCAGCGCACAATGCCCCAGCGCGGCGCCTGCTG
>NW_005054346.1:3533012-3534694 GCF_000277835.1 Geospiza fortis | reverse complement strand
GGGGGGGCTCGCTGCGCGTCCGGACAAAGGAGAGGCCGGGAAATAGCAGGCCGGGCTGGGAGCCGGGGCTGTCGCCGGGGACAAATCAGAGAGGGCACTTGAACATAGATTTTTTTTTTATTAATTATTAGCAGTATTATTATTATTATTATTATGAACCAGGAAACAAACAAACTTGAAATGTAAACTTATTATTTAAGTGACTCGCAGAAACAAAGAGACTGGACCATTGCTAAGGAAGACTTTGTATTTTTTATCGTCTCTAAACTTTGATCCTGTGAAAATGCGCAAAGTTTGGTGAGAGTGATTTAAAAAATCGAGTGAGTTAAAAAAAAAGACAAAAAATAACCGATCAAAACCCCTACTCCGTGTCGCTGAAAGTATCGCATTTTTAAAAGAAATATTTATGTGCACCTTGTTTCTTTCCACTTTGCAATGATGTATAAACAAGACATGCTATTTATTTGTTATTCTTTAAAATGACCCTTCCACGCCAACAATATTTATCATGTGTTAAGGTCATGGGTCTTATGTGCAGTTACTTTAAATGCTTCTAAAATTCTGTTTATGGATTAACTTAAACTGTGTGCCAAGTGTTTAAAACATTTATTTGCCAACAACATATAACCAGAAATGTTGATGTATCCGAGCTGCTTAGGTTTATGAAAGGTCATCTGGATTTTAAGTTGCATCATCCCTGTATTTAAATTGAGCTTTAATAAATTGCTTCAGTCCAAAAATTACAGGAAAAGTGTATTCTTAATTGCTCAACCAACTGATTTTTGAAAGGGTATTCTTTGCATTATAACAGGTAATAACTATTTACTTTTACAAGGCATCAGAGCAATAGCTGCTACAAGAACACTTGCCAAGCCAATGTTTTCCCAGGCGCTGTGTTTTCGAAGGTATAATTTAAACTGCTTTTAATGTGTATGTAAATTATTCTGACTGTGGATAATTATTTAAGTTGAAATACTTTGAATACTTTAGGCTAATTTACAGAACGCGTGGAATTCTTCTCTTCTTTTTCCAGGGGGATGTGGGGAGGCGGGTTTTGATTTTTTTTAATTAATTTTTTTTAAGAAAAATGAGAGATGAAAAGCAAGAAGTAGCTATTTACCCAAAGTGAGCCTTCAGTTTGAGTTTGCATGGCTGGGTGGCTGTCTCTCTGCCATTTGTAAATCAAGATTTTTTTTTCATTTTCTTTCTCTTTTTTTTTTTTCTTTCAAAAACGAGTCCTGCTTTTTCTCCACTACTTGCAGATAATACAAATTCGGACTGTCAGGTTGGATGGCAAAATAGGAGCCATGATGGATCTGTTGGCAGGTCACGGATGTGTAAAGAGTGATATATATTAAATAGGTCAATCAGATTATGACAACAATGTACGATCGTTTGTATGTGTATCTATGTCGGAAAGAATCTTTATTAAAATATTTTGAACAAACGCTTGTATTACGCTGTGCTTTGTTAAGCGTATCCATCCAGATTAAAGGAGGTGGATGGTGGGGGTGGGTCGTTTTCTTTCCTTTGCCTTGCTCTGAGCGCGCCCCGCTACTCTCCCCGTCACCCCACTCCCGGCTCCGGGTGTCCCAGGCAGGGAAGCAGAAGTTTTTCCTCCCTGGCTGCGTTCTCCCCGCTCCCGTGGCAGGCGGCCCCCGGCAGTGCGCGGCCATGGGGCA
>NW_005054346.1:3530560-3532683 GCF_000277835.1 Geospiza fortis | reverse complement strand
CAGGCGGGGGAAGGGTTTAAATATTTTCCGCTCCACTTCCCATCAAAAAAGATTAATCAGAACCTGTAACTTTTCAGGAAACATAACTGTAAAGTGCCACGGAGCTGTGGGAAGGCAGCCCAGAGAGGGTGGGCAGATCAGCCCCCAGGCGCAAGGAGAAGCGTCTCTCAGCATTTACTAGACAAAGGCTGGGTGCGTCTAATTATGATTATTAAAACAATTTCCATGACGATGTCTAATATTATGTTAATTTGAAAACAACTGTGTATGAAAACTGTCGACTATAATACCTAAATTCATTTAATGAAACACATCGTTAAGGCAATTAAACCTCCTGGATGTGATTAAGGAACATAATTACGACACTGTTCTGCGCCATAATTGGGTGTCTTTAATCAAGGGGTAAAGTGATCAGCAACACAGCCATTAGTTTGTATTGTTCTGTCTCTGCTGTCCATCATTCTGATTAGGAATTAACCACCGCCACCAGCTTGGCGTGGTGCGTGCCTGTGCGTGTGTCTGTGTGAGTGTGTGTTCGTGCATATAACATCGCAGGACACATTTGCTGCAATATTTACCGCCTAATGTCTCTGGCTACCGAGCGGGCTTTCTTCCCGGAGAGGTTCCCTTGGAAGGTGCGGGCGCTGCTCGGCTTTGCCCGGCCGTGGGGTGGGGGAAAATGAGCCAGGTCCCAGCAAACTCCTGGAGCGGCCGGGACCTAGCGTGGGGAGAAGGTGAGGGGCTGGGGGAGGCCCACGCCCTGCCTCCCGGCTCCCGTGGCCGGGGACAGGGTCCGAAGTGTGCGGGCCGGGCCTGGAGCGCTCCCCGGAGCTCTGGGGAGCGATGTCTGTGGCACATGGAACGGGCTGTCCGCTCAAGGCTCACCGCCTGCCTCTGCCTCGGAGCGACGGGACAGCGGAATGAAAATCTTTGTCATTCCTGGCTACAGCCGCCGCCCGACTTTGGGCTCTCGCTTCCTCTTCGATTGTTTCGGAGGGGGCGAGGGGTCCGTGCCAGGTAGAGGTGCTGCCACTCCTGGCCCCACTCTCCTGTCGCGCTGCGCCGGGCATCCTCCCTGGGAAGCGGCGCGAAGCCACTGGGCCAGTCACTGAGCGGGTCCTGCCAATGCAGGCGTAATGTGTGCCGGGCTGGGGGGAGGAGAGAGGCTCCCCCGCCCGCCTTAAAGCTTGACAGATCACTTAGCCAGAAATGAACATGTACCCTTTCAAAAGAGCTTCTTCCTTTTTCCAATCGCCCCACCGAACCGGGATCTCCCTCAGCCTCATCCGGAGCTCCCTCTGCCCCCGCCGCCCAGCCTGGCTCCCTTCCCCGGCCCCTTACCCCGGCTCGGAGCCTAGATTGTCCCAGCATGAGTGACATTGGCTTTCCTAATGTAATGACTTATGAAAGATATAATCATGTGTTAAATTGAATCCTCCGCTTAACTGTTAATGGTGTGCTCTGGGCACATTTACGTATTAGATGCTATGGTAACTAATTACCACTAGAAGAAGGGATAATACACTTTCCAGACTTTGACAAATAATTATGAGTGTTCACATCCCTGCTAGCAGCAGTTGCAGCGGATCTGCTGGAATGAGTAAGTGAATAAATGAATGGGTAAGTGAACTTGTGTGCATGGAGGGGACTAGATAATGAATAGTGGTCAAGTGAGTTTTCTTATTAAAACCTTTAATGAAAATGTGATTTAGGGTGGAAGGGGGAAAAAAGTGCGATGCTGCCTCTAAACGTAATTAAATCGCGTAATATAAACATCAGAAACATAAATAAGTTTGCTTTTAATTAAAACTCAGCAGTCAAAGTAAATTATCCACGTGCTCGGAAACTTCTTTACAGCAATTAACACTTTTTTTTTTTTTTTGTGGGGGTTCTGGTGGCGGAGGGAGGCTGTTGGGGGGGTAAAACAAACGAGCCGGGACTCCCGACTTTCTCCAGGATCACTCGTAACTGTGATCACACCGTCCCTGCCCACGGGCCAGACTGATCCTGAGGCTCTAAGCAATCGGGGAAGAGCTCCTTGTCGCAGCGGGACAAAAGTTTGGGCAAGTCGCTCTGGGCCCCGCGGCGGCCCCGGCCCCTCGGCCCGCCCGCTCCGCGGGGCC
>NW_005054346.1:3529408-3530225 GCF_000277835.1 Geospiza fortis | reverse complement strand
TGAGCACAGAGCTGCAGCCAGCCCCATTTACCCCCGGTCACTCATCAGCTCGGTGTCACCCAGCCCGCCCACACCCGCCCCCGAAGCTCTCCGGAGGGGAATTTGGTCTGGTTCGGCTCGTTCTCCAGCCTCGGGAAGGGTTAAATCCTTCCCCAAGCCCCTAGTTGCCCTTGTCCTCTCAACCTGATTCAGAGACGTGTAATAAAATAGGAAGCAAATTTATGGTCTGTTTCAAGCACTTTACTGCTGTATTTTTAAATTCATATATGCACATATAAGAACTATGATCTGTGAATAATTTGAAATGTTATAGGTAAATGATGTATTTTAGATCAAACATAACCGCTTTCTTACGTAATTGTCTTGGATTAAAATAAAAAAATAAAGATACATTTCGAAGAGAGACAAAGCTGAAAATCTAATGACAGCCATAAACTGCTAGACAGCCATAAATTAACGTCTTCATCAAACACTGAAGGGATCAGTGCTTATCTAAATCAACAATTATTTCTTCCGAGAACTTGCAGAACAGATTGTCCCTTTAATACTATTTTTAAATCTTCATAATTGAGGATTAGGGAAAAACAATCGCCTTTCCAGAGTAAACCTCCTCTCCACCAGCCGAAGCCATCCAAACTCACCGAACACCCAGACCGCTTCCCTAGGAACCTCCTCGGGGGTCCCGTCCCCTTGTCCCACTGCAGCATCCCCGGAAGCTCGTGATGCTTTTAGGAAAGGGCATGCAGGAGTCTTTCCTCACCCCCCTCTCCCCTGATTTTTGTCGCGGGCCGGGGGAGGTGGGAGCGCAGGGAGCACA
>NW_005054346.1:3490985-3529398 GCF_000277835.1 Geospiza fortis | reverse complement strand
CTCAACTAATGCCCATCCGCTTTGCAGGTTCAGAGCTTTAGCGAGGCGGCACTTCTCCCAGCTGCAGCCACCTGCGAAGCCGGTTTTGCAAGAGGCTGCTGTAAAGAATTCATTTTTTAAAGGCAACTGAAAGATAACGTTGCGAAGAGAGGCGATTCACTGGTTTGCAAGATGGAAATTAGGGAAAGACTTGCTGCCTGTAGGAGATTAGCGAGCTACTAAACTGTTTGGAAGAAAGAGGTAGCTGGAAAGATGAGCTGATAGGGAAAAAGTCGCTGTCAAAAGTCATCACAGGGTGCTTGCCTACTGACTTTTACTCTCCCTGTAGCCAGAATTTAGACTTTTATTCAACTTTTTTGTACTCATAGCTGCTGGTTTTGGGGGAAAGAAAAATAAACCGACACATTAGTGTCAAAATGAGTTTAACAAATCTTTGAAGATAGAAAGAATCCTGCAAGAGTTCTAGCAAGAACAGCTGAAGCTTAGGCTACTTTTGATTATTTATTTTAGTGTGAATAGTTTTGAAGACAAGCACATTCCTACTATTCTGAATGACGTACTCATACAACCTTAGTACATGAGATCCCAGGAAAGCCTGACGCATAGAATAAACACAGAACTGGTTTATATGAGGATTAACATCCCACCACAGCTTCCTTGCTTTAACTTTAAAATGGAATATTGTCTACCTTTTTTTGATATGCTTTTATATATTTCTTCTTATTTATTGCTAATTATAAACATAGACAATAACTTAAGGACCACAATACTTTCATAAACATATCTTTGAGGAGTGTTTTTGTAATGAGATGATTTTTCTGTTATGTGGTAGGTATGGAGACATGACTAGCCAGGGTACATAGGCTGATTTAGGTAGTAGACAGGAAAATACTTCACTTTCTATGGTCTGGCAGTTAGAATAGCTCTATTCATATGAGTTAAGCATATGCATAATTTGATACCTTGAACAGTTTTAAAATACAGTGCTATACAAGTAACATCAAGACAGTATCTAGTATCAAATCAAATACTAGATAAAATACAGTGTTAGGGGGTCTCACTAACTCCTTCCTTTCAAGCTATCTTTCAGACCATTACGGAAAGCTCACTCAGAAATGTGCCCTTTAAGAAATCTCAAACAATGCCACTTTTGAATGTATAAATTTCAATAACTTCTAATGTAGCCTGGAGTTAGAACAATTGCACAGCTACACACACATTTACCAAACCCAGAAAATGCTGCAGGTCTGTCTTCTCTAGGAAGCATCTTCAGTAACCCTCGCAGACATACCTGACAAGCATTTCTGCATGAAGGAATGCAGAAAAACCAATGTCTTTAGGGTACAACCTTCCTATTAAATACCTGGAGAACTCAGCAGCTACAGTGATACCTAGAAAAGCCAAGCTGTGCTTTGCTGGTGCAGTGCTGTGCATCGTAACAATTTCATTCATATCCCCTTTTAAAATGAATTATCTGTGAAGACAGAATATTTTACTTTAGGTAGTACCTCTTGTACTACATGGAGGTTTGCAAAAGTAAAAGCCTAGGAGTTGTACTTAGGAATCACTAGTGGACTGCAGATCTTTATATTAATTTTGAATAATGTCCTAAGAATGTCAGAAGTACCACTTTTTGTATCTCACCTGATGAGAATTGGCTTATGTTTCCTGGTGGGGGGGTGTGATAAAAAAGACATGATACTTTCCAATATTCAGAGGAGTTTCTGTAGTTCACTGCTGAATTAAAGGTTTTTTTAAATTATTATTACAGAAATACCTGTCAAGATGAAGTAACAGAAAAATGTAGTATGTTAAAATAATAATTAAAAAATTAAAGCAATAATTGTGAATCGGTGAGAAAAGTATAAGCATAAGCTGGAAAAAATACCACAGACAATCATTCAATATTAAAATAGATATATTCCTTTTTATTGTGCCCTTGAAATACAAAATTCCTTTAAGATGTTAGATTCCTAAATAATGAATTTTCTATTTTCTTGCTCAGAAGTACCTTAGTTGATCTAGAAGCTTGAACAATGGATATTAACTGTTAAAGTAGAACCTGGCCATTGTTCATCTATATACAAATTGTGAGTTTGCAAAATTAAGAGCACTTCACAATCTCTTGAATGACCATTCAATAATGACAAAATAAAAGATTATGTAAAATTCTACAAGAAAAATTCACAGACCAGTAATTATTCATAAAAATAGCAATGCCAAAAATAGTGACATGCAGCTGGCTTAAAGGCATAAAGAACAATTCTTACATGGTTTTATATTATTACATTAGGACATACTGACAGAGATATGAAAATCTAATTTGCTAACAGGTACACATATACTAGATGGTTTCCTAAATAATGGAACATTTAAAAAAGTTTACAATAGCATTTAGCAGTACTAAGTGCCAGCATGAAAATGGAGAACATTCAAATTAAAATAAGAATAATTAAAAAACTATGTTTTAGCATTCACATTAGTTCATGATAAGTTAACTTTCTTCTTGGGTGCTATAAAAGGCCAGACTGACTTAATAAACCTATTTTTTTATGAGAAAAAAGGTGCTTAATTTTTTTTAAAGATACTGTTGATACAGCCATAGACATCAACAACTTACAGTCAGAGGCTGGTAGTGACCAGCTGAGTCACATCTCAAACTGATGGGTGAGTGCACCAATTCACCAAGGAACAGCAGAGGAATTCAGGGGTACCCATGTGTTCCTCCTGCCTGATCCTGCACCTGCCAGGTCTGTGGATGCCCCCAGAAGGTACTGCTGGGCTGGCAGGGCAGACCCCTCTGCTGAAGTGGAGAGGTGGGAGAGGGAAGCCCAGGTCTGCCTCCTCCCACCCTGCCCTGCAGCCCCACCGGCACCTGAACGCTGGCAAAGAGCACTGCTCTTTCTGCCTAGATGACTTTGCCTCTTTGTGCTCCAGTGACACACACTCAGAGCTGCACAATCCTGGGTCCTGCAGCAGAGGAAGTCATCAAAAAGGGTCTTGTACCCTATGCAATGAAACATGCTCTTCTTGGCACAGCACCCTGCAGCTAGCTTAGCTCCAGCTGGGACTTTAGGGCATGCTACACCCCTGTTTTGCTCTCTCAGCTTATTGACCAGGAATACCAACACCATCGGCCTTTCAGTCCTGCTCCATGGAGACTGAGTCACTCCTGGTCAGACCAGCTGCTGCCTCTCAATATGTCCCCTCCTCAGTGGCTGAATACATGGACCAGAAGGGCTTAACCTCCCTGTCCAGCTCCAGCTGTCATGGCTTTACATGGGGTGAGGCTTTCTTCCTCAGCAGCTGAGGTGTGCCAACGTAGTGATGCAGTGCTTACCAGCTGAACCAATCTACCAGGAGCCTGGGTTACCAGGGACACAATTCCAGGCCAGGCTGGGCAGACTCTGCCTTGTATTTGACTATTTTGGTTCTTGAGCAAAAAGAGGAAGCAATTTTTATCCCAGTAGAATGCTGGCCTCTTGTGTGGTGCTCTCTAACTCTGATGCAAGGTCTTCAAGCAGCTTCACAGAGGTTTCATCCAACTCCTGGGAAAGATCCTGGCCCTTTTCTCTCTTTTTTTTAAATGGAGCATACCATACAGATTTAATTTGCTACTTTGGAGAGCAAATCTAGTTGTTCTTTTAATTTCAGAATAGATACTATACAAATTGATCAGCAATTAATCTGAAACTACTAATGATTGGCATGTACTTTTGGCACAGTCCTATTATGCCCTATCAAATTATGCAGCAGCCAGTGATAGTCTAATTCAAAATCCTAAAAATAGAATACAATTATAAAAAATAGACTTCTGTTTAAAACAAATACCCACTGGTTTTTTTCGCAGTTGCTTCAGGTTTGTTTTAAAGTTGGATGCCAAAGAAGGATTCATCATAATTGTAGCATGAGACATTTGACGGCTTACATATAAGCAATAATGGAATACAATCAACAGTGTAATGGTATCAACATTCCCTCTCTCAATAAACCAGGTTCTAATGTCCAAAGTGGATTGTGAGCTACAGCTGAGTACAGAAAAGCTTCTACAGAGTAACCACAGGAGTAAGTAACCTGAGTACAAGAATGTCTCCACAAAAACCAATTTTACTCTGTGGCACAAAACAATAATCAGCTTTTGCTGTTGATTAAATGTTGAAGTAAAGTTAAAGCATTTAATCAACTGCAAAGTCCATTTAATGTAAGTGTACTCCAAATTTGTAGACATTATTGATACTATATATGAAGAGAAAATGTTCATACGATATATCCCAAAAAAACCACAATTTCCTTCTTGGAGGATTTGGAATGTGGCTGTACCAATCTCTGAAAGTCTTTCTACTGATGCTGACACTTATTTAGGCTACATGCTTTACACAAATAACTGAACAGGCTTCTACAAAAATAACAATAAGTAATTCTTAATATGTAGGTAGTAGTTTCCATCCATAGGCAATCAAGTGCCATACAGATTAGTAGAATTTCTGATTTTGAAAGACTTACTCTGCCACATCCCAAAGAGAGTTGTTTTTTTAGGAAGACAAGGCAAGGCCCACAGATGTGGCTATTCTGCCATTACAATTATCATCTTGGCAAATTGAGACTGGACAGCCACGGGAATCCTCATTAATCTCTGAAGTGATGGCTGGGAAGAGAGACAGGGTCTAAACTCTCAGATTTTGTGCACTAGGAAATTAATTTTCCAAACAAGAGCTGGGCACCCAGTGAAGCAGGTTGGGCAGCCAGTATAAACTTCTGTGGCTGCCCAGGGTTTTCACTTGCTCAAATTTTGGCCCCAGGGAAGAAGAGCCTGTTCTCCAATTTGCAGATGGACAAGTCTGTTTCCAAACACAGGTCACACTACTCTGCCTATGCACAACTTAGGCAAGGTAAAACAATGTTAAAAAGCATTTTTAGATACCACACTTGCCCTTGAAACCCTCTTCCTCTTTTGCCTTTTTGGAGAAATGAACAAACATAAGAAATGGTCAAAATAAACGCACGAACATGTTACTAAGAAACAGTGAGAGAAAGAGAAGCTAATTTTTGAGGTGATAGAATAATTCCAAATGGGCTTCTATATTTTCTCCCTGAAGAACATGCTTTTTTGGGGGGCTCAAGAGCCAAAATAGATAATTTAGGCTTGATCGAGAGCCTATTAAAATCAACAGAACTTCTCTTCTGGCTTTAAATGATTGCAGGAAAGAAATCACATATTTTAAATTTTTGCACTGCACAAAAAAAAAAAAAAAAAAGGAAAAGGAGCAAGAAAGCAAAGCATTCACCGTCAGTACATAAACCTGAAGTTAGAAATGTGTTGTCAGTAAGACATTCTTGCAAATCATCCTCCACCACCCCACACAACTTCCATCACATCTCCCAAATAAAAGGGCTAAGACTCTCAAGACCATGAAAGAAATAAAGTAAATATAAAGTTAGGATAATAATCACAAGAAGCTCCCCTGTTCTTGTTATTATGCTTCTGTGAGCAGATGCTGATATTCATGTAAGCGGCCTGGATTCATGCTCCCTGTAAATCCTGCCCATCTCACAACCAAGAGTATGGGGATGCACCTTGTAGAGATGCTGGGCTATTTACTTGGCCAGACTCTGGTCACGTCACCTCACTTCTCACAGCTCAAGCAGGACAAATTGAGGCTGCACGTCCCTGCATCTGATCTTTACCTCCAGCCCAACAGCTTTTCTCCTTAGAAACAAAGAGGAAGGAGGTAAAAGCAGAGAGGGAAAAGCAAACGTTTCCAAAAATATAAAGCTGAGTGATGAAACAGAGCAAACATGGAGATTAGTGGAAGGCATATAGGCAGCTGCTCAATTTCTTTAGGACCTTAACTTGTAACGAAAGGCAATATCAACGTCTGGCAGGAGGATACCAAGGCCCATGCGACTGTTATCAAGTCTGACAGCTTTGTTTTCTGCTAGTTCTACATCAAAATGAGACAATAGTATGAAAAGAAACATCTTCATCTCATTCATTGCAAGGAACCTCCCTGGACACATGCTGATCCCAGAGCCAAAGGGCATTAGGAAATACTTCAGTTTTCTTCCTGCCTTGTAGAATGTGGTTTTCTTCTTGCCATTCTCTATGTATCGATCGAACTTATACTCCTGAAAATGAAAGAGAGAGACAGCGTGATATCTAACAAGGCAGTTACACGAGCTGCTTTCTTTGCACAATGGTAACGCGTCTGAAACTCAGAAAATAAGATAAAGAGGAAGACAAGGAGCTGACAGCTTCTTCTTTTTAGTTGGTTCCCTCAAGTTTCATTAACTCACATTATCTTTCCTGCAAAGAACACTCTTTAAATCCACTTATTTAGCTTAGTCCTTTTACATCAAGCTCCTTCAACTTCCTCATCTCATCCACTGAGTGTCTGGCCTATATTGATTGTAATTAGATTTTGACCGCTTTGTAGCAGGGACAATGAACCTTAGTGGAAGGACAATTTTCTTGTAAAGCATCATACACACTCAGTGTGGTACATACATCATGAATAAGGATAATCTGCAAAATTCTGCAAATGCCTATGAATAAATTAATGCATTGCACTGATTTTCCTCTTGCAAGCCAGAGCAAAATCCATCCTTCTTTTGCACCGAATGGTGCAGATTATTCGAAAACTCCAGCGCTTTGCAATCAGTTTTCCTTTCAGTTGGAGATGGTTGCTGCTTATTTGCCACGTCTTACGTTCAAATATTTTGCTGCAGAAGCTGTGAGCAAAGCAGGACAATGCCAGCGACTGACCATTACAAAGATGGTGTTTTCAAGTAAGGCTTGAGGTCACACTTGTAACCTACATTCCATAAATTGAACATATTTCTGACTATTTTTGAGTAGCAGGATCCCTGTTTAGAGATAATTTGTGTTTTTGAATGAAGGAGATCTGGCATCCTCACTCAGTCAATGGCAAATTAACCACTTACAAAACCCTCCTGCATGCTTTGAATAAAAATGACAGGCACTTCTTGCTTATGGTCACTCATTAGCATTTGTCCTGCTTTGCATACATCTGCTATAGCAGCAGCCATTTGGAGCTGGCTGGGAACAAGTCAGTCAGACAGAAACCGACCTCAACTGATTAAAAAACCCCACACCACCATTAAAAATACACTGATACTGATCTACTCATTAGATTAGAGGCTCTGAAAATCATGCACTCCAGGTGTTGCTGTTGAGAAACAAATGTCAGGGGAGGTGGTGAGTGAGAAAGGGAACAAATACTAGGTGCACTGGAGGGGATGTAACTTTGGGTGCTGAAGAGCAAGAGCTTATTTCACTAAATGACAGAGGCCTGGATTTTCCACAAACATAAAGGTGATTCTATGTCTGCTTCCACTGACAGGTAATTCTTTTCAGCCTCTTTGAACACCCCAGCCAAAAGGAAGCAAGCCCTTTTTTTTTTGTTCTGCCAGGAAGTTATTGCTTCATTTGGAGCAGCACAGTAACAAAAATGAAAGCCCAGCATATCATAAGATTTACTTCCTGAATTCTAAATCCTGCTGGTCTAAAAAAGCACTGCTAAATATGAACTGCAATAGCTTAAAAACCCAACCCAGAGCTCTTCTCAAATGTTTTTACAAGGTGCACTTCTGGTGTCTGGAGGAATTAAGCACTGTGTTATTGAACACACAGCACACTGGGTCAAACCTTATGCTTTCTTTGTCATATTAAGAGCTTTCTGAGACTTGCAATTGCTTTTAACAAAAAATAAATTGCTGTCTAAGGGACAGGGGAAACAGAAAACAAGTGTGAGACAGGAATGCAGCCAATGACAGTGACATCAAACTCAGGGCTGCTGAAGTCCCTTGGGTTGAGTAGTGTTTCCTTAAAAGCTAGTTCACTGACTAATAAAGACCAATTTTTAAAAATGAAGGAATTTTCAGCCATGCACAAGGTGTCCTGAAAGAGACATGGTGTCTGACAGCAAGGAAAAGGTCAAGACACTGAGCAAAAAGCAGCTAATGAAGTTCTGTGTGGATGAGCTGCTACAAATATTATGAAAACTGAGCAATCTCCTGTGATTGATCTAAGTCTCCTTCTGTCACATACTGTATTTAGCTTTGTTTGGGAAGCCACCATAGAAGGTTTCCTGCAGGGTTTCCTGACACTTACTCTATGGGTTTTGCAGAGTTCATTTATTGAGCTCTATAACTAGCTGAGTTAGAATTTAGGGTTTCATTTATGCACTTTATAGAAAACTCACTAATTTATTTAGGCCTTAATGGGTGGAGAAAGAGGTCATAAATATATGCTTACACACTTACACAATATGGTGCCAAAGCACAGGATAGCTTGAACTTAAATTTATGTATCCAGGAGAAAAAGCATTGCTACAAAATTATCTCATCAAGCTGCCTGTTTTCCCAGGAAAAGTTTTCCCTAAATACATGACAAGCTCAAGACTGCACCTTTCAAAAAATTCATTCTCCATCTCTATCTGATCCTCAGTAGTTATTGTTGAAAGCACACTGCATATTTTAAGAACCAAACAGAACAGTGATTTCCCCACTTTTCGAGAGGGGCCCATGTGCTGAAATCAATGTACTGCAATGTGTGGATTGCTCATTCACTATCAAAAAGATAAAATATATGAACTAAAGCTGTACTGTGAAAGCTGAGCAGAGCTGATACTAAGCAGATATATTCAAGCAATGGAAATATGGTAATATATTCTGGCAATTATTGGATAAGGGAGGAGATCAGTTTCCACACTGATGCTTTTGGTCTAGGACCTAAACAAACAGATGGACTTTTGACAAATCAATAACGTTCTCCAAAATAAAGTGTTAAGGATAAAAAAAAAAAAGCTTATTTGTTAGCTGTTATCTATCCTTTTTAAGGATAAAAATATTAATCAACTATTTGCCAATAGATGAATTATTTTTAAAACCCTGATTTTCTCTGCAGGCTTTATCTTCATTTTTGGGTGGGGACAGCCAGCAGAGCTCCCCTGAATATAATTTTCATTCTCGTGGCTCCAATGTTCATCCCAGTGACTATACCTTACTCCTGCTGACTCCAACATGCTCCACACCTCCTCTCACTGAGGCTGGCAGAGCTCCTACACAATGAAATGCTGTCCTGCACCAACGAGGCACTTGAATCGCATATTTTCTTTGCAAGCTCTCATCTTTAAATTCCTGAAAGGGAGAGCTTCACGGAGTAACGTCTCTAACATGGGCTTTCTATAAACATGTAAAAAATCCAGTTCCTTTCTTCTTTAGCTCAAATGCCAAGGATGGAAATCAGCATGGCTAGGAGACAGCCATTTGCTTAGGAAAACAGGGGTGAGGAATAGATGAGGTACAAGCTCTTGCCTCTCAGGCACACGAGCCATTTAACAGCCCCAGCGTGCACCCTTGCTCTTTCTTGCTCTTCCTCCATGGCACCCTGGGCTGGGGACAGCAATGTGGGGAGCAACCTAGCCGAGAGAAAGACTATTCAATTTGCATGCAGGTGGTGAACTTCTGAAGCTGTATTACAGCTGAGGCAGGGTGGATTAATTTTGAGTCTTTGATATTCATTAACTTGAGCGTCAGAGAAAAATACAAGGAGATGACACAATTACCCTCCGAGCTTCGCTGCAGAGCAACAGCTTTACAGTCTCAAGTTCACAACACTCTAATTGATCAAGAAGGGGTGAATCCCTACGAAGGGAGGTGAAAAAGCATAAGGCTCAAGTAAGACACTGCTATTATAGGGCTTCAGAGAGTCAATGATGCTTTGCGGGCACTTAGCTAAATGGCCCACATTATTTGCTATTTAAACCACCTTCTATTATTCAGCCCTCCTTGGGTATCAAATGATCCACTGCCAAACAAAGCCCACATTTAGCCTAAAGTTTATGGTAGTCAATGTGCAATTGTCAATTCCTTTGAAAGCAGTCGCAGTCAGTCTCATCACCATATTTCTCTCTTCAGGCCATGAATCCTTTGACCTGCAGGGCCCTAGAAAATACATCTGAAACTAGGAAGATTTGTTCCACAAGAAGGAACAGCAGTAAAAAAAAAACAAAAACCAAAAAACAACTACAGATCATAAAAGGCTTGGCTGCTTCGATGTGCCTGGAGTAGGAAGAGCAGCACCAGCTGAATGTTTACCTTAGGATCTTCATAGACCTCAGGGTCCATGTGCAAAATCTGCGGGTAAAGGGCTATCCAGTCTCCTTTCCTCAAAACGACTTCTTGATTCCCTTCAAGCTTGAGAACAAAATCCTCTTGGCTGATGCGGATGTTCATAGAGGACGAGCACATTCTTAAACTCTCGTTTAAGGCACTCTCTGCAATTGAACAAAGGGGGGAGGGGGGAAGCATCAGAAATATGGGAGATGACTGGAAGTTATACATGGCTACGGCTGCTGATTCTCCAAGAGTTTAGTAGGGCAGGCTAAAGGGAAAAAAAAAAAGGGAAAAAAACACACAAGCAAAACCAAACATAAAGCAGAGGCCAAGAGGAGGCAATACACAAGCCTGCAGGGTTGGGGTGGGGCAGTCAGGGATGCTGAGCCTCCCAAAGTGACTCTCCCTGATGGTGATGAGAAATCCCGTCGGTTGTAAGCAGCACCAGGTTTTGGGTGGAAAGTCATTATTCAGGCATCGTGTTGAAAACAACGCAATCAAAAGACATGAACGCTTTATGCATTTACATATATTTTGGTGGTTGCAAACAAGTACTAGCGAAAGCATCCATGGAGCTGTTTAGCTTGCCTTTTGAAAGTTGTTGGATTTAATGGTAGGACTATACATTAGAAATCATTCTGCTTGTTAATTCTGTAGTCATTCTGAGAATTTTTAAATGCATTTTCTTTTCAATGCACTATGCTGCCAAATTATAGTGTCTGTTGTGGTCAGAGTGAATGAAAGCAATTCATTATTTGCTTAGTAATTTTAAGAGAGAAAGACACTTCTAATTGGCCTAGAGGAAACAAAACATAGTCCTTTCAGGTTTGGGGAAAGCAAGATTTCTGTCTCCACCATCACATCCTGGAAGGCTCCAGAAGCTGAATGTCCTTGCTTTCCCAGTGGCCTTCACCTTTTGCTCCTAGCACGACAGATTTTATGGCTAATTTCCGGCAATTTATCCTGGCAGTTTGAGGAGGAATTCCTTTGGGAATAATATGCATAATTTGCATAAATCATTCTGATAGCATGTATATCAGCATGTAGCTCCTGTCTAGGGCTGCATCTCTCACTTTGTAATCAAAACTGACTATTTTTCCACCAGTGTGTATGGGCACTGTTATATGTGACTTGATTCCTTCTAATCATTAGTGTGAAAAATAGCCAAAAATAGGGTTTCATTTGCATGTAATAATCCATTTGTGTCTGCCTTTATGTTCTGTGATATCAAATAAGCCTTCTCTAAGTGTTCACCAAGGCACTGCAATTGCTGCACCCAAAAGGTTAGTTTATTAGAGACAGTAGCTACCCAGTGTAGATGCCTCTGAAAAAAATAATAACAAACGTTCTTTCACTAAAAATTAAATCTGGTGCTAGCATGCATAGCAAATAAAGTGGCCCTGGATGCTTTCTTGCAGGAGGTTTTTCCTTAAGCATGCATTTGTCTAAAGAAATGAGGCTGCGGTCAGCTTTGTGTGGCCAGTGCCGTGATTCAATGTGACGTACAGTGAGTCTGTGCATATTCTTTTGGACTGCCTTCGTTACTATAATCAGGCAGAGTCAAATCGGCTTGTTGGTGACGAAGCCAGAAAAGAACCCTGGTTCCAGAAGATGGCCTCTACTGTGGATAGCCACAAGGCACCTGACACGATAGATTTCAACTGGCAGCGCTCTGGCAACAAAACTTTACGCGGTACAAAGGAAGGGTCCAGCCTCGGCTTCAGACTGCCTTCAACCTGCAGAAAATGAAGCTGGTAGCTTTGTACCAGTCCACCATTTGGAAATGGTGGTGACATACGTGGAGACAGCAGAAATCAAAGGAGGAAGAGAAAAGGAGGGCAAAAAAAAAAAAAAAGAGAAATAATTATAAAGTGTCACGGCAAAATAGCAGCACGTTTAACCACCCAAGCAACGCGGTCACATCCTATCGGCGGACATCCTCCCAGAAAGCGCAGCAGTCCCTGCCCGCTGCCGGATCTCAAATGGCAATTGGGCAGCATATCTTATGCAGAAGTTAATCACAATAATGGAGCACAAAGTGTGGCTTAGCGGTCAGATCGTAAATGACAAATCTGTTTTACCTTCCAGTACCAGTTATGTGTGGAAGGCGAGCTTGGCTCTCGCTCTGAGCGATCATGCCGATAATCATTAGATGACAAAAGTAATGAGTCACATTATGATCAACAAAGGAGAATGGAGCTTATATGGCTTTGCAGGCTCACATTAAAAAAATAGACAGTCAGCTTTCCACAAATGCCAGAGCTATACATTGAGAGGAATGACAACTGCACAATAAAACTGCAGCCTTTACTTGCAGTTGTCATAGTTCAGCAGACACCAGCCATCGCCGCTGACAGACCAGCTGGGTAGCTTGGGAGGCCTTCCATTCTGCACCGTGAGGTACAGTAAATTATCCAGCACGGTAGAGCAACATCTGTTTCTGTGCTTGTGCCGAACAAACAAGGCAATTTAAAGCATACCAAGGGATAACCAAGCAGCAAATGAACATGACCCTCATTTTTTTCCCCCCTTCTTACACACATGAGATGCTAAACTTCACTGTGCAAGCGCTACATAAAGAAGCCAGGCTGTTGTTTGATAAGGTGTTGTCAGAGAGATTTTACATCTTTTCTAGAGAGAGAAGGAGGGGGGAAGACAGAGATATATCTCATAGTATTGTTATTCTTAGAATCCTCCCACTTCTCTCTTCATTTCTCTTATACTAAAGCTAGCACTCAGCTTCCAATTCATTCTAGACTTTTTTTTTTAAAAACTGTTTCAATATACTTATAAATATTCAGTCTTTAAACCCTAATTTGCTATACTTAGTTCACATGCCTTCAAGCATTTGTCTTCCAATTTCCACTGAATAAATGCGTACTAATGAGAAATAGAGCAAGCTGCTGAGGCAAAGCTGGGTGACTTGAGCCTGGCCTGCCACCAGCTTGTGATAGGCAGGCAAATTGAGTTAAAATGAAAAGTCTTGTCAGCTGAAATACAACATGGTAGCCAAACAGCAAGCTGTCAATCATCCAGCCAAAACAAGGGACTGCAGGTAATAAAAGGTCATTGCGAATCATAAGTGCATTTGGCTTTCGTAGGCAAGTTAATTTTAATTAAACATGATCTCTATCTGTAAATGTTTTATAAAACTTATTGTGCACTAATGGATTGTTAATTTTACACTAACACAGAGCAGGTAATAGGGTGCAATAATTATTAGAGTGTATTGTAGGAAAATAGCTATTGAGTATGCAAATATTTGGGGGGGTCATTTACCCATGGGCATCACGGTGTGCCAACACAAACGATAATCTGAAACAAGTACATTTGCATCTTACTTGGAACTAAATGTACTGCCCAGCTCATTCCAGAAAAATATATTTACTCCTTTCAAATCAACCACTGATTTTAATGCTTAGCATTTGTGTTACGACTACACACTCTGTATTAGCTCCTTTTCGGTCCCTACCCTTTCTTGTGTACAAAACAATTTTTCAAGCTGTGCTCTTTTTGCAGGAATATCTGGGATTCAGCAATGACCTGGGGCAAGAATACTTCGCCATATAAATGAATGGACTAATATTAAATAAACGAACTGACTAAACATGCCTAGCATTAAACATGCACTAAGTACATCTCTGCTTTACCCTTGGCATTTCCATTATAACCAGTTTAACTGACAGACCATTTTCATGTGTCCTTTACCATATTAGAGCTCTGTTGTGAGCCATAATGTCTAATAATGTATGTTACTCTGTGCAAAGAAATATGTTTGGATTTTGGGATTGTATTGTGTTATGCAGACAATACAAAGGGTGCTGCCCCAGAAATGCCATCAGAAGAAGATGACCCTATCAGGGCCAAAATTTGCTAGTTTGATTTTGGGTTGAGTGTGTTTTGCATTTTTGTTTTGTTTGTTTGTTTCTTTTAAATAAAATAATCATGTACCTGAGCTTAGAATTTAGGAGCAAATCAGGCCATGTTGTTCCCTAGACCCAACAATCTGACCATAATAACAATGCTCTTCCAGAGAAAGACTTCTAGCAATTTCTGCTTGTTCTCCTCTAGCATGAGGATTCAAGAAGACTCTTGTTATAGTAGACCAAAAAGAGGATGGAGAATCAGAGCGCTTAAAACAGGAGAATGAGATGACAAGGTGATGAACATGCAAGCATCCCACCTGGTCTGCCTCATTTGAAGGCAGGGACACAATCCCAGTTTCCTACGCTCCGGGTTGGCACAGAGGGAATGGAAAGAGGAAAAGTTCAGTCTTGGAGGTTTGGGGTCAGAGGCCTTCCTGCAAGAGGGGAGGTCTTGGCGTGCAAGCAGTGCAATTTGGGACCTCTGTCCCTCCTACACATTTATTAACAAAACATCCCTTTCCCCTTTCCACTGAAGCATGACTCTGATTCTCTTATGGTACAAATTTTTTTTCTATATTATTATTTTATGGGACAGTATCCAGCCCTTTATGACTTAAGTGCCAGAAGAATTGAAATCTAGCTTCTGTTCATATCAAATTATGTTTAACATGATTATGAAATTTAACAAAAGTGTTACAAGAATACTACAAAGTAGGATGTGGCACTTCCCTCTCAACACATAAATCAAATGCTACCAAGGTACTTCAAGATTTCAAGAAGCAGAGGAATGACACAGTTAATGTTTTTAAACTGTTCATACTGTTTTGCACCAGATGGTTTTAGTGAACTACATGGTTTTATTTTCCTTGTTTCTACACTTTTGGGGAGCCTTTTTTTTCCCCCTTTTTTTCATCAGCCATTTCCATCTCAGTCTATAAATATAAACTAAGTTCTCTTTTGATTTATTTATGCTTGATAACTTATTTACTGGTGTATGCTAGCTCTGATGTGAAGTAGTTTTACTTGTGCTCCTTAGAAGTCCATTAAATGCTTAGAAAGTCCTGTTACTCACCAGAATTGTCATCCCATACCTCCACTACTTCAAAAACATTCTCCATTGGTTAGAGATAAATCTGCATCAAAACAGCCATGACTCCGGATGTAACCAACTTTGTAGACTCATGATATGTAAGATTAATATTAATGCTCTGACACAAAAGAAATGGATTTGACTCCATTTTATATTTGTACTAATCAAATCAAGTTTGCACACAGATTCTTGAAATGTGCCACATTGGATGATCTTGGAAAATGGCAGCTATTACAAGGATCCAAATCAGGCACAGAGTGCACTGCTCCACCATCATCCCAAACACAGCTTTGTTTAAGAGTAGAGCATCAGTTCAGGTCATGAGCTACCAAGACCTATGGACATGAGCTTGTTTTGAATACGGGATTGGTTTTTATATTTAAAAACAGAGGATTATTGAACCTTTAATCTTTTGTTCAGCTGTTGTCTGCCCTTGTAACACTACTTGTGGAGATTCACAGATGATTAAAAGTTAGGTACCTACCTGCTACACCATCTTTCATCCCTTGGGCTATTTTCAGCATTTCTGTTGCCAGTGTCTATGCACTACCAAATGAAGTGAAACCAAGAGCTGATGCTCTGAAGGCCTATACAGCTCCCGATTCAAATAACTTCCAATGACCACTGGCAAGGGTCTCCCTCTGAACCTTAGATCCAGAACTGAAAGATGTGTAGCTCTCTTAAAGCTCCCTCTTTTGAATAAAGTACTAAAAATACCGGTTCTCCTCTGCAAATTTTTATCTTCTTATATTTTATTTGGAGTCATTGCCCAACAGAAGCCTGCTTTAGAAGCATTTTTGTTTTGTTAAAGAGAGAAAGAAAGAAATTGCTTGCGGATAAAATACATTTGTGGTTTAAATATACAATCCCACTTTAATTTCAGAAAAAGGTCCTTCTTGGCAGTACCATACAGAAGTATTTGAAATGCATTAACACTTCGGCAGATGCTCAGAATCAAACAACTTAATAGGCATCAACTTTTTTTCAAATAATTGCAAAGCTTCGATTTAGCCTTTTGCATACCTTGCATAGTTAATTACCTAGGCTTTAATGTTTACATGCAATGAGAGTATCTACAGCTATAAACTACATAATTTATAATTGATGTAAATGGGTGTTATTATGTCAATTAGGCAGCTGTGTCCTCCACCTTCTCAGTAAACAGAAATGAGTGATAAACCGAGTTTGCCGGGAGAGCCCCTCTCCTCTTCCTAACAGATAAAAATAAATTACCTAGGTAGACCAGGTTGTCCAATTGTTCTCTGGTGAGGTGGATGTTATATGTGGGCCCTCTCTTTTGACTTGTTGACTGCAGCAAATGGTCAATCTCGTCACGCACCGCTGCAAGAGCTTCTGGGTGCCGCAGAAGATAATACATGGCCCAGAATGTAGCTGGAATCGTGTTTCCCACAGAGGCCCACAGGAAGGCAAAATGATGTGCTGGGAGAAAATAAGTGAAAAGGAAGATTAATAGCGTTTATTACACTGATTAGATTTGCAGTGTGCTAATTAAAAGATGTTAGGACACAGACCCAGCCAAGGATCAGTGAATGCTAATGAGGACCAATAGGCTTCTGAAGTCTAATTTTCTGCTTAATGAGAATAGTTTGAAATGTAATGTCGGGGGGGTGGGGGGAATAAGGGGAGGAAATGCAGCTCAGTTATAATCTTTCTCATTATCACCATTAAGTATCTTGTTTTACCACCTCAGCACAAAAAAAAAATCAATTATCATAGAGGGTTGTTTCAGAGTAAAACATTTTATCATTAGCCAATTAGAAAGAACATAAAAAAATTTCAAGGTCGCCATTTTGCCTTTTTATTTCAAAGGTCTATAGTAAATTATTTTATTTTAGACAAGCAATCATTCATAAGTTTCCTACCTGCTTTGTCATAATCTCCAAGCAGCTCATATTTCTCAAATATATCTTGTCTGGCTTGGACCACTTTTGACCCTCCCAGCCATTTTGTCATGTTCTGAAGTAAAAAATGATGTATAAGCTCCTTCCGAACCTTCTTGGTAGCTCCTAGCAACTCAATTGGTATGTTTGCAGCTAAATAGGGAAAGCTGGCATCAAACTTGATAAATTTGTCTCTGATTTCACTAATAACTTTGTGGCCATCTGCAGCAGGAACTCTTCCATATAGTGTTACAAAACTGGCTTCAAACATTACAGAGCAGCAGAATTTGTACATTTTTTCTGTTTCCCAATCTGTTGCTTGTGAGCATTTCCATTCAAATATATCCTGGAGATTTTTCATCATGTGGTCAGAAATGATATCCAAAGGCTTGCCTTGTAGATACTGGTAGATTCTGTGCAGGTTTTCCTTGAGTTCAGGGAATTTTCCTTTTGACAAGGCTGGGTAGTCAAAAGTTTTGGATGCCATTTTATTAGCGAATTCATGAAATTCAAGTTGCTTGCTATTTCTGATGACATAGACGTATTGAAATGGGTCCATGATAAAGGTAATATATCTACCTGAATAGAAGAACAGAAAGTAATTAGAGATACGTGCACTTTTATAATCTGGTGACACTTCCAGAAGCAGTAACTGAAAATAAGCCAAAGCCTGTGAAAAAAGCATGCAGGAAAAAAAAAGCAAACGAAAAAAACCAAAGCAAAGATATGTGAATAAATCTGCAAAGAAAAAGAAATTATGAAACAAATATTATTTAGATTTTCTTTGTCAGGATGCAGATTCCACCAGTGTGCAATCCACACTTTGCAGGCTCTTCTAAAATCCTTGTGAAGCCATTTCCATGTAGACAGATCTACTGTTTGTGCCAACAGTTGTACGTGATCTCTTAAAATGTGGTGCTCTGAAATAAATAATTTTCTACTCAGGTCTAATTCATGAAAATCTAGTGGGGGGGTCACAGCAACATTTGGAAACTGTAGGTTTTCACTAGCAGAAAGCAAGAAACACACACATTTCACCTGCACAGAGGAAAGTGGATGGCAGGGGCTGGAGTGGAAAATATGCCACCTAGGCAGCTTTCTCCAAGCAGATGACAGAGGAACTCATAATCTGCCAGTTACAGCTTTAACTGCACACTGCAAACCCCCAACATTTAAAGCTTTTCTCACATCTGGCTCTTTTCCCCTGAAGCTCTTCTAACTCTTTGTTAAGAATGTGCTTCGTATCCATAACATGACTACCTTAGTTTATGAATGTGAAGTCACAGCCTGTGATGTAGCAGGCACCATTTTTAGCACTGTGGGATACACACTGTCCCAGTGCTAGGATCCATTGTCAGAGTGCACCACCAACCTCCTACCCTTTCCAGGGTCCTTAATGAGGTGACACAGTGATACCTTCAGCCCCTTGTACAGAGGGATAGGATTGCATCAAGTTAAATGCTTTTTCAAATTGTCCCTGCCAGAGAAGTCCTGCAAGTTCTCCAAAAACTTCAAGACAACTGCTGAAAAAAAGCACTTGGAGGAACTACCATGAATCAAAATGCTAACAGTCCCAAAGCTCAATTAAATCTTAGCTCTTTATAGATGGTTCTAAATTTAGAGTTCCTGATTCTTACCTTGAATGAAGAGGTGCATTAGGGAAAAAGTGTGCCTATTAAAATGTACACTTTCCCTGTGAAATATCCCAGCCACAAACTCAGGAAAAGAGCAAAGCTTCCAGCACTTACAGTGTAATTCTGTCTCACTAAAGGGACAAATCTCCTTTGATTTTAATGGGAACACTACATGCTTAACTGCGGACCAAATTTGGCTCTGTGACAGATGTCCAGAGATAAAGCAGTCACTACCACTAAAAATGTCAAGTATCCATGGTTACCATATAGTGATATCTGAATTATCATAGTTATTTCATATTCTGATTTATATACACACACACAGTGTCCTATGGTATCTGGGTACACTCTGGACTTCCTCTACAATTACCAGCTGCCATAATTCCCCTCCCAATTACATCACCTGCAATCCCAGTGAACTAGTTAGGAAATGTAAAGGACATATCAAGACAGAATTTGAACCCTTTTTCTTTTTTGTCAACAGTGTGTAAATGTTTTTAAGATACTCATGGATTTTGTTTTACTGTAACATAATCAACCATAGCTGTACATTTAATTTTAAAGAATAAGTATGTTGAGAAACCAGCATGAAAGTGAGATCCTGAATTCTCCGTCCCCTTTTTAGACCTTCTCTGACTACAGAGGCTTACAGGAATTTTTAATCTTGACTTGACTTTAGTCTTGCAGGATCTTTGTTAACAGTCCTAGAATTACCCTCTCTCTCCAGGTCTCATGCTCTTTATTGAGGCTACCATCTTTGTGATCAAAGCTTGGAAAGAATGTCCAGTGGAGCAATTTTTAATAAATAGATTTGGAGTGTTATTAACCCTAAAGATGAAAGCTGGCTTCTTAACTTTGCATTTACAGGGTAAACAATTTAAGTTAAGATTTTTAATTAATATTAATTTAAACCATCTGTCCACCATCTGCTTATTTCTGATGCAAAATATGAGTTTCTTTGTGATCTTTAATCAGACACTTAGCAAACGCACATCAATTCTTATCATTTTTTAAGTAAGAAAATGATTTTCAGCAAATGAGTTTTCAGACAAACAATTTTAGTAATAATTTTAAATCAAAACTCACTCACCACTAGCACATACTTTGAAAAAAAAGTCCCTGAGAAAAAGAATATTACAGATCCTGGTTTTATTATTCTCATCAGGTTCCTGGTAGCAAAAAGTAAGTATGTAACAAAATATAATTCATTTTTTAGAATCAATTCAGGCTCCAGACCACACCACTGCAAGTCAACAACACATATAAACACATAAACCAAAATATTTCTTGTTGCTACATTTAGTAAGGGTCTAGATAATTAGAAAAGTGGACCCCCCCCTATAACAAAGGCAGATTGTTTATGTATGCCATCGGGAATCTAATTTTAGATATCTTAATTAGAAAAGTACTAAAACCTAGGGCTAATTAATGGCAGTTAGAAAGTTGTGAGAGTGGGTCTGGGAGCCTTTAACAATTACAGTCATCCTTGCACACAGATGCCCTACATGGCTACACTGCTTACCCCAGTCTCATCCATACAGGAACAGATTGCTAATTACAAAATCGTGCCCCAACACCTCCTCTACACCCTGAACAGCAAACATCCAAAGTGGAACAAACTTTCTCACCTCAAGTTATGATTTTAAATTTTTAAAGTGTCAATATGGTCCTTAGTTTTGCTTTTAAAATCCTGTCCTTGTCCCCAGTGAGGTTTCTTCCCACTGATTGTCCCTGGTGGTGTCAGAGACAAATAAATTAAAACCTTTCACAAAGTTTTCAGTTAAAATTTGGTATTTCAAAATGCAGTTTCCCCCTCTACTCCCATGTCTCTCCACTGCAGCTAATGCCTAGACAATCTTTGGAAAGTAACCTTTTCTGAAATCAATTCAAAATCTTGATACTCATAAGTTTCTATCAGAGCACTAAAAAAGGTAACGCCAAATCAGCCAAAAATGAAGGCATACTATCTCTACAAACCAGGTAGCCTTAAATATTGAAGGTATTCATATAGAAACCACTAGAGACTAAGCCTCTCCCTGTTAGTTTGTAAAAAACCACTTCAACACGAAAAACTAAGTAGACATGTACATACAGAAATGTCACACTCCAATTCACAACAGTTTAAGTCACTGAGCTATTTTATTAAATACAGTAAAAACAAGTCAAAACAAGAGATGTATCATTCTTTCTGCAAAAAGCCCTCTGATTTTTTATTTTTAATGGCTACAGAGAATTCATACTTCACTATCCAATTCTTCAGTCTGCATTGCACCCATGCTGCAAATAGCCTAGTTATCTCCATTTAGTTTCTACAATCTCCTAGAAATAGAAGATTGATGTGGAAAATATGAAAATTGTCAACATTGGTAAATCTGAGCACAGAAGCCAGTATTTGTATGATAGTTAAGAAATTACTCTAATAATGCATTCTGGACCTTTTTAATGCTAATGACGAAAGACAAGCATTTCAGATGGTATCTAATGATGGATGTTATTTCAGTAATGCTTGGAGCAGGCTTCAGCCTCGTAAGGAGTTAATGTAAATTACCTTTTGCCTATGAGAGAAAAATGTGATATGCTACTGTAGGTGTGTATATGCTTTAAAGAAAATAATGACTTAGCAGCAGTATTTGAAAAGGCAAATATGCTTAGTCAAAACCACAAAAATTATTTTATTAAAGGTGAGTTAGTGTCAGAGAAAATGTTGCAGGGTTCATTATCACTCCTATGAACTTGAGAGGAAAGGGACACAAAGTTTAATCCCGAGAAACAATGACAAAACTGTTTCAAGCTCTTTAAGTTCTTACCTAGCCGCCTGCCTATGCTGCTGACCCTTAGCAAGCAGAGGGGCTTGGGAAGTATGATCATCTCAGAGCCACAGACTCTCTCTTTCTCTTTCCCCTCCTTATTATTTTCTTTTCTGATATTTTCTTTTTTTTTCCCCCAAGACTATCGCATTTACGTAATCGTCCTCTTATTAGGGAGATTCTGCTGAACTGCTGACAATGATGTACAGTGGTGCTGCGCTGGCATGACGTTTGGGGAAAACGATTCTGCTGCACCACCACACAAAACCAATTAGAGAACTATTTTCTGCGACAGGTCAGGAATTTACATTGTTTCTCATAGAAAGATGTGCTTTTTAATTTCTTTATTAAGATGACATCCATGTCCCTTGCGACTTTTAGGGATGACAATCATTTGCTCATCAGATGGGAAAGTACAATCAGCAAAATCGCATTACCAGTACGGGGCAACGCCAGAAACTCCAAGCATCGTTCCGCATTTTCCAAATGAACTAGTTTGAGAACCAATAATTATAAAAATATATATTGATAGAATTTTTTGACAGGACCTTTAGACATCCACCAGGGGGGTAAAGTAATGATAGTCCACATACAGCTGGCTACGCTATGTTTGCCGAGCACAGAAACATCATCTTTGTCAAATCAGTAAGACATACAGAAATCCTGTATGCCTTCGGATCAGGACATGAGAAGAGACACTAACTAGCTTTGGTTTCCTCCTGACTTGAGGATGACAAACTATTTCTCTTTAGTGAAGTCCTGATGGTCAGCACTTTTATACTGAAAAAGAGAACTTAAAGTGGTGTCTCTGTTATGATGAATTCACAAAATCAAACATTTCCCTGCACAAGACTGGAATGATATCCAGAACTAACTTCATTTACCTCAGTCTTTATCAAGGGAGGCTTGGCTCAAAACACTTGAACATAGGGGATTATCTGAGATGGAATTTGGTTTATCATGGAAATAGAAATTTCTGAAACTAAATTACACTCATAATTGGTTAAACACAAACTTCTAAACATAGTCTTTCATAAAATAATAAAGAGGCAAAATAAATAAATATTTGATTAAACACTTTAAAGATTCTGAAGTATGACTGTATCTGGTTTAATGAATGTACTAGTATGTGAATTATAGCTATTAATTGGTATTTGTAAGAAGCCAAAACTGTATTATTGTGTGATTTCAAATTAACAATAAAAAAGACTGTATTTCAACAAGAGTTGGTGTTGAACTGTGCCAAACTCACTTTCAAGTTGCAAAAGATCTGATTATACCAGTTTTCAAAAAAGAAAATCCTGAATGAAATTTTAAAAAATAACATATTTAATACAATAAAAATTCTCTTCCAAAGGAAAAAAGGACAGATTTTTTAAAAGGAGGAAAATTTTTATTAATCAAACACACAGCTTGCAACTAAATTAATTGACTTAAAAAAAAAATCATTCCAAAATTGCTTCTATGGAAATATAAAGCTAATGCTACTGCCCTAGGAAAAAAAAAGCAAACTTTACACTGAACATTTTTGTTTCAAACTCCCTAAAACTACAGGAATAACTAAAAATTATATGGACTAAAGCTGATCATTTGAACAAGGATATCATCATGTAAAGGTGAAGAAGATTATTGTAACTATATTAATAACAGCTTGCCTTTCTGAACACAAGAAAATACTGGATTTTATATTGACTTAGTAAAAAGTAGATCTCTACAGATAGATGTATATTTATATATGTAACTTTCATTCAGGGTTTTAGTTTTATTCTATGTTCTTCTTCCACAGCTAAGTGCCTATCTGAAATCACTCAAATGTTTGTATTCAGTCTGGCTTAGTAATACAGTTATAAATACAGGAAACAGCAAGGTTATATCATACTTTATTATATTGTTATTTTCAGCAAGCATGATCAGAGTAAGAGGCTGGCAACGGGAAGTTTCTGTGTTCCAGTCCCGATTGTATCACTGAGTCAATGTGTCATTCATTCCCTTGTGTTCCTGTCAACCAGTTGTAAAATGTGTGAGAACAAATTCTGCACTTTTTTTCTTAAGTGTTTTCTAAATTTAATCTGATATTTTTCTGTGCAGTGTCAAGATGATGTTAATTCTCCTTTCTTTAGGAAAAAAACCACCAATACATAATGTAATGTGCTGGCAAAATCTATGTTCATACAGTACATACCTACAAAATCTGTCAAAATACATATATACTTAGGATATAAATAAATCCACACATTGATAATGATATTTTATAGATAACTATTATGCTTACAATATATGCAAATCTGAGGGATTTTTATGGGTCTATGCTAGAGAAAAATGTTTTGGGTTAAGGAAGATTCTAAACTAAACATTTGGATTAGTATTTAACTTCACTGATGGAAAAAAATCAAGATACATACTAAAATATTTCTCACCAGCAATATGTACAGTGAAAATATCTCCAAATTTCTTTTGCTGATCCAGTAAGAATTTGTAAGCATCTTTTCTAAAAATCAGAGCTTTCCCAAGGTAAGGAATCCAGCCATTTATTAGTGGGGGCTCTCCAGTCTTTCTGTTAAAAGCAGAAAAAAAAAAATAAACAGGAGTTAACTTTGGCATGAGAGCAACTCATCTTTATATCTATTTATATATTACACTTAGACCCACTATTTACATCTGTAATTCCTGCAATGTATAATATGTTGTACAGAAAGTTCTTCAGATATGATGGCAGGTTAAATCTAATCACACTTCTGAGCACTGAAGGCTCCATGTGGTGATTAGGAAAAATAAGTGAGAGAAATTGAGACGCATTTAACTACAGGTCGTCCAGTTATTACCATCAAGTTATGAACACAGAAAAATGACATTCAGTAGAAAAGCTCCCAGCAAAGAGTCATCTCATTTTCAATATTTGGTGTGTCAGAGGAAGATGTATTGGAAGGCAATTATGACAGATTTAGGTAAATAGGACGCCGACAGACCACACAAAACAAGTATCCTTACAGATAACATTTTAGTAATTTCAGCTTACCAGCACAGAGAACAGCCATTTTAACTAAATATCTCTAAAATATAGGATAATAATACAGGCTGAACATTAACTGTAATAAATCTTAGTCTCTTTATATTTATAGTCTAAGATAGAAATGTGTATGGACAGTTCAAAAAGAACGTACAGGTACTGATGTTTGCATCTCAGTTTAAAAAAGCAGCCATGGTGTGTTAGTTATCTATAGTATAAAATACCTTTTAGGAATCTACTAAGTTACATTTTTCTTTAAAAGGAAAAAAGGTTCCCACACTGTCCTACTCCTGACTGCAAGCAAATATCTTTCCTTCACGCTGGTCTTTAGTTGCTTGAATCTGATTTACAACAAAGAAACATAAAGCGTGCTTGTTCTGGAAGGGATTAAAACAAATATTCACAAACAATTCTGCTGCTATATCCCATCTGTGAAGGTGACTTATACTACATGCAGAACAACTCATTCTGATTAAACACAAGATATTTACTAGCTTGGATCTAATCAAAGATCAAGGGATCACAAGCTTTACTACTATCATACACAGCATGGATTTTTATGTAGCTGGATTAACCCTATCATAGTCACATTCCCCCTTGAACTGCTGAAACACAAATGAAAAAAAAATTAAAATAACCATGGTATGCTGTACTTAATTTTAATTTTACTTTCATAATTAAAACTTTTTGGGCAGGAAAATACAAGCCAGAGATTTGCTCACTTACTTTAAAAAAGTTATTATAAACTTAATTTACAGATAAACAGATGTGGCTAAACCAAGCCACATATTCTGATCTCTGTTTAACTGACTTCTAAGCTCAAATTTAAGTTTCCAAGAACATCCTTTGTTCTCTGGAAAACCAGTACATCTTCTTGTCTGACAGTCTCACAGCCAACAGTTTGCTGTGCCTTTTTCATTTCCTTAAGTTTTGTGGCTTTGGCATTTTGTTTGGTTGTTTTGTAGTGTGTTTTTTATATTGAGGAGAAGGCGAAGCTCCTCTTTCTTCAATACTTCCAGAAACCACTGCATTAATCATCCTCTTGTGGTCAAACAACAACATTATTTACTCAAATGGTCCAGAAAACTTTGTAATGTTTAATTTTGTATTAAGTGAATAAAAACAAAGAACTAATCTGAGATTACATGAGAGGGATCACTAGCCTTGGAAGCATAGCAGCCAACTTGATACCCTCAATTATCCCTTCCAAGCCTGTAAAGAATCTGGACGATTTACCCATTTTTTCCCCCCCAGACTATTAAGTCCTGAGAGTGTCCGCCTTTCACTTCCCTGGCTGGAGACTATGTCCTGTAAGTAGCATCCTGACAAATATTTAGATAGGCTTTTTGTCATCTTCTAATTGAATGCATCTAATTTCACCCTCCATGTTCTGTCATTCGGTCAGAAGCTGTATTCTTCACGAGCTCTCCGCCGGGTAAAAAGAAGGCAGCTCAGAAATCCAGGGGAAAATTAACTTAATGCTCCAAGTCTTCGGGATCACATCAGGGAGACATTTTGCTATTGCAAAGACGTGAGGGTCATCGTTCACTTCAGACATGTTTAGCTCAGCAGCAATAAGCTTAACACTGTTAAACACTGTGTCAAAGCTACGTGGCTTTCAGAGAAAAATATAACACCAGTTCAACTTACGACCCACAGCAGACTGATAACAGAAATGTGTCTTCATTTCTAGCTTTCTGTCTCTTTGGGAGATGGAGGTCATCTCCACGACTTATCAATGTCTGCTAACACACAGCACAGAAAAGAGCGGCCGCTCGTATCTCAGCGCCTCCCCAAACCCAGCGCCTTTCTGCACAAACCTTCAGGCAGAGCGGTGCAGCCAACCCCATTTCCTGAGGGAGTCTTACCTGCATCCCGGGTATCTCCAGAAGTCTTCATCAACTCTGGATGCTAAACGGAACCATTAACAAAACCCACAGAAACTTTTACTGCTTAATTAATTTGCTCATGAACTTTAACTCTGGACTCACGCTTCACAGAAGTTGTAAAATTTGATAATTAGGGAAAACATTACAAGCATTAGAGCTATATTTTACTCATGACAAATATTTTGTTGTACCAAATGCAAAATATAGCTAAGAAATATAAAAGAGCACTATGAAGTGTTTTGATGGAAATTTAGGACTGCAACTTTTTTAATTTAAGCATTCAGAATGTCTTACAGATTACATTTTATTCAGATCTAGTCTAACTGCTTAAATTCTAATGCATTTAACAAACCTCATTATATCCCCAGGTCTTTTCACTCCACATATTGGGCTGGTTTTGCTTATATAGAGGAATATCTTTACTTGTCTGAGAAGCCTCTGTGAAGTCAGTAAGACTTAACGAACAAATTTCTCACATATGTGAGTGAATTTTACAAATAAAGCATCAGCAACATGTCCAATGCAATCTATAAGTAAACGGATCAGTTACAAAGTGGAGGGAGAGCAACACAGTTGTATCATCCATCATTGTTAAATGGATAATTTCAAATGGCATTATGCAAAAATCAGCTGGCTACAAATACAGCCCATAAATAGAACGAACAGATTTTGATAACTAATTTTTCGTTGCTTTCACAAAGATACTTTCTTGTTAGCAAGTAATAGAGTTGCAACATCTACTACACCAAAAAAGCAAAGTTTTGGAGTTTGTTTACAGTTTCCTTATGGGAATATTTTTCAGCTCACCTAAAACACAGAAGGCAGTGACTCAGGTGTGATTATTTAGCTACTGAGGTAAGGCAATACTAAAAAATGTGGATGCTGTATCTATGTCTCACTTATGCCAAGCAGCAGTGATGCAATTAAGCAGAAGAAAAATGAGCTTCAACATAAGTATTTTGGAAAATGTTCAATAAAAAAAAAATAAATTCAATGTCTCTAAACATTATGCTTTTATGTAGTGAAAGGGAATTATTTTGGAAATCCCAGTAAAGTAATTTGTAAAGGTCTCTGAACACGACATCTTTTTTTTTTTTTTTTTTAGTTATAAAGAAAATACCCTAAAGATTCACAATCAAACAGACTTTGCCAACATAATCTCTCACAGAAATATTATTGCTTTATAAAAGCACACAAGACTATTCTTTTCTTGGTTACACCATTTCAACATCACTGCAGTGTAAGACATTGAACTCGTGTAAATGAGAGGAGAATATTTCTCATCTCACTGGTTATTTGTATTCCAAAGGAGCAGATGCCTTTCAAATTATGCAAAAACCCACAGCGCATCTTGTACTATAGCAGATGAACAGGTTAATTTTTCTTTTTGCACATAATAAATCATAAGTGCTTTAACACCCATAGTCGCATTTCATGAACATAAACCTTCTGTTTAATAATGTCTGTTTACAACTAGAATCAGACATACAATAATCTTTTGCCTGGGATAAACATTAATCCAGATCTGTCTAGAAAAATTATACAATTCATTACCATAAGTAATCTCTATTGTGCCCCATGCTTAACCTTCATCTTTTTTTCCTGTCCTATAATCTTGCAAATCCACTAGTGGTGTATGATTGGCATCTGGTGTTAAGGCAGCCTTCACTGCACACAGCACAGCTGAAGAAGCCCGACAGGAACATGTCACTCTGCAGGGTAACGCCGGTTCAGCTGACCGCTTTTCACAACAACTTCCACCAAAGGCGGAAAAAAACCCACCAGCCCAGGAGAAAAAGGTCTAACAATAATATAAAATGACCCCTCTTTTGCCACAGAGGGGTCATTTTCACTTTCCAAACCTCGCTACCATTCACAAAAGTTAAAGTCAGTGCTCTGAATTTTCCAGAGCATCTTTGGACAAACCATCAAAATACCATGTCCAAGCTGGAACACACCATGTCAGGGGACTTTAAGGAATGGAAATGGATTGGTACAGAGTAGAACAAAAGCTATTATGAACATGTCAAAGCAGTTAGAGATTATTCACAGGCTCGATCACAATATTTAAGCAACAAGACATGACAGACAGTGTCTTTCCAGGGGCTTATGAACACTCTAACTGTGAGGAAAAGAATGAGGCCAAAGGCTTCAACCCCAAGAAAGGTAATCCCCAGAAATGTGGTGTCTGGAATGTCTTCTTGTATTATGAGACAGAGAACACAGGAAACTTAGGACAGGAGGAAGCCAGTGAGTCTTTCTATTATTTTTTTAAATTTAGCAATTTTCCCCTAGACCTACTTACAGGTCTTCTACATCTATGAGGACAGAAAATAAAATTTTCTTTCAAATATTTGGCCACAATGCAATTTTGGACATTTATAAAATTATGCATGTCTTAAATCCTCACCCAAATTATCTGACTCAGTGATCTCCTGGAACTCTAAATCTTCCAGGTTGAACACATGCAGTATGAAAAAGTATTCCCTACAGAACAAGCCAGATGAGAGTTTTAGCAATATACAATCTTTTACCGTTGGATTCTCAGCTTACATACTTCCTGTGGAGGTAAAGGCATTGCTCCTATCTGGTCACTGCTTTCAGGTTTGTGAGGAGTAAATGGATGCATCACCTTGAGGGAGACACGGATTGACTTGATGAAGTGCGAGTCCTGGACAGAAAAACCTCACACTGCCACTGCCTATACCATGCCTAGGTAAAGTGGTTTCACACTGCAGTACTGATCACCATCTCTTTTTCTTTAGGATAAAAATCACTCATAAAAGAAAAGAAAAAAGACTTAGAAAAAAGTATCAAATACATTTTTGAGCACTCCAAGGAGAGGAGATTTATCTGCACTCCCAAAAAGAGCAGTACAGCAAAAGACTCTAGTGGTAATGTGAGACAAACTGGGAGAAATGCTGACAAAAGCAAATCAACCAGCTAGTGAATTTTTATAGTGATTTTTTTTTACCCCCAGAAAAATGCAATCCTTTTGTTGAAAGTTTTTCATGTCAAAAATTTCTGGGATTTTAATAAAAAAATACATTTCTTTCTCCTTTAAAATCATACAAGGTTTTATTGCTAAGATGTCCAAATGTAATCCATTCACCACAGGAGCATCTTCTTTTTTCTCTCTTCAAGCAATTCAATTTAGGTAATCCCCAAATACCCAAAAATACCAAGACTCAATAACTCATTCAGTAACTCTGAAATATCACTCTCTAAGAAATCTTATTCCTTTGCAGTTTAGGCTAAATTATATCAAGAATTGTATGTTGACATTGTACATAGCAATTCTTCACACTGCACACTGTGTTGAAGGACACATCTATAAATTCTACCTCTATTTCTAGTTACCAGTTGGGACATTGCCTAAGAAGCCAAAAAGCAAGTAAATATCATTGTGGGAAAGTAATCTGAACAGTTTTAAAATGGAAATCCACAAAGAAAGAGCTTGTGGCTCAGGCTTTATCAGAGGCTGAAAATTCTGAGAAATTTTACAATACCAAATGTAATGTAAAGTTTCATAACAGCCAGGATAGGGGTCATGGTGAAGACAAGACCTGGCCACTGCAACAATAATTCACCAGTATTAAAAATTAATACAAATTTAGGGCTCATAGCCTTCATTTTGCAATCCCACTTTGCTTCTGCTCTGGGTAAAGGCTGTGAGAGCAGAAGCATGATTATGATTACTCAACACTTTCCCTGACCAAGCCCAAAGTTATTCTATTACATTTTACATTTGAGGTTATTTGTCCAGTCCAGGACTTGTCCTTTCTTAATTCAGTTTTAATCAAAGAAAAATAGGTTAGGCAGAGATGATGAGAGATTACTGATTTCATACCTGATACCCCAGATAGGGTGCTGTGCATTGGTATCTTCCTTATATTTTTCTATGCCCTTCTTGAAGACAGTCAGTAACAGAGTCTTTTCAGTCTCCCCAAGCAATCTGCTTCTCCTCACATCTAACCTTTATCTTCATGTACCTCAAGCCCACTACTTCTCACTCTGCCTGCAAAGGGTAAGAGAATAAATGATTCTCTTCACTTCTGCAGGAACACAATGCATTTAAAGGTACTTATTATGTTCTCATTTAGTCTTTTTTAGGTTAAGCAACCTCAATTTCTTCCAGTATTTCCTCACAACTATTTTCTAGACCTCTACATACTTGTATCACTTCTTTCTTGATTTTCACACCTTTCCCTATGGCAGTGTCCTGCACTGAGCACAGCAGTGCAATTACCTATTCCATCTCAAGGGTGACACCCTTTGCTTCCCAGCACAACCTTAGCTTTCTGTGCAAAATCACCACCGTGATGATAAAAATCCAACTTGGGAACCATTACAGCTCTCAGCCTTTTCCCAGTGAAAAGATTGTGCTCCCATCCAGACGCTGTTGATTAGTCCTCTGTGTTTTCCAGTTCGCCATTTGGAATGCTAATCCCTCCTTTGCAGGCTCTCAGACACTCCTCTTTAGGTATTATCCACAAACACAAACACTTTTTCTCCTCCTATTCATGTGAGAAGGATGGGATCAGAAGATCCACCTGTATTTCCTTTTACTCCTATTAGGAACATACTTATGCTGCACATTAACTGACTTTACCAACTGGCTTTTGTCTGGTATCCCTCTCTTCCTTAATTCACTTCTGCACTTCAATATACTGCTTTGCTGCATTTAACACATGTTAAAACTCTACACAGTAAGTAGCTCATAGTAGGAAAATCACATTAACCGTCTGGCCTGGAAGTGACAAGTGAAGTGTGGATAAGAATGTCAGCACTCCCCACAGAAATATATTCAAACAGGCAGAAATCATTTCTTACGTAATAAAGAGCAAACAAATAAATTCAGGAAATCTCAGAAACAGTGGTAGGACATTATCACATTTTAAAATCCCTGGTAACAAGGAAAGAGAGGAGAATGCTAGATGGAAAAATATTGCTGCTTCTGTATGCAGCAACAGTGTTTTCTTTGGGAATGTAGTATATAATTTCAGAGGTAAAAAAATAACTACTTTCAAATTATAATTAATAAAAAAATTATAAAAACCAAGTATTGTTTTCTATAAAACAGCATGCTAAATAATGCAGGACGATCATTAGAGTAAAAGGGATGATGAAAATAGACCCTTCATTTAATGTAACTGAGCCTTCCAGAAGTTTGGAATCTTGGTTAACCAAACATCTCTATAATCACCAGAGAGAAAAGGAGCTTTTTGGAAGTATAGGTTATTATTAATGATACAGATAGATTAGAATTGCTCATCAAGGTAGCTCCACTAGATTTCCTTTAATTCTGTCTTGTCTTTTCTCATATTTGTATTTTGATTTCAGTTTTCCTGACCCACTCATATGAAAATGTTTTTCTCCTGCCCCTAATTCCTCTCCATACTTCCACTCTCTTGGGATGCCTCCATGAACCTGCCATGACCATTGAGCCCCTTTCTCGCCCACTGTTAACTTTCTACTCAAACCAGATCTTTCTTCTCCTGTTCAGATCTGGGGAGCCTTTGCTCTCATCTCTTGCAATATGTTCTTAGTCCAGGTATTGTCCACCTGCTTTCACTTCCAGTTCACCCTCTGCCAGCCAAACCTCTTCTTGAATCCTGACCACCACTGTCACCACTGTGAACCACACACACTGCAGTGGCACAGAGAAGAAGCAAGGCTCTTGGTGAGTCTTGTCCAGTTTCCCCACTGTGCTCTCCTGTCTTCCCACACCCATCTGTTGTCTCCTGAATTAGGCAGAGACAGGAACAGCCTTTCTACAGTGCATGTCTGCATTGTTCACTGCAAAAGTGATCCTCAGTTCTGAGATCAACCAGTACCAATAAAATCACTCTCTCTCTCTCTCCATCTCCCCTTTCAGGGCGTATTAGCCATTTTCAAGAGGCAAATGCAATTCATTCAGGATGCAAGTGTGTGTGTACACATGTATTTATCAATTATGTGTATATATCAATCAGATTATGCATATTAAAACAGATTATGTGTATATAAGCATACTTCTATATGCATTTATGTGCATATACTTCTATATGCACACATATGCAAACATCATAGGAAAAACTGAGTGGTGCCATAATTTCATTTTTGTTGCAGTAACACAAACACTTTCTATGCTGCAACACAAACAGTTTTATTATAATATTTTGGGTTTTAGCAGTAAACTTCTGATGTTATAGCCATGGTGGCATTGTGAGTATCCATCCTTTTGACCTGAGTGCATTATATACCATTACTGATCAGCAACAGACCACTGCAGAAAACTGCTCTGTCCCTCACTCTGTCTACCATGCATAGAATTTTCAAATACCAGCAACCCACTCCTGATTTATTGAGGTAATTAACTAGAAAACATGGCCACTTACTCTGTCTAAAAATCTCCATGTGCATAGCTTTAGAAGAAGAAAAGCTTTTGCATTTTATCTTTTAAAAAAAAGATTAAATACAGCTAAGAAGATTTTTAATTAACAATTTCATGACTCCCACAGTTATGGCCATGCATTCCCCAAGTGGAAGCACAGAAGCACATGGTGATCTGCAAGCAATTTCCCTCCTCTCCCCCATGAGCTTCAGATGTCAGACATTTCACAAATTGTATTACAGAATTAACAGTCAGGACATATTTTGCTCAAAAATGTATTGAAAAACTCCAAAGTGTAGTCTCAACAGTTGGATAAACACAAAAATACCCCAGGTACCTTATTCAGTTCACTTATTTGCAAATAAAGTCCAAGTTGATATAATGAGAGAAGGTAACTAATCCTGTCAGCAAGGCATGTATCACAGGAAAACAGCATTTGAATACTGTACTTAGGTGAACGTTTCAAAAGCTATAAAGTCTGTAAGATGAAGAGTAGGTCTTCTTCTCTTTCAAAGATTATTCAGTCATTCATATTTTCTTTCCAGATACTTCTTTTCACTCTTTTCCTTCCAGTGCTACAGTGCACATGTTAAGAGAAACAGTCTTGTAACGGGATTCCCCACAAACATTAATTCTCTCCTGCTTCATCTCTTTCTGCCACCAACCTAGATTAACATCTCAGTTTCTCCTTCTGAACTGATTTTCCTTCTCTCAGCAGAAACTGCAGCTGATCTATTTCAGCAGAAAGCATGCAGCAATCTGCACTCTTTATCTCTGACTTTTCACTAGTTGCAACAAATCTCTCCTCTTTTCCCCCTTCCTAGATGTGCTTCTGCATTCTTTACTCTTCTTTCAAAACTTCTTTTCCATTTCACTTGTATCTTTCCCTCCTTCTCTCACCCTGAGCTCTGCTCCAGCTCTGCCCCTGCATTCAAGAGCATATGGGTATTTTTCAAATCAGACTTTCTCATAGTTCACATTGGATAAGTCCTATCCCTGCCTTAACAAGCTGCCACAATTAGGGAGCCACAAATCCAATTACTTGCAAATGTGTTTTCCTAGGTCTGTTTAGTGATACTTTTCACATAAATGTACATATGAGCAGCACCTTTCTATAATTCATACATGCACTATGAAACAGCAATCTGATGGACTCTTGGGTCTGAAGTGAGTGGATATGAAAAGTGCAGTCTTTTACTAAGCAATCTTGGGTAGGACTAGACTGAAACTAGATCTCTCATTATGAGGGGAATTCTGAAGTATCTTAAAACATTTTTATTTTTAAATTAAAAAAAAAATAGCCCTTAAATATATTTCCCACAAAACAGCTGCTCCTCAATTTTATTTAGCAAATATCAAAATGAAGCCAGTCACAGCCTTCTCAGCTTGCCCACAGCTTTTCCTAGGATGCTGAAAGGACTTAACGACAGGGATGGTGGTGCCCTGTCCTCCTCGGGTGGATTTGCAGAGCAGCTTGCAGCCACCCTCAGCCACACAGAGTCTGAGAGCGTGGGTCGTGTGTCTCACAAGCAATCTCTGCCCGACCTCCCCCTGGGGTGCTCTCATCTGCTTTTCCCTCTCCTGAGCCTAAAACTCCGCTAAGCCCATAACAGATTTAATATGTATTAATTTAGGAGCATCAGTGCATTGCCTGAAAACAATGGTTTGATGCTTGGAAAATATATTCCTTTAATTGGTCTGTGGCTGCCCTTCTTAAATATTTATGTAAACTCTATTGTGTTCAAGGGCATAAGGGTTAAACCTAAATGAAGCCTTGTATTTGTGCGAGTTCTCTCAAATGTAATCTCTGTTGGTTTTAGGCAAACTAACTAATTCCAGTTTTAGGTAAATCAAGAATACATTTTCATTCTGCAGTCACAGCAAGTAAGATATTACTAACTGAAGATTGTAAGACGGAACAGTGACTGGGACACTGTAGGGTCTGAACATGTTTTAAATGCCTCTGCTATGAAAAAAGAAGTAGAAAACATAAATAAAATTCTCAATTTTTTAAATTAAAGTGAGCAAACTTGGGGACTGTAATCAGAGACATTAGAATTTCAAATGAATACTTGTTTAATTTTTTTCTTAATTTGATTCCCGCACAAAATAATATTTAGGTTATAAAGGATCATATTTCTGAAGAATCCAAAATGGCTATATATGAAAATATATTATCCTTTTATTTTCTTTTTTCAAAACTAGATACTGTCCTATTGATTTCATACAATAATGGAGTCATTTAGGTGGGAAAAGACCTTTAAGATCATCACACCCAACCACTGCCCTAGCACTGACAAGTCCACCACTAAACCACGTCCCCAAGTATTACTTCCACACAGGTATTTCCAAGGACTGGGACCCAACCAGTCTTTCCTGGGCAACCTGTTCCAATACTTGACCACCCTTTTGATGAAGAAATTTTCCTGACATCCAATCTATACCTCCCTATGTGCAACTTGAGGCCATTTCCTCTTCTCCTACCTACCGGTACTCAGGAGCATAGACTGACCCAGTTTCAGGGAGTTGTAGAGTGATTAGGTTACTCATTAGCCTCCTTTTCTCCACCTCAGCTCCTTCAGCCATTCCTCACAGGACTTGTGCTCCAGAACCTCCACCAGCTTCCTTCCCATTTGCTGGTCATGCTCCAGTGCCTCCCTGTCGTTCCTGTAAACTCAATACTAGAGCCCAAAACTCAGCCAACCCATGATGAAAAACAGGTGAACACCAGGGTGGGAACCAGGTATTGATCTGCTGGCTCTTCCTATTTTTCCCCATCATTCCGTGCAAATAGAGGAGAACACTACTTGTGCAACTCATCCTTTAGTCAGTCGTCCCAAGCCCTGAGGTCTCTCTTGACTGCCCTCAGACTTCTTGTTGGGACCTTCAGACTGCCACCTGAAAAATCAAAAATGGATGATAATCTGAAAGCCATAACAGGGTGGGAAGGTTTCTCTTCACATCTTTAAGTTGGACCCAGGAGGCAGCAGACTTCCCAAACACGTGTGACCAGTCTGCATGTTGGGCCTTCTGTTCCTATCAGAAGAGCGTTTCCTATGACAGTGACCGGTCTTCTTGCTTTCTGGAGGTGGCTTTGACAGAGGGTGTGGTCTGACTTGACCCTGGTGACACCTCCATGCCAGACGAGCCCCTGCCCTCACCATTGTCCAGCTACACTCACAGAGCCTCACCCCTGTTAGCTGGGCACCTGGGGAGGTGGGGCAGTCACACAGGTGATGCTCCTCCTGCTCCTGCAGGAATTTATCCCCATTGCTCCCTATCCTGTAAGTCACTGTGTTCAGACAGGGGAGGGATTCCTCCATATCTAATGGGCTGTTGTCTGTTGGGCCTGTCTCAGGGAAGATAGGATGAGATTCCAGTAGTCTGTCTGTTTGTCTGTCTGTCTATCATACTCCCTGATGCTCCTCAACCTGCTCATCCTCGTCTCATACGAATTTGAAATTTTATTAATAAAGTGTTCAATATTTTTTAACCAGATGCTTCAACTGGGTACCATTACACTTGCTTTGGAGCCCCACATAATTAAATACTGATTCCCAAACAGCAGATGAGGCAGCTGTCTATACACGGAACACAAAATTCACAGAAGTCTCAAAACTTCATGAAATCTTCAAAGTTTAAAGCATTTCTCTTGAAGAGATAATAAGCTTTACAGGTTCTAATGAAAAGAGTGTAGATACAGACAAAGAAGGAGACTAAGATTTAGAACACCTCATCCATGTTAATCCATGGATGCAAGCTCAGGACTATAGACTGATGACTCACCCAATCATCATTCCCTTTGTTTAAAAGGTTTCAAGACTGGCTTCACAGCACTCATCTAGCACAGAAGTCTGTAGGTGTGGGTGTTTTGAGTACATTCAAGGATGGAGTCTCATGTGTCTTGCTATGTGACCTTGGAGCCAGACCATTAGCACCCCAAACTGGGTCATATGACTGATGCCTAATAGAAAAAACAGCACGGATTTTGTCCTAGAAAGGACCTCAGTATTGCTTGCCACAAGACAGTTGGATCTGTAAGAAATCTGAAAATCCTCCAGCTCAGGTTGTCAGTAAAGCTGATATGAGCTGCTGGGTTTTGTGGATGCCCTGGGCATTAGACCCTGCTGGGACGAGCCACCTCTGACTGATCATAGATACAGCATGCAATCTTATTTCTATCTGTATGCCTGAATCCCACAACATGCATCCCCATTGTCCCAGTGTTTAAATATTTGCAAATTTTTCACATTCTGCAATTTTTGTTTGTTCTGACTGAAAGCTATTGTGTATTAAAAGTACAATGTAAAAACTTCCTTTATTCCAAAGGATAAGTGGGTATCAATAGCATCATAAACATCTGGACAATATGGACTCACTGAAGTCAATACTAAACTGAATATTCAGACTGATTGTGGAAAGATTTCATACCCTGTGCTGCACCAAGAAGTCAGGCATAGAGTGAGTCCTTAATTTCATAATCTACATGCTATCCCACCGCTCATAAACAACAGGTGACATCATAGGAGGGATGAGGAGTGCATCAAAGGCATGGCCAAAGGGCGCACTGACCATGCTGAATTTTGTATTAAGGGTAGGCAGAAATCCTAAGTACTAAGTTTTCCTAGCTATAGCTCCACTCTGGTTATAAACTTGATCTCTCTACCACCAATAACTGTTCCACATTATATGCTGTATTATGTACCTTTGCTATTTTTCAATTATGAAAAAAATACAAGAAAATGAAAATTAGAAACAAAAGGTTACCAGTAAAATTTTTTAACATTTCAATTCCAAAGATTTGCACCATTCTGATACAATGTAGCCTTCTGTTAATGATGCATCTGTCATTTTATTGACGCCCCTAAACAGCTTTATTCTCTTTTCTAATTAAGAGACAAAGCTGATTATGTCAATCTATGAACTGGCATCTGAGTGCTTTTGTTAAAATGTAAGAAGCAATGAATATGACTATTGTTATGCTAAAACAAAAAACTTGGGAATTTTAACTGGAAAACCCAAGATAGCATAATATATAATGGCTAAATTAGAACAGATTCTTCATATTCATGCAGATGCACATGTGATTGTATTATATAATTAAATGAAGATACTGTGTGAAAAATTAATTCCCAGTAATAGAAAACATAAAGCAACAGTGATACATAATATGCCTGACTAAAATATGTGAGGAGAAATCATCAGATCATAAAATATCAAACAAATAAATGACAGACAAAGCTACCAATCCTCAAGGAAAAATTAAGTTATTAAATAATCCAAATTGCTTGCATGTCAGGACATGATTTCAGCTCCATCCTGCTGCTAAATCAGAGATACCTACTCAGTAGGCTCTTTTAAGACAATACTGGATGGGATGAAAAGCTTACCATTTTAGGTAGGTCTTTGTGTCTGGATTGTCACAGGTAAGACTCTGGAACAATCTCCCACATACTAGCATGAATTGCTGCAATCTGTCCTAACCTAAAAAGGCCATGAAGAAGACAGCAACAGGGAAATCCCACAGAGTCAAATGATCTTCAGTATTTTGGGATATTAGCAGTTTTCAGACTCAACACAAAAGAGTTTTCCCCTCAGTTCTGATCAAAGGCAGAAGACAGAGGTTATGTGTCTCTTCTGGCAGCACTAGATCTTCAAGACCACTACTGGTGCTGAGCTCCTGGCAGGAAAGCGCTGAATCCTTTC
>NW_005054346.1:3478454-3490965 GCF_000277835.1 Geospiza fortis | reverse complement strand
GTCCTCAGGACAGAGCCTAAAGTACTGCAGTCTGACACAGCTCTCCTGGCATCAACTGAGCTAAAAGAATTTACACCCTGAACATTTAGTCTTCAGCTGCTGACTGTGTCAACCAGTGTTGGCATACATCCAACGAGCACATACATCTTCCCTCTTTTTCTTTAAAAATTTCTGTACTAAATTATCAGAAAAAGCCAAGACGTTATAAGCTATTGTATCAATGGCATTAAATTTAGTTATAGCTTCTGTGCTCCTTCACATGCACACCACTCCTGTGGCTGCAAACTACCATTCTTCTACCATGTGCTCATCAAGGGATCATAGACTTTTGTCTCAGATAAACTACAGGCAGTGAGTGGAATGTCCATGACCTTCTACTTTGACCTTCATGGAGGTTTAGTTCACTGGGGAAGATAGCTCCTCAGACTTTTGCTAAAAAAAAAATTAGATCTGCAAGTATAAACTATAGCCTTTATACTGTATAGATGCAGGTTAAGAATATGTCTCTGGATAACTTATGGAGATGTTCATTACTTATAAGCCCCATGGTCTTGCTCAGTACTTCCAAACATCACTCTATTTCTGTTGCACATCATGAAATACCCAGCTGACTGAAAACAAAATTTTGGCAATGGTTTTAAGGAATTATTAAAAGGGATAATAATTTTTCCTCTTCTTCAGGATGTCCTCTAAGGGTCCACTCAGTAACCTGCTGTGACTAATCAGTTTGGTAAATTTCCATTTTGACTACCCACTAGTAAGGCTGGGCTGTTCTCTGTTTAGTGAGAGAGAGGGAAGGTTTCAGCCCTTTGGCTTTGTTGAAGATTGCATGTGAGATGTTTTCCATTACCATCTGTATAGCAGATTACCTTGTCAAGTGAGCAGTTTGCCATATCTCTCTCTTTGAATGACCACATTCACACCTCCCTGGGAGGAGACCTCTGCTGATAACAGACTATTGAATATCAGTGCATGACTGATAAGAACTATAACATCCCATCGTGAGATGCTCCGCCCAGAGGGAGGAGCCAAGCATTGCTACCCCGATATACTCTGAGATTCTGAAACTCCAGCAAGGCTTTTCTCCACGGGATTCCCCAGAGGAACAGCAGCTGCCTCTTCCTCCACTGGATCTTCCGAGGAAAGAATACATCCTTCTCTACAGATCCTCCTTGCTCCAACAGAACCACACCCGATACTTCAGAGGACTGCAGCCACATTTTCAATCGGACTGCCACCAACACCCTGACCAACAGGGTGTCAGGTTGGGTTCTGACTCTGTCAGTGTTATTCTAGTAGACTGCATTGTTTATTTTATTCTTTTTATTTCTTCCCTATTAAAGAACTGTTATTTCCTGCTCCTATATTTTTGCCTGAGAGCCCCTTAATTTAAAATTATAGCAATTCGGAGGGGTGGGGAGGGTTCACATTCTCCATTTCAGGAGAGGCTCCTGCCTTCCTTAGCAGACTCCTGTCTTCCCAAACCAAGACAGGCTTGAAAAGAGTGTTCTTTTAAGAATGTCATGGTCTTCTTTTAAACCACAAACATTTTTGTTCACACCGAAGTAGCAAGAATGAAATATTTACATAAGAGTTTGGAAACAAATTACTCTCTTAACTGCAGCTTCCCTCACATATAGGATCATGCAGAGGTGACTGACAACAGCACCAAATTATCCCAATGCAAAAACCTGGAGTTAGGATTATTGACTGCTGTTATTTGTTCTTAATATTATTAGGAATTTTCATCTTAAAATAACAAAAAAAGAAGTAAGCAAATTGAATCACAGCCTCACCTTCTTCTTACAAATTGGAGGGTGTTTTTAGTTTATAAGAGCAGGTAAATAAAAACCAAATTACAATCAGTGGTATAAATCCACATAGAAGTATTAACTTAAATACTGCTATTGCTAGGCCAGATAGTACTTGGTAGAGATGATATCTCATTAACACTGATGCACTAACAAAAATGACAATGGTGGTCACAGTATACAAACACCTGCACATGTGTAGGACTTACAAACCAGTCATTAACAGATGAGATTCTCAGGGAAAAGGGACTCTATATAATCTGAAGAGCTCTCAAAAATGCCTTTGAAAATCAGATTAATAGAATCAAACCCTACCACTGCACCTGTCCATGGCCCAGACACAGAATTCTTCTTGCCTGTTCTGGGATCAGTTCCGACCACAGCCAGCCACTGGACCTCTGCCAGCCACAGCAGAAGCTTGGGTCTTCCAGCAGAACAGGCATCACAGCCACTTCTGTGCTTTTCCCTTTCTTGTTCCCTCACTCCCCCTCACCCCCCTCCCAACAGCTCCTCTGGATGGGCCAGAGGATATGGCCAAAGGAAGGGAAGTGCAGCCAAGACTTTGCTATGCCCCAGCAGCCCCTCTCTGCTGTTGCAGGGTCACTGGCAGCCAGAATGATTTAGAGCAGCCTTCAGGCTATTCTAACTTACAGTGAGGGACTTGACTGACTCATTGCTGCTCCAGGACTGTGGGAACATAAAGCTACCTTAAAGCCATTTCAGTCATCCCTGCTTCTGAGCTGTGCTATTTTATCCTTGCCTGTGACTGAAAAAAAATGGAGAGTGCGAGTTGTTTACACATCTTGCAGCTGCAGCAAGTGGTGGTTTCCTCTGCCTTTCTTCTGGCTTTATTTGTTGGGGTTTTTTTTGTGTCTGTTTTGGCTTTACAGACAGCTCTGGTAGTGTTCATAGCCCCGCACTCCATCTGAGATGGTGATTTATGGCAGTCTCTGCTCCATTGACTGGTCTTCCAAAGCTAAGCCTCCCGTCAGCTGCAAGGCTGTGGGAAGGCATGCTGTGCTGGAGTTTGCTGTCTGCAACCAGGACAAGCAACATTCTTGAGGTTCCCATGCATGCCATGTCCATCAAGAATAATTTTGTACTTTAGCATCTTAATTTTTACAGAATCAAATGCTATTGACAAGCTCAACTGAAGAGAGATAACTGCTTCATCTCATTGCTTATCAGCTTTGCTTACATTTTAACTCTGATGGTGGATTAAATTTCTGCATCGATAATCTGTTTTGTTAGGCACAGAAAATATCAAACTACGTTTTTCTACTAATTCCTGTAGCACTCATGCACTTACATATACCTTCAATATTCTCTTTCTTTTTATGTTTGCCATTTTAATTTAATGCTCTTCATTGCAAATTTTTCACACTTACCCTCTTTGTCCTTTTCTTCTATAACGCCTTTATTAAATGAAATCTTTTTTTAAAAAAGTACTTCCATTTTTTAATATTATTGCTTCTTCTCTATCACTATCTAGATTTAACATTTCATTGAGCAGACAGTTTTAATTTTCCATTTCTCCAACTGTTCTTTCATTAGACTATTTCTTAAGTCTTTCATTTTATTTTTGTCTTCCGTAATTTGCTTTTAACCTGCCTAATGGACTTGTCTCTTTTGTAATTTGCTTTTATTCCCTGTTACTCTCCTTGTGACTTCTCTTTGTTGCTCAGTGCTGACAAGTGTTCTTCCCCATCCCCTGTGAGTGACAGTGACAGCATTTGAGTGGTAGCTGGCAGATTTAGGAACAGTAAGTATCTGTCTGAAAAGATTTTATTTGGTTTTATTTTTATTTTGACTGTAAAATCAGACCTCTAGAATCCTAGAGCACCAGGGGGCATTGTTTCATTTAGAAAATAAAAATTGTCGTGATAGCTATTAACTTCCCAACAAGTCCACCGCAATTCCAAACAGAGCCAAAGGGAAAAAAAAAAGGAGCTATTAAGGAAATGCAGCAGCCAAGGAGGGTTACAGGTCAAACATTTTAGTGCTTAAAAATGGGTATTATTCTGGAAAGCTGCTCTACAGTGAATCAGAGGTGCTGTACCCCTGACCTCCATGCCTCTATGCCTCAATGTTCAACTACAGCATCAAGGAGGAAATAAGGAACTGGGAGTTACACTGACAGCTCCTGAGCAGAACCATGAATTTAACCAACAGTGGAAAATATTGACTGAAGTATCTAGAAGGAGCAGGCAGTGACAGCCAAGGGAAATGACATATAAACGTAAAGAAACTGCCTGAACTGCCATTAAAATGAATGGAAATGTAAAGCAACAGGAGAAAGTGGAATGTCTCACAGGTCCAGCAGCTACATTTTAGTGATATAATTAATAGGCTGCATTTCATAACGAATTGCAGGGTAATAACAAACATAAGTGCAGCTTCACAGCTGACTAAACTCACAATAGCAACAGGCAACCCTATTACCACTACTGAAACAACCCTGTTTGCCAAAGAAAAAGAGAAAAACAAGGCAGCAAAACTCTCTATAATTATGAGGGAAATCATCTATGTAACAACTTAACTAATGCCCAGAAACTGAATGACTCACAGCATTAAGAAAATTAGAAAGGGTGCTCAGTAGTATTATATAATTCAGGACACGTACATTAGAATACCATGGTTTTACCATGCCAGCAACAAATTTAAGCACTATTCAGTACAGGGCTCCAAACTCTGCAGATCACAAGCAAATTCTTAATTAAAAGCATAGAGCAGAATTAAGTGTGTAGCTATGTACAGATTACGGATCTACATGTCCAAAGATGGATTTTTGTTATTTGGATGAGAGGCATTGTTTGTTTGTTTGTGGGGTCTTGTTTTGCTTTATTTTGTTTAGGGGGAAGTTGTTTGTTTTAGTTTTATTTTCATGTGATTTGATGCTTGTGTAGCTTCAAGAGCTCCTGCTCTAAGTGTGTTTATAAGGAAAATTACATGAAATGCAGCCCCCTCTGAATTACCTGCTGCAGGTGAGGACTTCCTTATGGAACTGATGGACAGCACTGTCTGAAACATAAACTCTGCTCACACTGCCAAGTCTTGGTACAGCTCTCTTAGCTCAAGTCATCTTGACTCAGATCAGAAATATGAACTAAGAACAAGCTTGATGTCATTTAGCTAACCCACTGATTTCCAAGTAAGTAAATTCAGGTAGAAAATGACCCCATTTTTAGTTTGGGCCCCATTCATACAAGAAGAATCACAGCTGCCCTTGAGCAATACCTGCTGAAGCCCACAGGAGCTCCTGCAAGTTCATATTTCTCCTAGGCAGAGGCAGAACCCAGGAGATACTCTGTGCGCCCCAAGGTGAAGTCAGCTAGAAGGCAGCAGAAATCAGATATCAAGTTTGAACTTGTACAGCAAAGTTTTCACAGAGCAACTATTTCATAAATCTCCACTCATTTATGTTGTCTTCAGCTTCTGAACCCCTGCTGCTCTGCATCCCAACACCAGGGCACCACCTGGCACATTGTGCTGCTCCTCCAAACAGCATGCTAATTTTCCATAGAAAGGAGAATCACATGTCAGAACTTCATGGTTTGCTCTAGAGACTTCTAAAGATTAGAGAAATATATGTCTATGTTTATATAAATACAAATAAAACAACAACCAACACATCAAACATAAAAACTTCTATATATCCCTCTATATGTCACAATTTAAGGATTTTTTTCACTACTTGCAACAGATACATTGTTTCTTTTTTTACTAATAAAGATCATGTTGACCCCTCTCCTTTATAATGAATAAGCAACAAAGCATACATTCATATTACAAATAACACATTATTACACACACCTATACTGAGCTAATTAAATTCCTGCCATTTCCTTATGTGCTGTATTTTACCTACTTGTACATTATCATTTTACTGTGGCAACTCATATGACTCTAAATGCTCATTTTCTTGTTACATTATAAGCAACCTGTTGGTGTCTAATTGAATACCAGATAAGTAATTTAATCTTGAGCTTCTACTGCCATCTGTAATATTAGGAAAATATTGTATGTAAATCATAACCATATACCCAATTGGTTAAGAGTTTACAGTCCTTCAAGAAAACATTCAGCAAAACAGCTTGCAGTAACTCTGTATTATTTTCCATATATACTATCAACAATATCTTTTATTTATTTTCTTGTACATTAGCATTTTAAAAAGAAGTGTTTATGTTTATTGTTTCCTTCATTAAGATTTGTTTTGGAAATACTATGGCTGAGTTTGAAATACAATATTTACAATTAACATAACTCCATGTTCAGTGAATGTTTACCTGTGGACCTAATGTATTCAAAACACAGGTTAAAGCTCAAAAGCAGGTGGACACAGCATCATTAACCCATCATCTAGATACAAATCCACCTGTGAAAATAGGAAGCCTTTGGAAGCATTTTATATGCAAAGCCTTTGAATACATTTAGGCCAGGTCTTAACAATTCTATCTGAAACACCTTTTAGGATATTTAGAGAAAGATCTTCTGTGAACAGACCTGCATTTTCAAGAACTGCTCTGAAATCTCAACCTAGGCAACTCTCAAGGGCTGCAGTTATGTTACATCTGCCGTGTGCTAGACTGCAGATGATAAAGAGGATGTTATTGTTCACTTCAATTTAATGTGTGGATAATACTGTCCCTAGGCACCAAATTTCTACCAAGGAGGTTAGATTATTGTAATATCAACATAATTAATTGCATTATCAATTTTCTTACTTTTTAAACATTTGCTTTTGGTTAGAGAAGATTATTGTACTGCTTCTAAAAATGTCTTTACAATTAATTATCTTTCACTGCAGCAAGCAACAAGGAAATGGATATTAATCATATAAGACTTTCTCAAATTGCTGGGATTATCTCATTTTTAATTACAGGTGGCATAAACAGTTTGTGCAAAAAATGTGGCAAAATACCTATATCTTCTGTAATATGCTTTTTTGCACTGAAATCAGTCTGCTTTCTTATTTACATAAAATATTTCAGTCTGCCTTGGAAAGGCTCTTCAGGCTTCAGTACTATCTGTGGGAAGTTTCACCACAGAAAACAAACATCAGCCATCAGCTCAAATCTGCTTTGCAGCCAGTGAGTCAGGGATGTCTTCCTAGGGGCTTTAAATCAGTTGTGCTCCCAGACAACACAGAACAATGCCAGCATCTCATTTTCAAGACATAACTGACACATTAAAGGCCCATGATCCTTAATTAGAAGCACTTATTGACTCAAAAATGGAGCTGATAACCCCACTAAAATGCCTGTTTTCTAACCAGCAGAATATCCTTGGTCCACCAGAGACATGCTTGCACTGGCTCTCTCCCCAGCGTGCCTGCAACACCCTGTGCTCAGCCAGTGGGTCCCATGTCCTCTGTGTGAGAGCACAGCAGACATTCCCAGCCAGCCAGCTGGGCTCAGCTGCCCGAGGGAAGCTCCTGGAGAGGGAAGAAGGTAAAAGGAGAGGGAGAAGGGAGAACGGGATCAAGAACAAAATGAAGAGGAACATCGAGCTGAAAAAGAATGGAATAGATTTAGAAGTCACCCAAAGACCTTGGAAGACAGAAAACAAGAGTAAGAAAAATGCTGAACTCCAGTGAACAAGCAGCAGTATCTTAACCAAGTTGGTCCAGACCTCACAGATTTTAAAGAGCTGGCCTTTAACTAGAGCCTGGCAGGGTGCCCATGGAAGCTAATGTAGAAATTAAGTTTGAAGTGTTAGCCATGCAGCAAAATCCATCAATGGGAAGTTTAAAATTATAAAAATACTGCTCATAGGCCAGAAAGCCTGAGTCTGATTCACAGAAAGTGCAAGAGGCAAAAGGCATGTGTCTGTGCATACTTCTGCCATGCCCTCCCTGGCCCACACCTGCTGCTGGCCCTAGAGCCAACAGGAAATCCAGCTCTGGGAGCTGTCAGTCTCACCTTGACTATTCTTTTCTTTAAACATAAAATGACAAACACAAAATATCAATAAAACAATTTCTGATTTGGGGAGTGGAGGAAGGAAGCCAGAAGCAAACACATGAGAATACAGTCTTCATTCATATGTACTCCCAGACCAAAAGATTGTTCATTCTGTATTTATACATTATTTAAAAATCTACTTGTGAAAGAAAAATAGTACATAAGAAAACACAAGCTAATATAAGCTTTTTTGCAACTAGTGAAGCAGAGGTCTCATCTTGAGCCGTGGTGCTGAAACTATACTGCTTTCATGTGTGTGCTTACTGCACTGCTCACAATATGATTATTTATATAAACTCATTCCTATCTAGCTTTTTACTTCATCAGTTCAAGTTTTGACTGAAGTTTTAACCCTATTTCAGCCTTACACAAGGAATTGAATTTACTGATTCTTCTCTTTCTTCCAGGTTTTTGTATTCCTGGACAGCTTCTGTGCAATTACTTACTTGTTAATCTTAAACCTAGGCAATTGTGGATTATATAAAGACTCTTCCACCTGGTACCATCTTTTGGTTCCATTAGCCTAAACATGTAGCCTTCCCAGCGCTCAAACCTGCACCACCTCCAAAAACCACTCTCCACAACTCACCTCAGAAGGTACAGCAAGGTTTCTCTTGTGCAAACCTGCATTATTTCTTCTCAGAAAATGCCTATGTCTCTCTCAGCACAGGATGAACCTTCTGATTCTTGCAGGTGACACCATCTGCAGCTGTCCTAAAAAAGTTAATGAGGCTGAATTCCCACTGAACAGCCTTTGCTTTCTTATGTCATCTCCTTCAGCTATTTCCTGAGTCAGATCTGCTGTAGGTAAGGCTTGTTTTCACTAATTCAGATCTTCAACAATGAGCTTTTCTTCAAGCAGACAAAGAGAATAGATAAAATACTGCTACAAAGGAAAGGAGAGCTATAGGAGGAAGGATGATAGGGATTGGGCAGTTAAAAGCAGTAAGGTACATGAAAAGGAGTATGGCTCATACTTTCAAATGAACTTGAAAGACTACACAGAAAGAGAAACTGCAAAGAAAGCATCTTGACATGAAGTATGAGATAGGTGAACTGCAGGATTCTACAATGGATCCATTTCACAAGGCTGCTCTTATAAAAAGCAAGATCCTGGTCAGAATTATTCGGAAGTATCTATCCAAAACAGTTTGTACACTATTAAATGTGCTAGCTGGAATTTAAATTCAAAGCCTACATCTCTTTCACAGTTACTATGGAAGCGCCTACCCTCTGTATATTTCAGATCTACAGTCTTAGACTTGGCCTTCTTTGCATATTAGATTTTAACAAAATCTTGTCACTTCTTCCCAAAAATATCTCTAAAGACTGACCTTTCTCTTCTTTCATACACCAAGAAATCTCATCAAGTGGCCATGTCATCTTGCCCCTCACATCCACTGGACATTGATTACTAGGCGGTGCTTCTTCATTCTGAGCACCCCTGAGGTGGGATGTTTTGCTGGGGAAGAAGGCCATACCCATACCTGCTTTTTGGATTTCTTCTCTCCTCTGTGTTGGGTGCAAACTTAGCTTCTCCACTAAGATTCTTTATGACTTTCCTGTATTCTTGTGGAAAACAGAGTTTTCAACTAAAGCTAAAGCTCCAATCTGCCAGCAGCACCACCCCTCACTGCTCAGGTGTCCCGTTCTTGTTACACTGCCAGCAGTTGAGAGGAGACTGCTCCATGCTCCCAAGGCCCAGGATGGTTACACCTCAGAGAACAGTGGGGATGTAGCCCCCTCACTTGGGCCACTCCACATATTTTATTTTATAAAGCTAGACAGAGCCCAACTAAGATCAGTCTGCTGCTGATTTCTACATAAGGTTTATTGTCGACGGTTGGTCACAAGATTTTCGGGGTGAAGGAAGAGACGAGATGGGCTCCATGATCAGAAGGCTTGATTTATTATGTTATGATATATACATCTATTATACTATACTAAAAAGAAAAGAAAAGGAGAGTTTCCAGAAGCTGCTAACTACCTAAGAATAGAAAGTAAAGAATGATCAACAAACCTTGCTCTCTCGGACTGTGTCCGAGAGAGCTCAGTTCTGGATTGGCCATTATTTCCAAACACTCAATCTGGGCCAATCCAGAACTGACCTGTTGCATTCCACAGAAGCAGATAACCTATTGTTTACCTTTTGTTTCTGGGGCCTCAGCTTCCCAGAAGGAAAAAATCCTAAAGAAAGGATTTTTGTGAAAAGGATGTCTGTGACAGTTTATAGTCTCAGCTGATAATGGTCAAAAATTTTAGTGACATATTGGCTGTCATTAGCCAAGACAAAATTAATTTGCAGCTTATTTTTATCTAAGAGATGGATATACATCCATAAACTCACCACCACAGAATGGAGGTGACTTTTCATGGCAGATGTACCGGACTATGTGCTTTATGTGCACATTTAATAAGGCTCTCATGAAGAGACCTCCCTGTGCTGAACATGAGTAGCTGTGAATAACTGATACCAAGCTGTAGCAGTTCTGTAGAGTAACAAAGGACTCCGGGGCTGTCTGCATCATTTGCCACAAACTCTGAAGGTGCATAAACAAAAAATTACCTTTACATACCTTTATCTGTTCACATTACAATTGAATCTGTCCCTAGGTTATACATCAAACAAAGTGTCTTTGCTGAGGGTAGGACCATACAATTCCCTAAGGCATGTAACCTAAGATGTTTTCCACTATGGTACAAACCAGACTTCTGTGGTGCTCATATGATCGTTCTAACATTATGAAAGACTACCAAATGTTTTTTAAAAGCAAATGACCAAGGCAAAGAGAACTTACTTATTCTTGTCTAGAAAAAAGCAAGAAATTCCAAATTGTTTGGAAACAGTAGACCTAAAAATTCATTGGAAGTTAGTAAAAGGAAACATAGCAGCTATGATATTTCCATATCCCCAATGGTTATTTATAGGAGAAATATCTAAACACCTAAGAGCATATATAAACCTTTATGAAATAGGTAGCACTTTGTAGGAGTACACAGGACATAGTAAAGGGAGTTAGATAACACGTTACTCAAAATAGACCAGAGCTAAATATGCCGGCTCTGCTCACTTTCCAAACTTTTTTTAAATGCTGACCAAGCTCAGCTGGGCAAGACCTGCTTAGTGCAGTCATTTTCACATTCCCACTGAACATATCAGCTCTGACAATTTTTTTTTTTTAATCTCAACAGCAGAAAGTAATACATAATTCCCTCTAACTCAGCCAAGAAAAAAAAAATCAAATGTAAGAAATTAAAAATGCAGATACAGTATTATATGAAATTGCACCAAATTCTACAATGCTCTGATGTTCCTGATATTTTTATCTTAACACATCAAGGGTGATAGAAGCTTCTTTTTGCTGTCAAAGTGATCAAAGAGAGGTTGAGAAAGAATCTATAAACAGATGCTGCCCAGTGACAAACCTTAAAGAACAAGACTGTGGGGCCAGATGTTTGAGTGACCTTCGGACTACAGAACATGTTGGCATGGTGTTGATTTAGATAGCTGTTGGCAGGGGCTTTCGATCCAGCAGCTGAAAAAAAAAATCTAAATTATGGAAATATTTTTTCTCATCTTTCCCCTAACTATAAAAACTGAAACTACTGGTCAGTGGGGCTGATGGCTGTCAAAGAAGTTGAATTCACCACACAACCCTGCCAGTAGGTATCACATCAAAAAGGAGTTAGCTGAATGAACAAGAACATCTTCAGGCTGTGCCATTTTGCATCCCCTCAACTTTCAACAGCTGTTTCTTGAGTGAATACAGATGCAGAATAATTATATGAAATGTTTTACATTTTCAATATACTACATCATGTAAATATGTAATCTATGATTACCTATGGGTGATATAATATAAACCACCATCAAGAAAGGGTTTGGGATGTGGAATAGGAAATAGAATAATTAATCAATGATGGTGACTTTCCTAAATTATGTTCTTCCTCCATTCTATATTTGTAGAATTAAAATTACATTACCAAAGAAACCCCACAAAACCCAACAAAGTAACAACAACAATGCAGAGATAATTGATCACATACATGTTGTTTTTGTCAAATACTAGAAGACCCTGGAAATTATTGTTACATGTAACTTTAGCTGTTCTGCAATTTTCTAGATCTTTCTCAGCAAGTGCTTGCATTTTTTAATCCGACTAAAGGAATTAGTCACGTACTAGGAAATACAAAAGGAAAAGAGAAAGTCATCAATCCAAAATTCCAGCAGATACTCAAGTCTGAGCCACTGCACATTACTAGAACAAATGGAGAAAGCAGAAAAAGTCTTGCTTTGTAACATTAAATGTGATTGAAGACTGTACAGTTCTTCTTACGCTTTTAGACGTTTTGTCACTTTACCTGGAGAAATATACACTGCTTATTCTGAATTGCTGCTGATGTCCAGCACTTGTCAAAACCGCTATCTGTCAAGCACTTCACAAAGTGTTGCAAAATGACAGATCAGGATGTCTGAATAGATGGAGCCCCAGGAAAAACAGAACAGATAGAAAATTCATGACTCTAAACTACATCAAAGCGACTTCTGTCAACATCATGTCAAAAGAAGGAAAAAAAGAACTGTTCATTTTAGAGGGTTTTTTTCATTATATAAACACTTTTTTCACGTATGAGCTAAGTGTAAGGAAAAATTAACTTGGTGTACAGTATGATCATTTGAATGTGCCAAAAATACTCTTTAAATAATCCAGGAATAAGGAAACTTCTAACAGT
>NW_005054346.1:3455954-3473454 GCF_000277835.1 Geospiza fortis | reverse complement strand
ATTTCCATTAGCAGCCTGTCTCATCATTTGCTTTTTTGACCTTCCACCTGCGAGAAACTCAGCTCTCTGCCGAGGCTCACCCAGACCCAGCCCTGGTTTGCCCAAGCCTTCCAGAAGTGTCCATCGTGGCAGGCAGAGCCTCTTTTGGAAAGCAGCCACCTTCACCATCACATTTCATGAGCAACCTCTTTGACAAACACCGATGAAACTTCAAGTGGTACAGAAACCTGAAAGCCGGCATGTTTTGCCTAGCTGGGAGTTTCACTAGAGAAATTTCACATGGTTCTAAATATAACTCAACAGCAGTATTTATTTTATTTAAATGTCTCAGAACATTGCATTTGACAGAAGACAACAGACTGGAAAATTGCTTATACAAAATGCAAGAGGTAGTTGCAGTATTTTCTGGCGTGTGGTATTGCTTTGCACTTCGCCGACATCCTTATGGCTGCAGCCACCCCTCACCTTGTCCCATCACCCTCTGACTCTCTGCTTTCTGACATGGATCTTCCAACCACCATATTTCAATATCCAGGACTCAGGAGATCAGCAGACATGGGGCAGCATTTGGGCTGCTGAAAGTTGTGTTTTTACCATATGCTGACGGCCCAAAGTCAGGAGGGTGAAACTCTCTACTGAAGTCAGTGTTGGATCCAAGGGTGGACTTATCAGAAACATACAATGAACTCAGCCCATAACCATAATGCTGGTGATCTACCTTATAAATTTAACAACATGTTATCAATACAGAAATATTACACATTTCTTGTGAAGTCAAAACCAAAAAAAAGTCAAAGGCAGGTTTCTGTGTCCACCATACGGTAATAAAACCATGCCCAAAACACTGCTCCTCCTGGATTTAAAACCAGGATGAGGTTTAGAGAAACAAGAATTTAGAAACAAAGGATTTTTTTTTGTTTTCAACAAAATAAAACAGTTTCTAGGAGAGGGAGTGAAAATAATAATGGGGAAAATTTTTTCTCTGAGAAATGAGGTGAAAATGAAAATGTTTTTTAACCTAGCTCAGCATGCTGGAGTGAGCAAAACAAACCTGGAGCTACACTGTCCCACTTGCATTATCTGCAAAGCCAAAGCAGCATCCTAACTGGAATACAACCCCCCTCTTTGCAATGCTTGCTGACATGCAGACGGTATACAAAATTTAGTGCCTTGCTCCCGAGTACTGCTTGCAGGTGCAATAAAAAGGAAATACAGCATGGTTAAAGGCAGACAGAGGCAGGGTCCCCAGGAGCCGCCACCCCAGCAGAGCCCTCTTCTTTGCAGATTGTGTATCAGCCCCATGAGCAGCCAAATCAGCCAGAAAGTAAAACCATCTGAGGCTCAATACACCCTGTCCCAGGCTGCCGCGGTCTCTCCCCTCAACTGTCCTGCACTCCTCCTTTGTTTCTTTTTCAATCCTGCTAGATAGGGCACTGTTCAAACGTGATGTGCATACCCCTGTAATAGCTGGTGCCTAAAGGATAAAAGGCTTATTACGCTTTCAGCTGAAGTTGTTAATCCCCTAACAAGCTGAAACAGCGTGTGCCGTAGTCTTGGAGGCTGGGTTGGAAGGGTCAGCATCACCTACATGGGAAGTTGTTGCTACAATGGCAAGCAGCATGCTTCCTTTGGGCCCTCTGAGAATACAAGGGAAACAAACAAACCCAAGGAATGACACTTTAAATCTCAAATTAAAGGCATCTTGTTTTATCCAGCATAAAATTGGGAAGTATCAAAATTAAAGATGTCCAGTGTCATGTATCCCTTTCACTTTCTTTTTATGTTAGGATCCAGCCATTACCTGCAGGCTTGTTTTCTTCTTCCACAGCCTCAGTGTACCATAATAGTAGATATTTTTCACGGGGCAAATTGAGACTATGCAGTAAATGAGAGTGTTTTCAGCAAGGCTTCTGCCTCTAAATGGCTCTCAGGGTCAGAAATTTTCCAGCAACAGAGAGATAAAAGAAATTGTGTTAGAGAAGTGGAGAGAAGCACTGGTGTGGTCAAAGGAAGTGAATGGCACACACCAAAAACAGCCTTGCACTTCATGCTCTCCCAGAATTCTTATGTAATGAATGGCAAGGCTATTAAATTAAAATTTTGGCAGACATCTTAACAATATGTCTCATTCACTGGATACAGAATTTGTGACACCTGGAGCTTGAACTTAAGGAGGCTTAAGGCACTAACAATGGGCATAGGTATAAAAGAGTTTGGAAATGCAGTAGTCCAGCAGTGAAACAATATGGCTTGCAGCTGAGAAAGAAGCCAAGGTACCAGTTAGGAGGTGTTCTGCTGTCATCCTTGTTCCACCAGTGGTTCACCACACAGAGTGAGTTACCTGAAACTCTCTCAGTTTCCCCGTCTGTAAAACAGGACTAATAAAAATCCTCCATCTCCCAAAGGAATCATAAGGATTAATTAACTTCACATTTAATGATCGCTAAAATACTCTACAGAAAAGTAGGAAAAATCTCTGCTAAGTCTGGGTTGGTTTCAGTTGCTAATGCAGTGAGGCATATTTCCATGAAGTTCTTAAATCATCCTCACCTCTTCTATCACAAACCAACCAATTACCTGAAAATAAGAAATCAGACAGCTATCACGTGGCAATAAAAAGCTCATTATTGCTTTGCATTTAACCTTCAGGACTACCTATATTGAACTGAAGAGAGTCAGGAGGGCTCTGGAGGCTCACAATGCCATTTGACCTGCTAGCCCTGCCTTTAACATCACAAGAAAGGGGAGGCGGCACTCATGAGCTGATGGTGTATTTTAGCAATGGTAACTTGAAAGTCCAGACAGGTAAAGCTGCAAAGGTACTCTACCCTCTACCCTTACTGGAAAGGTATACCAAGATTTATACTGGTTCTTTATATTTAAAACCGAATATTGAAACTGCAGGGTATTTTTTTTATGGAGGTAAAAATAAATATTGTTAACTGTTCCATTCCCTAAACTGAGCATGAGAAAAACCAAGAAAATGCAATGGAGAAGAAGGATACTGCTATCCTTTCATATTCCTCTTTGCGAAGTCACACTCTTCCCAGTATACAGCCCAAGCAGAACATACAACTCATTGTTAAAATAATGCAGTGCATTAATATCTCCCCCTAAGCTGAATGATGTCAGAAGGATTCCACTGTTTTTATTTAGTTATTAATAAATTCTCCAACTGTTAGTATTGCAGAAGCAAAGTCCAATTAAAATTTGGAGTCCCTTGTAGTAGGTGCCTTCATACCTGCCTCTCATGTCCTTTTGTGTTACTGTCAAACACTGAATTTCCCCCAGTATAAATTTTCCTCTTGGAAACCACTGGCATCCTCCCTCCTAAACAGCCTTGTCAGAGAGTGGACTAAGGCAAATTACATTGAAGCCAAGAATATGCCTATTCTGGCTATATACTTATTTAAAGTCAAGGACATTTTAAAGAGCAGCTCCGAGCTACTGTAGAGATGCCAGCCCATGATATTTTGTGATGTCTATGAAGTAAATAAAAATAATAATCATACAAAAACGTAGCACATAAATAATCTTTAATCAGAGACATTACTCATTATACAATACCACTGAAAATTGCTGTATATGCTAGCTCTTAGTCAGAAAATAGAATATAACACACTACAATTAAAATGTTTGAATATGCATTATCCATCCCCAGAGATGAATTATTTAGGAAATTAAAAAATTCACCAGGTGCTTTATACTGTCACAGGAATAGTTCCTTCTCTTGAAGTAAACAGAATTACTCTAGTGAGCAAGAATGGCACTTTTAGGCTATACATTTGGGTTTTATTAACAAACATCTATGCTTCTCTAATTCTCTAAAAGGTAATATTCTTGATAAAACTGTCTTATGCAGCTTCCAGAACTGTAAGAATTCCCAGCTGACTACTATGATATTATTTTTCCTCCAGGAGAGAACGATTAATAAAATATTGCCTCAGCAATGAGAGATTATAATACATTTCAAAAAAAAAACAAACATAAAATAATATTTATTCCACACAGTTTGAGATACCTACTGAAAGTTGTATCTCATCTTGTCTAGCATATAGGTGCTCTGTCACCTATACCATGCACCAGATCATAATCGCAACAATGAAACATACCAGAGCTTTTCTCCCAATTTTTATACAACATTATTCAGATCTTTGTAAATTTCTGATAGAAGAAGAGCGTATGGCACAACCAGACATATCTGCAAAATGTCTGAGTTATGGAGCGTGAGAGAAACATAAACATGGAGCCATTCCACTTTTATGGATTTATCACTTGGTATCATTTGAATGTATGCTTTATGGTTGGATCTTTGAAACAGGCCTCACATGATCTCTCATTTCACCTCCACAGCTTAACAGTGTTAAATTCAAATCTGTACCCATAGTATGTGGAGAAGTAGGGTCATCTTATCAATATAGCTGGCTGTGCTTTTGAGCATATGTTGTACTGAACATCCAAATGACATTAGCTACATCCAAGTCTAGCTACTATGTAAAAAGGAAAGATTACGGGTTTAAGGTTTTTAAAAACAGACAATTCCCTTTCCTAGTATTTTATAATTTTTTAAAAAATGACTATGAGTATATGCATACACACATTAACTCTTCATATATAAATAAGAGAATAAAGAGCTTCCATATTCCTGTGAGAATGCTCTTATAGAACAGTTGCATTAATTTCAATTGCTGTGTTTTGAAATAGTTTAATTTAATCAGGACAAAGCTATTGTTTTAAATATCATAATTAATGTTGAAAATATATCAGTTTTGTAAATTTTACAAAGCAATAATCCCACATTCTGACATTTAATATAACAGAAACACTTTCCAGCTGATGAGAGGCATGCACAAGAAACCATGGCCATGCCCTAGTAAGGACACAGTTTAAATCACTCGTTTGTTATCAGCCTGCAGCTTGGCATGAGTTTGAACCCAATGGCTGGAGGTGAAAGATCTCGGCACTAATTTACTACATCACTGAAATGCCTCCTAGTTTCCCTTCTGTGAATCCAAATTCATTTGAATCTGTCTTTGTAATTTTTTTCTCTTATCCCAACATATTCAACAACAGCTTTTACTAACAGTGAAGATCTCTATTCTTCCTCTGTAAACAAAATGGATCTGAATGGATGTCAACATCAGCTGTGCTCCTGGGATAACAGTGAATTTCATCCTCTGTATCCAAATGTAGGGTGGTGCAGCCACTCACATCTGCACTTACGCAGGTTACCAGGAGCACCTTGCCTTCAAGTCTTTATATACAGTTTGCATTTACTCCATGTTTTCAAAACCTTTGAGAGACTTGCATAGTGTTCACAGAAGACAGCCTCCTCTCCTTTAAATGTCAATGACTCCTGACAGCTGTGCCCCTCAGGACTTCTGAATCCTGAAGGATGAATCCTATGCTCTCAGAACCAGGCTCCTTCAGTAACCAGCTTCCTCCAAAACAAGCCTAACATACAACCTGTGAGCATTCACATTAAAGGGAAAAAAATAAAGCGGAGACTACTTCTCTAGAGAGAACTATCAGGGTGATTTCTCCTTAAGATGCGAACCATCTTATGTTTTTTCTTTTACTTAAAAAAGTACCTATAGAGCTTTATAAATATATATGTACAAGGTATATATATATCAAAATCGCTATATAATATATATACACCGTGAGTTTCAATACCACAGTATGGAAATGTGGAGGAATGCTTTGTGTTTCTCCCCAAGCTTTATGGTGATTTCGGATGACAAGCTGTCTTGTGCTCAGGTCCAATAAATCATTATATCAGTTCAAGAAGTTCCTAACCTTGTAAAAACAACAAGCAGTAGAAACATCCTGCAGCACGCCATGGATTTGCAGCAAACATTTCGCCTGGCCTATCTTCAGCACACCTTCTTCCTTAAACCATCACTTGTGATTTGTTTCGGTACCAAATTTTATTTTCTTATTGTATGGGAAGATGACTGAATTCCCTTGGGGACATCTGGGCCATACTGAAGTCAAAACAAACACCTTCAAAAAGCATGCAATCTTTTGGTTTCCCGGCCATCTAGAGAACAAATGGCACTGGAAATAGTGTATGAGATGTTACTGCACAAAGATAAGAGTCTCCTGGGATGACAGTTTTCTGGACCTTCAGTTTATTCCAGCACAGTCACTCCTCTAAGCAAGCAAGCCCCTGAAGTGGTGGAGAAAGACAATTTCAGCCCAGAGGGTTTTTGCTAAACAACTGGAGCTGGACAGAAGCTGGGATTCCCAGACTAATCCCAGACTTAGGACTAACCCCCTTCTGCATGGGGAGAAAGGAAGAGCCATCCAGTTCATTAGCAGAAAGGAAAAGAGTGGTATATGCAAATTGAGGCAGGATGGGCTGGGTCAGAAGGGATGATCTGTGGATTTACACTCCTTGATGTCAAAGGAGCTCTGCTAATTTTCAGCAAGAGAGGTCCTGTTCCATTTATCTGAAAGCTTACTGCATCTGAATTTTGCACACACTTATCTCAGCTGCAGATCCATGTGAAAGTGTGAATGGGTCTAAGGCAATCTATTTACATGTACATTTATTCAATGTGCATGCCTTACATAAACACACACATCAGCAGATAAGTGACACACATTCTAAAGCTCATCATCTTACTAAGTCTCCCCAAAAAGTAATCAGTGGTTTCAGAAAAAAAAAAACCAGCACACTCATCAGATTTAGGAAATTTAAAAGCTTTGCAGGTAATGCACACACATGTTCTCTTTCCTCTTACTAGATCTTAAGAACCCCCCACCTTCTATTTGATAATTTGTAGCACAAAATCATGATGACACAGTGAGGACCATCAGAAGCATCATCATCTTGATTTAGGTAAAAAACACATTTATCATATCCAGCAGCCCATTGCTAAGGTTATTCTAATAAAGAAAGAAACTGGGCCTTCACAGAGGGAATACAGTGCCTGCCTAATCTTTCTTCCTCTGTTGCTGTGTCAAGAGGCAGATCTTTCCAACACACAGATCCTCACTGGACTCAAAGCTATTGCAGGGAGCTTTAAAATGAGATATATGGGCCATTCTGCTCAGCTCCTCTGAAGTCTTTAGGGCCTTGTGTGCCTGACAGATTACAATTTGCCTCTGGCAAAGAGGCCACTATTTTTTGAGTTAAAACTAAAATCTGCATATAAGAAACTATGAACTCATTTTCTAGGTAACTATTCTGGTGATGCCTATCTTGTCAAACAAAGTCTGGAGTATCAATCAGAAAAATTCAAACCAGCAATAAATGAATTTTGGATTTCTCTTTGTTATCCATATGAGATTGTTCAAAGAAGAGTCATCTTTACATTCAGTCAATTAAGAACATGATTAAAAATCAGTTTCGCAGGGCAGATCTGCCCTCAAGACAATTTACCAATTTTGTAGCTCTGCAAAAAGGCTTGTGTATTTTTCTTAAAAAAAATACATCCAACCTTCCTTCTGTATAAAAGGCACAAATAAACAAATGTTAAATCTGACTAATGCTTCACTAGCTTCAACAGGCTTTGAATTCATTCTCACAATTTCCTTCAGGGAAACAGTCTAACAGTTTATAAACAAAGTACTATAAAACATAAGCACATGGAGAAAAAATATTTTCCTTTTTTCCAAGACAGTAAACTGCCTTGGAATAACAACAGAAATGCAGTCTATATTGCTGGTGTTCTTTATTTTTGTGTTCAGTAGTCCTGAATATTTATGGAAGGTTTTAGCTAGGGATACTGCTACTTTATAATCTCAGAATGATTTGTTCTGAATTTGAAATTTACAGGACTTTAAAAGGTACTGCTTGTAAGTAAACACTATAAAAAGGACAAGATGTAAACAGTGCTATTAGAGGTAATCACTAGAACAAACTAGTTGTACTTTATTATTTTTGGAACTGTGTCTATAACCTAACCATGGATCAGAAGCCCGTTGCATTAGGTAGTGCACAAAACCAAAGCAAATGAAAAAGGCATTTACTTCCTCAAAGACCTTAGTTTAGACAATAGATAGCAGCTGTTTAAGGACAGAAGGAATTAGCACAGGAAAAGAATTTAGTTAACATCAATTAGCAGTCATCTTGGCACATAAGCAGATAAACTATTTTCTGTGTAGTCACAAGGAAATGCAAGCTCTGAAAGTCATTTCTCAAGGGCAATATCCTCAATATCCTCAAAGATGAACTGGCATTCTGGGCTGATAAGGAAGAGTATGTAAATAATTTGGATACTGTATGAAAGGTTAGTTGAATCAGTGAGAAGCCAAATCGTGAGAGACTGCAAAAATGCAACTAAGCATGTTGCATTTGATGGATCCATCCCCAGTGGTCATATGCTGAGGTGCAATAACTAAGGCATAACAGAGCAGGGAGCCCAACAAGCATGTGAGATCCACAGACGGAGAAGAAAGGTGGTCTCTTAAAGACATTATGCAAAATAATCTGTGAGATCTGGCACAGTCTGGCTAGAAGACATGAGCAGATGATAATCATGTGTTCATCATGTACCTGATTCACCAGAAGACTGGTGGCAGGGGATACAGCAATGGAGAAAACAGCAACAAGAACAGTGTGGTTGGAAGGAAGGTTAGATGAATGTAAACCTTTTTTGTATAACAAGGGCAGAAATCAGAAAATGAGGTATCCCAATTGAAATCAGGCATGTGCATTTTCATGCCTTTAAATAAACAAGTTCAGTTCTATGGCTGGTGTTTAGGCAGAGAGGAGCTGTATTTGCCAACATAACCTAGATAATTAAGTGATGCAAGTTTTTTGAAAAGGTAACTCTTTTCTGTCAAAAAAACACTGGTTGTTCATCATAAGGGCAACAGTAATAAACAGCGAAGCACCAAGTACTTATTCCATGGCAAGTAACCTTGCAGTGAACTTGGAAAACCAAATTCATACAAGATGCCTCCTAATGCACATAATGCCACATCCATGTTTTGTGTCCAAGGGATCAGACAAAGGACAGTTTCTCATCCAAGGCAATGTCATTTATCTTAAACAATACTGGCATATCTGGGCCCAGTTTCTGAACCACCCCTATGATGCCCCTTCTTTACCTGCTATAAACCATGTCAGAGAGTATAAGAGACAGTGTACATTCAAGTGGATGCAACAACCATGTGGGGTGTGCTCCAACTTAAATAAGGTTAGAATATATCAGATAAACAGAAATGAATATGATTATAGCAGAAGAAACAACACAGATATTTATGTTAACAGTGTCCATTTTAATTCTACTTTTCAGTTAATCCCAATTATCACTTTCTTTTTGAAATTTCCTGATCTTAATTTCTGTCTGAACATACTTTTAAAGGAACGTTTGAGCATCAACATCTCAGCCATCCATGAGAAGTGAAAGCAAGTCTTGCCATAATGAAAAAAAAAAATCATTGCATCCTTGCTTTAAATAGCTCCCTAGTCAAGATGGCCACAGTTGGAGAGCCAGCATTTGGCAAGAAAATTTCTCTCAGTGGGAAGATATCTTGGCTTCTTTGAAGGAAAACTTGCTTTGATTTGGTATCTTCCTTTCAGTACATACTGAAAGTTCATGATATAAGGTCTGCTGAAGAGAAATCTTGTCACTGAGTTTGGTTTTGTACCAAGTGCCAGTAACTGAGAAGCTATTTGGTATGTGAGGCCACTTGTGTACTCTCAAACATGCACAGAAAAATGTGGATAAGTCACTTTGTGAAACAGCAGGGACACCAAAGCTTGAAGAAAGAGCTCCTACAGCTCTCAGAAGTACTCCTGTCACCTTCCATGATTGAAGGAGCTGTAACAGCTGAAAGAATGGCTCCATAGATGTATTTATTGAATCGAAGAATTCAAAACCCCTTGTATCAAGTTCCACTGAGCCAAATCTTGTATGCTACATTTTGGGGGGATACAAACTATTCCCCTTTAAAAAAAAAAGCTGTAGTATTTTGAAAGCAGAGGGTCCAAAATAAAAGCTGATATATATCTATGTCATCTATATCTATATCTATCTTAAACAATATTGCCACCCTCATGTTTTGTACCCTTGTAGTTTACTAAGCCTCAAACTTCTCTGGGCCTTTGGGCTTTGTCCTCTTGCATGTCAGCTATGCAACTGTTGCATTCTAACTGATAATGAATGGTTACTCCACTACATAAAAATCCATTCTTCTCAAAGTTCCACTGCTGAGACCTCTGTATGTGCATCTTCAATTCTGCTGTGAGCACAAAACCATTGCAGAGCAAATAAAACGGTGCTGCACGGTGTTGCGGCACGAATCACAGCATTGGAAGGGTGCCAGGAGCCAAGAGAAAACTGCCTTCCTGACACCAATCATTTTACCTGTCAGTCTCTGAAATGAGACACTGCCTAGATGAAATTAAGGTTTAAGAGGATGCTCAAAGCCTTGCTTGTTTCTGGAAGACAAACATAATGTAACTCCTTCCACTACAGCCTTATCATTCCTCATCAAAGCATTTTGAATTTCCAGACAGAAAATTTGATGGGCAGGTTGTTTTGCCCATAAATAACATTTTCATAGAAGAACTAAGCCCTTTTTTTAAGGGAAGAAAACACAGGAAATGTGGGATTTGCCCTGAACTTTGAGGAATAACTCCTTTTCACCACTGGATCAGTGAATGTGTCTGCCTATCCTAATCTCACACCCTGTTTCTGTGTTTGATCTCCCTATAGAATATCCTACCTTTTACTTCCTTAGACCTCTCAAGCTGACAAAGAATTGCTTTGAGGTGAAAAGTCACCACAATTATCTTTCCAGGGAAATATTTTTCTATTTTTCTTTGGCACTAACTATAATTTACACCCTAACAAGCACTCTAAATAAAAGGTGTACTTACAAATTTTTTGATAACAAAAACATTTGGATCTAATGGGGTATAAATCAGCAAGTTTTTAGAAATCCAGATCTTGGTACAGAAACCAAGCTGCCATGCCCAGGAGCACTTTCCTTACAACTAGCTTAATGCTGAAATGGTGCTACCACACTCAACCAAAATGGCAAATGTGCAGTAATGTTTTTGAAATGTTAGAATGTATCAGTATTTGTTTCTGCAATAGCTTGCAATGAAATCCAGACCATGCTAGAAATTGTTATTTCTAAAAAGCACACGTTAGAGCTGAGTGGGAGGAGAGAAAACAGAATGTACTGCTTCCCTCCCCTTTAAGCAGCATATTAAAACCAGTGGCATAGAGGTACTGGAGCTAAGCTCCATATTAACAGGCTATCCATCAGGCCATAATCAACAGTTTGAATGGAATACACAAATGGGGAGTTCAGGATGTCAGCACACACTGGTCTCATAGACACTGGACCATACAAATTCAAACATGATCTTACCAATGACTACTTACCACCATAAAGGCAATTTAAAATATACACCCCAGACTTGCAGTTCCACAGGAACACAATACTCAGAAACCAAGGTATTGTGACCTAATGCATCAGACCTACAACCATTGCATGAAATTTAGACTTTGCTGATGGCAAAACCAAGCCCCTATGCCGTCAGAAGTGCAGCTATGTATTTACATTGAAGATGTCTAAAATGCACTTTTCCTCAGAAGGTCAATGATAAAAATCTGTGTGTCTCTAACAGAGGAGTGCCTAGTGCAGGAGCTGATGTGCTGTGAGGTGGGGACACGAGTTAGATGTTATCTGCTGGGATAAGCTGGGGGACAGGAGGAGATTGGGGTGGGTAAGGAGGAACGGGAGAAGTTCCAGCTTTAATCAGCATGGTTCCTTGTTTCCCTCACATGCATATGCACAAACAGGGACAATAACCAACCTTGTCTGGTAGGAAAACAAGGCCTATCAGGAACATTTATATCACAGGTCCAGACAAAGCCTGCAGATGCAGTCTGCCATGGGAAGGGTCTACTGCCCATACTACAGCCTGTCATTGTTAGTGACTATATAGGTAGGTGCCCCACAGTGATAAATTAACTAAAAGACAATCAGCCATGCTTAGGATGCTTAATTTCAGAGATACATTATCATGGCTGTAAAATGCTTCTGAACATAAAGCTCAGAATTGGTCTGTGCCTTAAGGCACTTCTACTCTGCTTGAGCCCTACCTAACTAAGACACCAAAATGTACTTTGTGACAGTCCAGATCAGTTAATGTTTCTGTGCTAGTCACTCTCTGATTTTAAGGCTGACAGCTCTGCATTTTCTATTCTTTTTAATGAAGAGTCAGGACTGTGGTAGCTTTGAAACTGTTGGCACTATCTCTCATAAATATTAGGAGAGCAGCCATTTGCCTGCCCAGGTTTGCTCTGATGCCTGTTAATCTGTGTGATTGTGTTCAGAATCAAAGGAACTGCAACAGCAGATAAACAAAGGAAAGCTTAAAAAAATAATATCAGCTACACCTACAGCTATAGAACTTCTAAGGAGGGAAAAATAACCACAGTTGTTTTTTTTCAAGCTGCAAACTTCCAGAGATAAGCCTGGGATGGACAGAAACCTGACATCTTCAGGGGCTTGAGAAGGGATTTTCTAGGCATGCCAGAAAAATCACAGCATATGTCAATGAAACAGCCAACAATTTGGAAAAGCTGAACACCAGAAGTATGTTGTGGGCCGAACAGGTCCTTGCAGAGGGGTCTGCACAAGCTGGACTGATGGGCTGAGGTCCATCAGTATGAAGTTCAATAAGGCCAACTGACAGGTCCTGCACTTGAGTCACAACAACCCCATGGGTCTAGACAGCAAGTCCTAGGAGGGGCTGAGGGAGCTGGAGTTGTTTATCCTGGAGAAAAGGAGGCTCAGAGGGGACCTTATTGCTCTCTACACTGCCTGAAAGGAGGGTGTAACCATGTGGGGGCCAGGCTCTTCCCTCAGCCAACAAGTGACAGAAGTGGAAGAAATGGATTCAAAGTTCAGATTGGACATCTTGGAGAATTTTTTCACTGAAAGGGTAATTAAGCACTGGAATTGGCCCCTCAGGGAGGTGGTGGAATCACTATCTTTGAAATGTTCAAGGAACGACTGGATGTGGCACTTAGTGGTTTAAACACGGTGGTGTTTACATGTAGTCAAAGGCTGGACTCAATGACCTTGGAGCTCTTTTCCAATCTTTATGATTCTAAAAGTAATGTAATATAGCTCCTTATTTCATAAATGGCATTGCTGCAGCTAGCAGCTGTCCCTAATAACCCATATATACAGCATGCCCGTGCAGATGAGGAGGCCAAAATAGCAACAGAGATTTGAAAAAACAAGAAAGGCATTCTATTTTACATTCACAGAATGAAAAAAAATATACATAATTACTACCGGACACTATCTTGATGGGCAGCTTGGAAGTCTCTGAAGAATATAACCTGTTAAGGCTATGCCATAGACTAAACTATTAAAAGACTGCCATTTGCTAAAATAATTCTTTAAGTGTATGCTAGCTCCAGACTGTATCACAAGAAAGTCACCCACTTAAAAGAATGGAGTTTTCTATGACTTCTGCCTAACAAAATTTTGATTGAAATCTAAAGTGTCAGCACTGAGAACACAGGGTTGACATAACAAATGCCATAGCCAATTTGAACAATTATGAGCCCAAATCTGCCATCATTTACATATACATGTGATTCCAGCTGGTGAGCTCAAATTATGTATGCACAACCAACAGAGAATACTTTTTTATATATCTCCAAGTTTCATCACAAAAAATACAATGGATATTTGAGTCAACAGCATTTAAGGAAAACCAAAGATGCTTTAAGGAATATGTTGATCACCTTTTCTGGTGTATCTGTCCCAAATACTCTAAGTTTGATAATGATGTATGGTTTTATATGCAAACTTGCACTGTAAATACAAAATGAATGCAAAAGGATGGACTAAGGATGTGAAATGCAGCAACAAGTCAACATTTTTTTGTATCTCAGCTGTGGGACTGCTGTTTGTTTCATTATTGCTCTCCTCTAGGAGTACCCAGCTCAAACTGGTCACCGCAAGGCTTCCCAAAAGAGAGCAAAACTTGTGCAAGTCTCTTTGGTGTCCAAAACAGAACAAAATCATTCTTGAATATGAATGATTCAGCCTAGAATCTGAAACAAAGATGATCATGACGTGCTTCTGCTTTTTCTTCCAAGTGGGAGATGGAGGAAGTTGTGTTTACTCTCTTGCTTGAGCCAGCTTTGTCCATATGAAGTCTGACAGTCCCATGACAGAACTTAAGCATCAATGCAGTTTCTGGTGTGCCTGCCTATTCCTCCATAGTTCTCTATAGCCACAGAAATATCAACCACACCTGTAAACAGCACCACGACCACTGCACAATCAGGAAAGCAGCAGCAGCTCAGACGGCATGTAAAACAAGCTGACACTGGACGCCAAATGTCAGGAGTTTTCAAAGTATAATCCCTGAATCTTTGCGAATCAGTGATTTGCATCTCAGGTGTCCACAATGGTTAATTGAGAAAAGCAAGTCTCTTGCAACCAGAAGATGATGCCTGCATGCCCAGAGGAAAAAGAAGATAGGTGACCACACATGAAATACTTTGAAATGGTCTAACTGGCTCAACTTCGCAGAGCCAAGTAGGGGAAAGGGCACTAAGGTAAAAAGGGCCCTTGGAATTTACATGACAATAACGTGAGGAACTTCGGTGTTTTGCTTCACACATTAGTTCTTTGACATATTCCTCTGTAAGAAGAGATGTTAATGCTGTCTATGGCTCATCTACAAGTGCCTTCCACTTAGCTGAGAGATCACAACCCTTTCAAAATGAAATGTTTAAACTCATGAAAAAGACTGATCCAAACAACGTTCATATAATTTGTTGTTTAGGAATTCTCAAGGCTGAACAAACTCATGTCTTCTTAGGAGAGATGCTCCAGCCTTCTGATCATCTTTGTGACCCTCCTCTGGACTCACTCCAAAAAGACCTAATCTTTTTAATTTAAAAAAACCAAACCAAACCAAAACAAAATATGAAAAGGGAACTCTCTTTTACTAATAAGAACACACAGTTTGAATCTATCTTTTAATTAAAATAATAAATTCCAACTTTAGTATCTCACTTAAAATGGATCACTGCATTTTTGTTTTCTTATGAAAAAGTGTAAATCAGCCAAACTAGTGTAACACACACCTATCTGCAAAACCAAGGCATATGTGAGCTGATCCTTTCTGAGACCAGTGTCCAAGTCTAGAACAATGAACCCAATGCAATATGCTATTCTCCCATTTATGTTACATCCTTCTTTCACTACTTTTTTTGAACACTGTCTCAGCTCCACAGACTTGCAATATAACTACTCTCCATGTGCTGATCAGCTTATTCTCAAGAAATGGACAAAACAAGCCATGGCCAAAAAATTATCCTCCATCTCAAAGAGAAGGTTTGGAGCAGAACACAGAATGGGAAATGGTGATATAGAATGGGATTCTGACCTGCTCTGCTACAGCACATCATTTGCTCTTTTGCTAGCATACCTAGAAATATATATATTGAGAACAAATAGTGCATTTGACCTTACCAACAGTAGCACCGGAGGGAATCCTGTGTTGCTTCAGAACTGGTAACCTGTATATATCATCACTGTGCAATTTGTCCTTATTTTTCTTAAAAATCAACTACCCCAAGCCCCTACATTACAAGCAAGCTAACAATTTCTTTTCTCATAGCATAGTAATTTTAAAACACTACGTGTTCATACATACATGTTGACGCTTTCTGGAAAGGAAATGGTCTTGCTTGACACCATGAGGGTAAACGAAGTTTATAGATGTATAAATACAACCCAAAAATTACTATGTTTATGGTGTGATACAATAAAGGAAATCAACCTTTCATGATTCATGATTAATAAATTTACTGAACTACACTTTTTAACTTATGGGTACGCACATTAACCCATGAAAAAAAATTATTCCTTAGCGCTATAATTCTTTGAAGTGAAATCTCAGAAGGACCTACTCCTGTAACCGCATAATTTCTAAAGCTGCAAGGCTGGGGAGCTTAAACAGCAGCAAGGGGAACATAGAGACAAGACGGAGAGATTTTCACCCTTTTGAGTCAACAAGGGAGTGTTCCAGCTGACATATGCAGCCTCTGCTTGCCCTTTGTCATGTCTGTGTTTCACCTCAAAAACTGTCAGTGACTTGTCAGAATCAATCAGAAAAGCTAATGCAATTCTGCAATGATGTACAAGTTTGGACAGCATGACATCAAATTTCTGGTAGTGTGTGTCAAGTACCATATGAAAACAGATGTCCTCATTACTCCACTGCTTTGGTACAAAAGAGTACATCTTACCTTTTTGACCCGTATCTGGCAATTGGGGGATTACAATAAAGGACAGCCAGCGATTACAGCCTCTAGCCAGTACTTTTATCATATAAAGCGAATTCTAATCCTCTTTATCTTCTGGCAAAAGAAGTTTACTTTAGCAGGTACTGTTTTCCTACTGGATGCTGCTTTATGTTCCAAAGACTTAGAAGTCAGCTGTCAGTGCTTCAGTGACCTGACAAAACCCATCATCTTGCTTGATGCAACATGGGGTTTCAGACTTCCCATCAATAACTGCTCCAGTTTGACCAGAAAAGCCAAAGCCTGTTACTAAATGGCTGTGCAGCTCCCAGACGAAGCTGGAGCTTGGAGCATGATTAGGGACCTGAGATGCAGCCTCAACAGGGGTTTACATACAGTGTTGTCCTTTCCTATAGCCAAAGTGCTTGCTCCTAATATGTTCCATAGTTCCCAACTGGCATAGCTGTAGGTGAAGCATGCAAAAGCAAGTATGACTGAAAATTTATTCAAAATATAGCTGGTATTCTAACTGCACATTTTTAATTATATGATGAACAGCAGTCCTCCAACAACCCTTCCTTTTGGTAAAACACAAAACCCAACTCATGCTACACTTCTCCTTTTTGATACTTGTCACCAAGCTCTACTGATGCTGTATCAGAAAAGAAAGCAATTTTTTAGGAAGGAAGTAACTTGGGGTAGCAGCAGACTCTAACTGCTGAGGACCCTTTTGCCCAATGTGTAACTGCTGACACTGATAAAATCCCCAGATACATTAGTCTATCCAAGGCAAAGCATGGATACAGATGCCCATCCTTCAGACCATCTTTGTGAAAACAACCTTCAGACTCTCTGATTCCATTAGTAGATTAATTAAAGGAATTCTACAACCTGAGGTATATTAGATGGCAAAAGAAACTTGATATAAAACTGATTTAAATGCAAAAAGAATAAATTCCTTCCACATGTAATTAGAGGGAGAGGAATAATTTTATCTCATGAGGACAATGCAAGCACACCTCCCTGTACCAGGTAATACCCAGGAACAGACTCATAATTAGATGCCTTAGGAAGGAGAATCACTCTCCCTGCTCAGAGAGCTCTGGAATCTGAAACTTGCCAGAGAATTCTCTTTGTGCTAACCAGAAATGGCAAAGTGAGTCTCTGAATTACTCTGTTTGCTGGTTGCGCCTCTCTCATGCTCAGTGGGTTCTCTGAGGTGTCCAAGCTGCTCTTACTTAGGA
>NW_005054346.1:3454619-3455940 GCF_000277835.1 Geospiza fortis | reverse complement strand
CAATGAAGCTTCTGTGTAAGGATGGGCAATGGCAAAGGAATGAATCTCACCTGCAGAAGTCCACATGGCATATTCCCCAGCAAGGAGATCTGCTTGCTCAAAACCACTCAACATAACTTAATACAATAATATCCAGAGTTTTGTATCAGTATTCCTGTTTAAATCTCTAAGTATATTACAGACAGGACACAAAAAGCAGTAGGAAGATCTGTGCCTAGAAGACAGTATTCTTCCACAGCAATGGACAGATAAATGCAATATGGATAGAAGTGCCATCAGTTGGAGCAGGATGGTAGTAAGCCTTTGGATCCTTTCAGCTAGTGGCTTTGTGAGAGGCAAAACAGATCCTGTACAGTGCAAATGATGGTTAAGTTCTTTGTAATTTGTGCAATTAGCACACTCACTGTCACAAGGGCCTGAGCAACTCATCTTGGGTGCTAAAATTTGGTTAACACTAAATTAGTCTGATCTTCAATTTGCCATGGAATTGGCTTCATCTGTGTCCACTCTTCACAGACATTTTAGTATCTGGCTTTCCTCCAAGTATTGCAGAGCTTCTTACTCTAAATTCAGCCTTTTCAGCTACCCACATCCCAACAGTTACACGCAAAACATTTTATTCCATTACAACATCTAACACACTTTGAGTTAATACACGGTTTGCAAGAGCATGGTAATACCATTTAGCACACAATGTATTATTTACAAAAGATATAAGATCTTTATGGCTATGAAGACCAGGTTCAGGATATTGCATAGCAGTTGTGGCTACTGTACTGCATGTACAATAAAGGGTTTTTATACGTCATCAAAAGCCTGTCCTTAAACACACAGTGGTGCAAAGTTTAGGAGCACAATAGCTAAAGTCAAGGATTCCTTGATGGACACTAAATGCATCCTTTTGACCTCCCACACCTTGTACATTATTTTTCTGTGCCACTTCTTTTCATAAGGCAACCTTCCTCCAGGAGATAGACAAAACGCAGGTCACCTAATGAAAGAAAATAATGATGAAGATGGAATTTACATCCCCATCGAATGTACGAGTGAAGAATGATCAACAGCATTCAGTACAGTGCCCCCTAGTAAAGAAATTGTATAAATATTATCACAACTGTATTAACATTATTAAGACAAATAGAGATTTTTTAAGGCATAATAAGTATACAGTAAAAATATTTTCCCACCTTTTCCATGTCCTGTATATGAGAGGATGTTCCTTTAATTACCATTGCATTTTAAAAGATCATCATTACAGAAGAGAAGTTTTTAGCAGCCAATCTGACCTCTATTCCATATGCAAGCTACATCTTTCTCCACT
>NW_005054346.1:3454140-3454609 GCF_000277835.1 Geospiza fortis | reverse complement strand
CACATGCCAACAACAAGGAGTACTAGAATCTAATCAACATGCCTACCAGAACAAAATACTGCACACTACACAAAAACTTGCTGTTGTTTAGGTTGGGAGGGACCTTCTAATATCGTATAGTCTTACCCACCTGCTCAAGCAGGGTCATTTATAGCTGGTTGTCCAGGACCATGTACTGATAAATAGGGATGCCATAACCTACCTGAACAACCTGTTCCAATGTCTGACCACCCTCACAGTAAAAAGGTGTTTCCTTGTGTTCAGATGTAAGGAGTAACTGAGCAGACCACGCGTGACAAGTATTAGCCACGCTACTTCATAAAAGATGTTCTGATAACTAGATGATGAAGAAGAGTAAGAATCTTGGAAGGTTAGGAGGGGTTGATCTTAACTGACCTTCTTGCAAGTACACAACTGACATTCCCAGAGAAACCTCTGTCCTGCTTCCAACAACCTCACCCTTTCCCTA
>NW_005054346.1:3402260-3454105 GCF_000277835.1 Geospiza fortis | reverse complement strand
TCTTTCCCTTTCACCCCAAGAATCAGGAAATTCCAGAAAACACAATGCCTCTAAAGCCAAATACCATCCACTGCATCAGCATGACACCTCCAGTCACCAGCTGCCACACTCCAAGTGTTGCTGATCGGACAAAACCAGTTGTAACACAAATGTTGAACAGATTTTCTTCTTAAAATTGAAATGAGTGACATTTCTTGAGTAAATATGCAGAATACTTTAATTGAATTTTTATTTGCTCTTCTGTTTACTGAGTCCTCTTTGGACCAAGTGACAAACATATCTGGGTCTAAGACTGCTCTATCTGTTAAACAAGTTGCATTTATCATTGAAAAAAACTCAAATCTCTAAGTTGATATCCTCTTTCCTTAATATAAAGAATATGAATAATCTTGGAGTTCTTTTGTATTTGTGACTCTCAGTGATGGCACAAAAATATTTTATTAATGCCCTCAAACATTAGCACAGGCTTTCAGTTGTTAAAATTTTTCTTTCTGATATGTGCTTTGTAAAAGCACTACCAAGGACAGCACAATTTAACTTCTGCAAACATCAATTTCTTGTGATAAATCAACAGGGCAGCAGATACATGTATTATGAAGTTAATGGTCTGTCAAGATATTAACAATGTTGATTCCTGAAGAGAAGTCTAGAATTTAAAAGACAAAACTGGGTTTATTGGATAGGACAGATTGCTGCTTGTCTGACCAACTTAGTCTGTGTGACAGAGCTACAAGCTGCCTTTGGGTTCACAAGTCCTTCAAAACCGAAGATTCATGGTAATAGAAAGCTTTTCAGCATAAAACACCCAACAATCAGAGTTAAAGTTTTATTTATTGGCTCTGACCATCTACTTCTGTTATCAACCATAAGGGCCCATACACTTCATCAACTCCCAACAATAGCCGCAAGCTTGGACAATCTGTCTTGTGTCTTCATTGGGTAAAACTTCAATGGAGCAGCATCGATTAAAGAACAGCCCACGCATAAAATGGAAACTCATTAAAATAAACTTTTTCAAAGGGGGAAGAAACTTCAGTTCCAATTGAATTGAACTGTTTTTATTTCAGAGATGAAAGCTCCATTACCCAGCTATACATTCATGTGCTCATGGCTTAAGTGCTTTTTATTTGACTTAAACTTTTGGTTTCTTCCCATGTCTTTTTGGAGGCTTGAGAAACATAATAGGAATTCAGAGCTTATTGAGCTTGATTGGAACACAGTATCTGTGAACCTCATCATAATACCTCCTGGACCTTTATGTTTATCGTCTCTCTGTGGCCTCTTTTGTGTGTTTTCCTGGCCTTTCCTACACGAACAATTGTCTCCTTTCACACATATTTGCAGAAAGGTTTTTAATGCTTTAAGCATTTTTAAATTAGTGGACAAAAAATAATGAAGAAATAAAAATAACGCAGGTGTAGTCATTTACATTATAGATGGAAGACTGCATAAGCCGCTGATGTCAAGATGGCTTTTCTAGTGTTTATATGAAAACTGACTTGCAGCTTACTGCCTGAAAATCTCACCTTGAACTTATTATGAGGGCAATAATAATATGAAAAAATACAGATGGTATCCTGTGCTATCTGGAAACTTCAGTTTAAACAGAGGAAGCTCAATACATGGTAGGTTACTTATTTATATCAAAGCTAAGTATTAATATTCCAAATGCTTTGATTTTAGATTACTGAACACTAAATGAAATGAACTACATTCTTGGTTACTTACATATACTGAATGTCAAGAGAAATTTGTTTTACACTGCAAAGCTATACAGAAATATTCACTGACTGTGCCACCAAACACCATGCATTGCAGAAAACAAGCCCACAAATGCTTTACAAAATTTTATCACACTATGTGCTTTTGCCTTCATACATACTTTTATAATATATAAAGTAATCTAACTCTATTAAAAATATAAGCAGATATTTTTTAGAGCCTTCTTCTTAAATAATATCACATGGCTTGCATAAAGATTAACATACAGAAGGCAAACAAAATGTTTGTGCTTCAAACTCACCACCAATATTTTTTTCAACTGAATTATCATTTGGGGTGAAAAATGTCTAATCACCTTTGACTTCAGCTAGACACAGATGCACACAACAGAACTCAGTTCCTCAAGTTTGCATATGGTCACACAAAGACTGAGAAAACACAAAGGTCTATTAACGAAAATCTCCCTGGAACACAAAAAATGTACTTCATGCAGCACATTATTTAAAAACAAACAATGTGTGGGAATCAGACAGATTTAAGACCTGTATTATTCTAAATTTTTGCATAAAGAGTCAGTGTTGATTATAAATTAGTTTTTCTTATCAATGTGTTCATTCTCGCACATTTAATTCCTGAGGCTGATAGACATTAGTCTAACACTTAAACAAGACAACGAGAGTCTGAATACTCAAGAGAAAGCCATGCAAATCTGGGAGTCTGGGACTCCCAAATCTGATCATAATCTTACAATTTCTAGATTGCATTTGTCCTTTGGATACTGAATGAAGGTAAAGCTCACAGTCCAGTGAGGCAAACCTCAGCTTTCAACTTGGTGCTACAGACAACATCAGTGAAGATTTACCTAGGCTGCCCCAAGTCCATGTGCTGACCACTGCACTGCCACAGCCTCCTCACCCTTCACTGCTCTCACTGCAGCTAAATTAAAAGTGCACTGAGGCTTGTGCTTCAGTTGTCCCATAGAGACGCCAATCACTGGAGATACATGCATAACCACCCCAGAAAGTCGAGGTTTTCCACCTCTGCCTCAGTTTCACCAGCTGTAAATTTAACCTGCTCCATGGAGATCCTGCACTAATTGGCCAGTGCTTGTACTTAATATAGGCAAAACAGTGTATAAAGAACAATTCTCAAAAATATTTATTTCAAGGGATTAAATAGATTTTTTTCTACTCTAAAAGCATTTTTAATACCTGCAAAATGTCTCGGCATTAACAAAATATATTTCTTATTTAAAATCTCAATGTGTAAAGTCATTTGAGAGAACAACCCCACATTATTCAGGCCATCAGAATCTGCAGCCATGGATTTTCTGCACAGAAAGTCACATTAGAGTAGGGTGGGAGTTTGGGTACACAAGAAATGTGAGATCAACTGCAGATAGGTTAAATTGCTATGCTACTAAACAGTTTTTAATGAGAAACTCAAAAGGCAATTTAGAACAAAAAAGGCGTACATCAAATACGGACGTGCAAGCTGCATCAAAATCAAATACAGAATAGGCAAATTAAACATATTTGGAAAATAGAACATTATTACTGGAATGATGAATATTTTCAAAGTATTTCTTGATGGACTTCACAGTTCAAAGACACTTATGTCAAAAGTTAAACATTCAAACGAAAGCAAAAGTCTATAAAACTGAGCTATGCTTCTACGTTGCTGTTCCTAGAGTTTATGTTCAGTATAACTCACAAGGATTGCTACTCCCTATCAGATATTCTCAAGCGAATCGGAGAGCTTATAAGAATAAAGCAGAAAAGAATAAAGTAGGATACAGAATTCTTGCTTACATTGTCTTCACAGGCCATTTAATTATTTTACAGGTCATTGCAATCTGCATATATTTTGCAAAGGTAATATTAGATATGGTCATATTCAGGTTCAAAAGTGCCTTTTATAGCCCAAAACTGAATGCTGTAGTTTAAAAAATAAAATATGAATGCATCAAATTGTTATAGTTTAACTTGAAACTATTCTTTTTTTTCCTGTTCTCATAAAAGACAAACTTGCACTACACACACACACAAAATCCAAATATTCTGAAAAGTTTGCTTATATTACTATTGTAACTGCTGGCACAGAGCTCTATCCCAATTAGACCTTAAGGAAATGTACTGTCCTATTATCTGAGTGTGTTTTTGGAAATGGCAATCAAAGAAATATTCTAACATGAACAAGTGTTTCTAAGTGCTAATTATTCATGGTATCACTTGCTGATTGGTGCCTGCGGCCATGAAAATTTATTTCTAGGCTGTATTTACAGTAAAACCAAAAGTGCTTAGTGGCAAGTAGCTTAATCAAATTTAAGAACAGCAGACAGATAACATAGGAGAATTTTTTTTTTGTTGCTTTAATCCTCTCATTTGGTTTTGAAACATAAGGCCCTGTTCACTTCATTTAAGTCTCACAATGACTGGAAGCCTGATCAATCTGTCTTGTGTCTTCTTAGGGTGAAACTGCAATTGAGTGGAAGCAACAGATGAACAAAGCCCACATTCAAATCTGTAGCTCATTAAAATAACGTTAAAATAGGGTAAAATCGCAATTGTAAGTGAATTGTAGTTGGCTTCTTTCAGCTACATACATTTGATTAATAAACCATACATTCATTAGCCATGAACCACTGGTCTTTAAAGTAAATTTAAATGAATGACCCTGCTTTTTTGATCTTCAGACGGTTTTGAAAACAGTTATGAAATAAAGCTTAAAAAAATAGGTCAAGGGCTGTTTCCTACAAGCCAAAGAGCTAATGGGATACAATCCGTCAAATCCCATAATCAATTCAAATTCTGATACAGAAACTTAGAAAGCTGCAAGTTTACAAGAGACATATTGTAAAACAGCTTTTCAAGAGGGAAAAAAAAGAAGTATTGTTAATTTGCTTTAAACTCACAAGCAGTTCAACACTTCCAAGAACATTTAAAAAAATACTGTAAGAAGGCAACCTTAATTAAGGTTATAGCAACTCAAACAGCAATGAGAGAACATAGGGATGGAAGAAACCCTGTAAGTCATGAAGCTGAGTATCCTGCAGGAATTTACCTCAGACCATCCTGTTCAGAAAGTTAAACAAGGATGATTCTGCCTTGAAACATGGGTAGAAGTTAAACTAGTATTTTTATACAGACTTTCTGTCAAGGTCATAGAATGGCTTGGGCTGGAAGGGAGCTTGAAGATCATTGAGTTTCCACCCCCCTGTCACAGTCAGGAGCAGCTTCCACTAGACCAGGTTGTTCAGGGCATCATCCAAGGTGAGGCCTCACAAGTGCAGAGTAGATGGGCAGAACCCCCTCCCTTGATGTGCTGACCATGTTCCTTTGGATGCAGCCCAGGATGAGTTTGCCTTTCTGGGTTTGTACATGCACACTGCTGCCTCATGCCCAGGTCTTCATCCACAAGAACACCCAAGTCCTCCTCTGATGAGCTGCTCTCAATGGCTTCTCCCAGTCTGTACTCACACCTAGGACTTACCCTGACCCAGGTCCAGCACCTTGCACTTCAACTTATTGAACTTCAGGGGTTTCCCTTGTCCCACTTATCAAGTTTTTCCAGGTCCCTCTGGATGGCATCCCATCTTTCTCTGGTGTCACTTGCACCACTCAGCTTCATGTAATCAGCAAACCTGCTGAGGGTGCACTCAATCTGTCTGCGTCATCGGGAAGATACTGAAGAACTCCAGTCCCAAGACCTATTCCTGAAGGACACCTCTCATCACCTGCCTCCACCCGGACATAGAGCCACAGACCTCAACTCTGGCTGCAACCATCCATCCAAATCCTTATCCACTGAGTAGTCCATCCACCAAAATCATGTGTCTCCAGTTTGCAGATAACGATGTTGCGTGAGGTGCCATATCAAAGGCCTTATGGAAATAAATCTAAATAAATTATATCTGTCAGACTTTCTTCATCAACCATTGCCAGCGCTCCATTATAAATGGTCACCATATTTTCCAGGCACAATTTGCCATTGGTAAATGAGTGGAGGCTGCCTTGGATTATCTCCTTGTCTTTTATGTGCCTTAGCACATAATTAAATAAAGAGTAAAGCTCTGTCCCATGAACAGAAATCACTGTTAGATGATAAAAAGAGTTACCAGGAATTGCTCCTAAAGAACATTATTTTATTCTAGGAACACTTTGGTTTTCCTGGGAATTCATCAGTGGTTTCCTTTCCACTGGAATAACTACAACTGTCTGTCACCATTTTTTTAGGAATTCTGCATGGTCAAGACTCAGGCTGAAGGACATGGTGACAGCTGGAATAAACCATTGTTAATCCCATACCTCACAATAAATCACCAGGTCATGCTTTTGAAGAAGATGAGCAAGAAGGTAATTCCTAACTCAAATTCAACACTAGGCCTAACATCTGAGCCAGCTAACCACCAAATCTGCTTGATATTTGCCTGTCTCCCTAACACCACTGAGATATCACTTCACCCTTCTTGCAAACTCTTTATTATACTAGTTTTACATTTCAGGGATTCTCTCTGAAGCTGTAACAGGAAAGAATTTAGACCCTGATTTATCTGTCTTAAATTAAAGCAGTCAGTAAGGATCCTCATCTCCCTGCATATCCTATACAGCACATGCAAAGAGTAGTTCCTAGTGTGAGTGCTAATTCAGGTGCTATGAATTCCTCTCTAGAGATACCTGTCTTACCTCCACAGAAGAGGGACAACTGCAGTCTTCACTTCTGTGTGGTCAGGTGCATAAACTTAATATGGGTGAATGTATCTTACACTTCACTTATCAGAATTCCACATTTTATTTAAAGATGAGTTTGCACCACAATCGCTTTAGGCTGGTAGCGACATGACAACAAGTTTCGAGCCTCCATCCCGTGTATCAATGAAGACAGTAAGTACTCTGCTTTTGGCTATATGTTGGTTTCAGATTAAATTTTAGGTACAAGAATGTAGGTATCTAAAATTGCTTCATCTCCCTGTATCCAAATCAGTACCATCAGTAGAGCTCGAACTGATTTATTTCTCCTGAAGTAAACAAGCAGGGCTCAATTCAGCTGCCTCAAGACAGGGGTCTATCCAGTACTGTGGGATGCTCCACGGTATTTATTCCACATTCACACATGGTGGCAGGTCTGACACTGCCATGGATGGAGAATTACATCCTTCTGGGCCCACAGCTGGAGGCCTCACAAGACAGACATCTCTGTTTAGGAAAATGAATGGTGCCCTTTATGTCTTCATTACAAGTGTGTCCCTGCATCATAAATGATTTCCACAAAACCATTAACAGTATCTCAGGAGAGATGACCAGGGAGAGAACAAAAACAGAGTACAAATACACTGGAACTGGTCTCATTGCCAATTTAGATGTGCCAGAAGCTTGAAGTATTCAGCACTCTGAGGTACAAATATCACCACACTCAAAAAAGGAGTCTGTGCATGTATCCCACCAAGCCCCAGGCAGGGGTCATGCTGAAAACTGGACATCACATATGGACTATATGGAGCAGCAGAGCACTCCCATTCACATGGCAGCACTGATTTTATCCTTTAATAAATCAAACACTCTACCCCGTTTTCTGGCAGTAGCTAAATAATGTCAACACCTATTTTTGGAAAAGTTACTGCAACTGAGGCAACCATTTTTAACTCTCCCTTAGAACATGCCACAACACAGTGATTCTCTGAAAGCAAATTATCCAGTCTGATCAAAAAGTGTATCTCAGTTCAGCTGGGCATGGGAAGTCTTGAAGTTAAACTCATTTAACATTTTTCCTACACTGGCAGCATAAAACAAACCAATCAACTTTAGTGAAATTTCTTACCAAACTAAGGAAATAGTAAATGTTACTGCTAAGCCTATTTAAAAGAAGCTAAAAAACCCTGTACTTTTTTCTTTTTAATTATGCCAAGTATTTATTTTACTACAGTTACCATCCATTGGTAGCTACTGTTATTACAGCATTCTTCATCAGTACTTTACATTTGTGTATTCAGTGCAGGAGAGAAAATGGCTATGAAATATTAGTAGAGGTAAATATTCATAAGTTAAAAACAAAGTGATGGTAACAGAAAGTTTTTGACCTAAAATCTTTCATATTCTTGACCTGTTTTGATACTTTTCTTTTGTATTTATTTAATGCATGAACTCTGTTAATTTAACTGTGGTACTAAAATTAAACTTCAATTCACTCAATGCTGGAATTAGAAAGCTGACATGTTGTTTAAGAAGAAAGCCTTTACTTCAAGCTGAAGGCAGAAAACACATTCCTCTTTTGATACTGATTATCACTATACATATTGAGGACTGAACATGCAGTAATTGTCTGCAGTGAGTACTAAATATAAAATTCGTTCAATAAATTTATACACAAAAGTTTCCATGTCTTTAGAAGTATCACCTACTTTCCCAAATAGATAGGAACTGAAAGGGCATAGACTCCTCCTAATTAAACAAGAGAAAGTTACCAGAGAGGCACCCTCACTTCAGGAACACAGAAATAGCTTCCATTTTGTTGGTGTCCAGCTCTGTTTTAAGGGCTGATGCCACTCAGTTACACGAGAGCCACAGAAGTGCAGCCGCTCAGAAACCACTTTCACCAGTTTGGAATTAAACAAAGGACAGATGAGGAGATAAAATAAAGACTCCATCATCAAATGAAACCTAAAACAAATATTAGGAAGGGAAAGGTATTTTCTGAGATGACTGGGATACATGACTTGGAAGTAACTAAAGAATTGGATGAACATGCCAGGACAAAGCTTTTTATAGGATGTCCAAATAACCAGAAGCAGTTTCCTTTTTTTAAAACTTATTTGCAAGAAAGTAAGACAGTTTTTCTCTCAGTGTGAATGGGTTCATACTTGTTGGCTTCTTCTTGGAAAGTTAGAAAGATACTTTTCAAGACAAACAAGTTTCTGAAGAAAAACTAGAAAGGGAAATTTTGCATGATAAATTGCTGCATAAAACTCCATACAACATCCATAAAGCACAATCAAACTTCATATCCAAACACTGAAAAAAAGGATTAAAATTCAAGAATAGTCTGCTTTGAAAAAAAATCACTGTACTAATCTTTGTTGAAATAAATACATTCTTCATACAAATCATGAGTTACACAATATGATTATGTCTACTTCCTCCTAATTTAGCCATTAGGAAGAAATTCCCTTACTGTGAGGGCAGTGAGGCATGGGAGCAGTTTGCCCAAAAAAACTGTGGCTGCCCCATCCTGTAGGAATTTATAAAGTTAGAGGGTTTTACATTGGTGGGAAAGAAAGACAGGCTTCAGTGCAGCAGAGTTATAGATATTGCTGATGCATCTTGTTAAGCTGCAAGAAGACGTGAGGAATAGAACAATAGACTTATGCCTAGTGTTTCGAAACAGCTTTCTAAGTTGCAAAAAGTTTCTAGATGCAAGGTTGAATTTTATGAATAAGGTTTTATGCTTTGTCTTCTTATGAATGAACAAGCAAGCATTGTTTTAACCCAAGCTACGTGTGCTTATGTTGATTGGTTAGAATCACTGTCAATATACTTTTGCTCTGTGTAATTGGCTGAGTATGTAGTATCTTGTAACAGCAAAATTCTTTGGCTTGCTAGCTGAAGTGAGAGCTGCTCACATCTTCCGTGTAAAAAATCATGTATGAGGCTGATGCTGAAGAATAAACAGCTCTAGACGCATTCCAAAGCAAGTTCTGTCCCATTCGTGTCTGTATATAGCTAGCCAGTGCACATCCCTGGAAAGTTCAAGGCCAAAGTTGGATGGGGATCCAAGCAGCCTGGTCCAGTGGAAGGTGTCCCTGCCTATGGCATGGCAGGGGCTGGAATTAGATTATCTTTGAAGTCCCTTCCAACCCAAACTTTCCATGATTCTATGATTCTGTGAACCAATATTTTACATTCAAAAATTAAACCAGCAAAACCAGAAATTCTCAATCTATCTGGAACTCAGCAGAGTATTCCAATAGTCACAAGCAGTTCTGGAAGCAGCTGCCAATGCCAGTACTTTACACACTAAAAAGAATAATTCCTATGGGAAGGAGGATATTAGTGAAGGACTTAAGGGACTGGCTTCAAGGTTAGTTAGATTTAAAATTTCCACCCACAAAATACTAAATATAAATGTGAATGTGAAGTCAACTCACTGGCAACAAAAAGAAGCATCAGAAACCACAAAGATGAAATGTGGGACATCAGCAATGAATGACCTGTTAACCTTAGTTGAGAGGTGGTGCAGTTCAGGACAGGGACAAGAAGTGCTGGGTGCTGTGCTTCCACAGCTGAAAACACAGAGGGGGCCAAGGACCAAGAGCTGTCAATTTTTTCAAGTAATGAGACCTCCAGATACAATAGTACTGTCAGTCCACACACTGTCAACAGAAATTCTTGTATCACCCCCAAAAAAATCTCTGATAAAGCCTCACCTAAAATGTAAAAAAAATTTCACGGGCAATAAAATAAATGAATAAATTGATTGATTGGTATGGTATGGTATGGTATGGTAGGGTACGGTACGGTACGGTACGGTACGGTACGGTACGGTACGGTATGGTATGGTATGGTATGGTATGGTATGGTATGGTATAGGAGTGAGACTGTTCTTTGGACAAGGACTTACTCATCACAGTAAAACTGCAGCTTCCTAAAACTAAACTGGGAGGAACTGGAAAGTAAAACCAGCAGATTTAGTTAAGCTAGTATAAAAGTGTAGCAAAAAATTACCTATTAGCCTATTTAGCTAATTTTCAGAGAAGAAAGAAATCTTATTCTATGGGTTTTAGTAGCTTTTTTCATCTTTGTCTTTTTCTTCTCTAAACCACAAGTCAAGAAATTTGTTTGTGTCCTTACTAAGATGAAATACCTATTCAAGCAGTTCATTTTGTAAGCTGAATCATCTGGAGAAAGATATAAACCAACAAACCCAATCTTCCCCATTTTCTAAAATTTGTAGTAAAATGACAGCTTGCCCCAGGAAGAGTGGAAAACAAATCACTGTAAGAGAAGTCCTTCCACGTCACAAATTAGGCTTGATAAATCAGATGCCTTGTCATACAAGTTTTGAATTCATGTGCCAAAGTGGGGGTAGCAGGCAGGTCTGCCTTCCCACCGTGGTGAAAACCTGTCTCTGCCTGAAGTCCATGGGCGATGTGAGAATTCTTAGCCATCTGACAGCTAAAAACGTGACCCACCTTCAAAAAAGAAGCATATGGCTTCCAGCACCCAATTCTGACAACATTTTGTCCTTATTCCAATTTTGTGCCAAATTCTCTAACTCTACTACATTTTCGCCTAACATATTATTCACCTTGTGAAAGGATGTTAATCAGTATCATTGTCAAAATGCTTCTCTGGGAAGAGAAATTTCCACCAGGAAAAGGAGACTGCTTAAAAAGCATTTTAAGGGATGTAACAACATGTCCTAAAACAAAAACAAAGAAACCAAACAAAGAATAAAACCACAAACCCAAAACCGAAAACTAAATAAAAAATCAAAAAAACACCCAAAAAACCCAAAAAAGCCCCCACAGATTCAGATTTTTATAGTAATGCAAACTATCATCTGAAAGGGAACAAAGTTGAAGGAGCTTTGTTTCTGTGTGCCCATTCCAAAGAAATATTATTAATATCAGACTATTTCCATGTCTCCTATAGGATGCAGAGAATGTGAGTCTTCACTTGGTCTAAAGAAGTAATTCCCATTTTTCCCCTACAGACACACAGTACTAATACTTCTGCATTATGGTTGTTTGCATCTCTTTTACAACCCATATTCACACTTGATTGTAATGCATGGTAGACCTGTGGGCATTGTGACCAAAGTAGAATCTAATCCAACCTGAGACTACAGGTGAATGATTCCCTTCAATAACTGCAGCATAAAATCACAACCCTGCAACTTCACCCAGCTGCATCTCCACAGTTCTTCTGTTGAACACTGGTAATGAGAAAAGGTTAAAGTGCAATACACCAGCGACATATTATTTTTCCAAGGCTCTGATTTCTTTCTATGTATTTATATTGCTCTTGATCAGAAGAACTATAACCAAACACTGATATCATGCAGCACCTGTTTATGTAATCCCATTCAAAGTAAAGCAGATCAAGGAATTGCACTTGGTAAAAATCTCTGTATTGACCTGAACTGTAATTTCATTACACCAATATTCATCAAAGCTAAATACTACTGGAAGTAGGCACTGGAGTTAATTGCTCAAGGCATATAGCAAAAGGACTGCAATACAAGCCCATGTCCAGAAAACTGTGTGAGAGCAAAAAAAAAAATATATTAAAAGCAGAAGGAACCCGCTACTGCTTGAGAGAGGCTGGGGCTCTTTCAGCAAAGGAATGGGCCTTATCAGTACTTTGTGCAGCGCACAGCTAAAAAGCATCCTTGAGCAGATGACTTCAGACTCTACAACACAGGATGATGCAAACACAGCCCGGAGTCTGACACAAAGAGTGAACATTTCAGAGATGTGACAAAGAAGTCCCCGAGAGTAAACAAAAATTTCCAGGATTCCTCCACTCCACCCTTTCCAGGAGGTGCAAATAGCAGGCGTCTTGGCTCCTCACCATCCCTGAACTTCGCTGGTGGTGCAGCATTCCCTCTGTCTCTCTCTTGCTCAGAGGTTTGGTCCTCTGGCAACCAGCAAGTAGGTGTCTGATACATTTTTTTTAACTTCATGGCAAGGATTGCACTTTGTTAATACTGCCAGACATATATGATAGCTGTCAAGCTGGTGAGTTATTTTAACACTTGGAGAACTGGCTCTGAAACAGTCAGGTAGCAAAATGCTAATGAAAAAGAAGCAAATGAGTCAAATCAAGTATGCTGCACTGTCTGTCTTAATGTTGCTTGGACGTCTGGAAAGAAAAACAAGTCTTTCTACTGGCCAAATTCATTTTTATAACACCCAAGTGCCTTCCTATAATTCACTGACTCACCTCACTCACAGGTCTCACCCCTGGATATAATTGCAGATGCAGTATTTTTTTAAGTACTAGAGGTTTTATTTCTTCTACTCACCTCCAGTTTCTCTCTGTGGAATTTTCCTGCCAAGAGCCATGAACCTATATGCACTTAGAAGGGTAAAAGTTTCTGAAGAATATTACTCTTCAATATTTAGGAGAAGGAAATGCTTAGAATTGTTGTATACACTGCATGTGCCTGAAAAAGAAACAGCAATGCAGAATTTTGTCCTCTCACTGGAAACTGGATACTTCTTGAAGCTTGTGCAATTTACTGCTCATCTGCTTCACCACAGTTTTTTTTTCTCCAAACAACTACATGATTGAAGACTTCATTTACAAAAAAACCCAAAAACAAAACAAAACAAAACAAAACAAAAGCCAAAAAAAACCCAAACAAAAAAAAAGCGGGCTAATCTGGAGCAATAACAGCAATAACCATCTTATTCAAGGAAATCAAGTAGTTTTCTTTTTCTTTGTATTAGAGTTACTAGTCAATTGACAATTCAAAGTGCTGCAGCAACTGGACATTTATACATCATGAAGTGTTCTACAAACTATTAATTCAAACAAGAAGGAAGCTCAGGAAGGAAGCACTCACATATACTGCTAAGAAAATGACTCCCAAATACATTAATGATGGTGCCAGGGCAAAAGGACAATGTCACTGTTTTTACTTGTGTTTTTCACTTTTTACACAGAGGCTGACAGTGGTTTAGTAACAGTTTAAGTTAGGCTGGGGTGTCCCTTCATTAAATTATGCAAGCAGCCTGAATAGAGAGTACATATGAAAAGCTGCTCTGAGCTGTGAAAAGAAACATGTTGCAGCTGGTGCAGGTGATCATCTTTTCATCCAGCCTGCCATCCTTTTCTTGTTTGCTTCCTTCCTACATGCACATATATATCACTGTTAATTTTAAAAAGACATATCCTTGAATGTGTTCCCTCTGCAGATTCTTTACTACTTCAACGTTTCCATCCATGGATCACAAAGTGAAAAGAAATAAAGATTCTTACACAAAAAAACTAATATTAAGCTTTATGTGACTGTGATATGAGTCTTAAAGACAGAAGTCCCCTAACCACAGTTGTTGACAATAACACTTTCTACAGCATAATCACAACTTAATTGTAAGTTTAAATTTTGTAATTTCACAAATAAACAAAAAAGATGTATCTATGTATTGTAATTGGCTGATCATACAAATACTTATTAAATATAAACACATATGCTTTTGTAGATTTGTTAGAAAGATTCGTTAATTGCTTAATGAAAGATGTCTTTCAGATACTAATTCCTTCATTTACTTCGACAGATTAAATTTTATATGAGGAGATATTAGCATGCATGCAATGAAGTGACAAGGACAACTAAAAAGCTTAAAATGTTAATGGATGAAGTGCAGCTTTCTCAGTTACTCCAAACTAAAAGCTATAATCTTCATTACATGCACTAAAGATCATATTTTCCTCTGCTTTCTGCAGAGATAAGACAGCTATATTTAACAGAGAAACGAACATCACAATATGTTTCGATTCAGCTGCTATATTTTCATCATCATAAATAAATTATGAAAACTTGAAACAGTGCATGAATGATTCCGCATAGAAAACAACAACAAAAATGCAATTAATTTTTATAGAAGAGAAAATTGATAGTTGACATCCAAGCAATCCAATTGCTTCTATATTTCATCGCAGTAGCTTTAGGTAATTATCTTCTTGATAATCTCTCTTCACAATGTGCTTTCAGAAAAAAAAATAAAAACATAAAAAACAATTGGCTTTAGTTACTAAGGCACTACAGGGTTAATGTCAACCATTACTGTAAAAAGCAAATTGCTAGCAATACCAACAGTCCAGATCCTTCCTTTTTGCTGTAGACTGAAGTTCAATCTGGCATCATCTTTTCTCTGTCCCCAGTAGGGTGCAGGGAGCCCTCTAGCTTCCATGTGGGATTCCTACTGTGGTACATATTGGCCGACATACAGCTGCTCTAAACAACTATTTGCATCTACAATGCGGTCATCCCACCACCTTCTTTTCAGATCAATATGATTGGGACAAACAATAGTTTGATTTTGATTGCTCTATAGTACGCTTGGGTAGAGCTGCTGAATGCAAGCGCATCGCTCAGAGACAATGGGCTGGTTCATCATCCAAAGCGTCCCTTTTCAAACAGCTGCCTCTGCCACACTCACCCTGACAAACGTCCAGAAAAACAGATGGTTTCAGCATTCATGGGCAGTTTAGTGAAAGCCCTAGAGTCAACTATTCAAGACATTTTATCATCTAGCTGATAATAGAGCACTGCTTGGAGATAAAAATTAAAAATACATTTAAAAACTCTATTAATTCGCACCCACGTGCAGCCCCTCTTGCACATACAGAAAACAACTTCCCCATGCCCTGTAACACTGCAAAGTGCAAGCACTAAAGGAAGCTTGAGTCTTAACTCCTTCTGTGGAATAGAGGCACCACTATGAAAAATGACGATCTGCAAATCTCACCAACCACATATACTGCAATACCCATAAACAAAAGCAATGAATTAGTAATTGAATGAGAAGTTTAACTTTGAGCTGCCTGAGGTTTGCTGTTGTATTAAACCAGGTCCTGCTATTTTTTCTTTTTTTTTCTTTTTTTTTTTTTCTTTTTTGCTTGTGTGTATCTAAGAAACAGAGATATTTTTTGCTTGTTTTTGTCAGGCTAAACCACAAATGCTTTTGAGGCATTATATTGAGAAGGGCACAGGCTGCACTATGATATAAATTCTGCTCATACTTACGGACAATCACATAATTTCCAACCAAGTCACCAGTATTAAACAGCCTCCCAGGCAAAGAAGCTGTGCTATTAAAAAGCTGAGGGTCTGTGCTTCTTTGAACATGGCTGTGCCACACTTGTCTAGAGGGACATGAAGGACAATGGCTCCTCAGCTCCACCAGCCACAAAGCCTGACCTAGAGATGAGAAATGGGAAGTATTATCCTTCTGGGCTGTCTGGGCAGTGTTATCTTTCACAGGATGCATTACTCCAATTTGCTCCACAAATCCCTACACCTTTGGGGAAACTTAAATTCCTTTAAGTCCCACTGAAAAGTCTAACTCTTCTTGAGGGTGGATAGAAGGATTTGTCTTCTGTGAAAAAATGGTGTTATATTTATTATTCCTCACTTAACATTTTAAAAAGATTCATTATTACTAATCTATTAACTTGTTGGACCACATGATTTTTCCACAGCAAAGATAAATGCCATACTTGCTTTTTAATAGCACTGCATTAGTCCAATGAGCTGAGCTGCTGCACAGTCACGCTCACTCTAACTCTGCTTTTCAGTGAAGCATGTGGGACAGAATCTTGGAAATGCTAGGAACTTTCTGGCAGCTGTATGCAAGTATGTGTCACACAGCTCTAAAGAAAAGCAAACAGAAAGAAAGGGTCAGTAATCATCTTTGCCAATGCCTCAATGTCTAAAAGATACAACTCAGCAGATGTATTTTAGAATTGAAAAATAGTCATAATAGAAAGACAAATCTGACCATATACTGTGAATGTGAACTTATTTTCTTCTTTAAAATGTTTGTTTTCTAAAAACTTTGGGCTTAATCTATTGCTTTCAGCTCAGGGAAATGATATTCTGAATCCAATCAGAAATCTCCAGCAATGAAAACTTTACTGAAGGAAATCCCTGAGTGATGAGAGATGGTACCAACATGTAAAAAATGAAGATATTTTTGTCCATGTCGCCATGCACAAATATAGTCATCATGTATAAAGTAGCTTTTCTCTACACTACTAATGATGTCAGTTTTGAACATGGCCTTGTATTTTCCCAATAAACTCTTCCCTCTGAAGCCACTTCTAGTGTCTGCTTCCTCTTTCAGAACTTCTCCCATACCTCTGCTATAAGATCAGCTATGTGTTACTGAGGTGAGCATGTTCATTGGATTGATGACATTACAGTTAGGACTTAAAAAACAGAACTCTCAGACACCTCACGAGATTGTTTAACCCCTCTGCTGCATAAAAAGGGGCAAGGGGCAGAAATATTCTACACAAAACTAACTCCTTGAACCTTTCATTTTAAATCATACTTTTAAAATTCTTGATTTCCTCATGATTTCTTTTGGAAACTCTCCAATTTATCTACATCTTTCTTTATATGCAGTCCCCAAAACTGGATTCAATACTCCAGCTGAGGCCTCACCAGCACCATATGGTACAAAATAATTACTTCCCATGTCTTACACTTGACACTCCTGTTAAAGAATCCCGAAAAAAGAGGTGCTTTATTTGCAATAGCATGTCCTTTGTAAGTTGTATTTCACTTGTGATCTCCTAAAGCCCCAGACACTCCCCTGCCTTCCAATTACTTCTACCTTTTGTCTTTATGCATTTACTGTATTGTGGGCAGTATTTTGTCCTTCTTTTCCAAAAATTCACCTGGTCAATTTTTACATAGATGCTTCTGAACCAATTCATTACTCCAAAGTGTTGCAAACCTCCCTGCCTGCCCCGCCCGACTCTATGAAAAAAAGGAAGTGTATTTTCTCATTAGCATTCTGAATGATGGATTAGATGGACCAGAGAGCAGAACTTTCTGTGGAAGAGCCCACTCAGCAAAGCCAGGTGAGGCACTACCAGTAACTTCTCTTTGAGAACACTTTTCAACTGCTTTGCAGCCACTTATAGCGATTTCATCTAGGCCATATTTTTCAAGCTTGCTTATAAGAATGTCATGTTGGACAGTGCCAAAAGCCTCACAAGTCAAGACACATCACATCTCCTAGTTCTCTGTTATCCACTAGGCCAGTTACTCTGTCAAAGAAGGAAATGAGATTGGTTTGACACAATTTGTTCATGACAAATTCATGCTGGCTGTTTTTTATCACCTGATTATTGTCTAGGTGCTTATGAATTGTCCTAACATTTCTCTGAGGGATCAAACCAGGGCTAAACTGGACTTGGCAACTGGAAAAAGGAGAATCCAGGGAATTAATGACAAGCCCAACTTTCTTCAGCCCTGCCATGCTGCTTCTGTTCACATTAAACATGGCTTACAGCTTAAGATCAAACCAACAAACCTGGTCAACTTCTACAGTAGGACCCTCTTGCAGTTAAACACTCACAATACATTGCTACAGTGCAAGAATCATTTAGATCTACAAGAATAATTTAATCTAATTATTGTCTAAGAAGCTGCAGGGCTGAAATCCTACTCCCACTTTCTCCAATAAGGCCAGGACTTGGTCATGCATCTTGGGATGAATTACCTCAGACTTCTGCTGCTCAGACTTCAAGGCTGGCTTTAGGTCTCCTAGTGACACATTATTGCAATATGCAGACAAATACTTAGTTTCTTAGCACATTTAAAATGTTACCCACTCAGTCACATTAAAAGGAGTCTTCACATTGCTTGTAACAGCCTTTGAACCTGGCTTCAAACAGCCTTTGAACAAGGCTTCAGAACACAAAATTTATCATCTTTCTTTGTTTTCCTAGCCTCTTTCCCAGAAAGGTCCTGACCTTGTTTGAGATTTTGAGTGGTACTGCAATAAGAGTAATAAATATTATGGGAAAGTCATAAATCCCACCTCAGCTTAGAGAATGAGAATATGTTGTGAAATCGGGGGATATTTAGCCAGAAAAAGAAAAAAAAAAGTGGGGGGGGAGGAAGCAGCAATCTGGGAGCATTCTCTTGCCAAAAAAAAACAAAAAAAAACAAAAAAAAGCAAAAAAAAAAAAAAAAAAAAAAAAAAAAAAAAAAAAAAAAAAAAAAAAAAAAAAAAAACCCAAAGAAAAAAAAATCACAAAACAAAACCCAAACAAGAAAGCCCTTTCCCTCTCAGGTTTTTCCTTTCCAGTTTAATGTTTCCCTGGTCATCTTTCGCAATTCTTTATATTGTCTTAATATTCAAGTGAGCTCTTTCTCATGCACGTATCTTTATGCAAGAGATAAACAAGAAATTATTTTCTTCCTCCTTTCTATCACTTCTTTTCAGCCTTCCTCTTACTTTTTTTCCTATTTACTCCTCTCAGTTTCCAACACATCCATCCTCCCCCACAGACTCATCTCTCATCCCCTGTCACACCTTTTTTTTCCCCTGTCTTACTGTGTAGGAACTATTTCTCAGTTCCCTTCCCTAAGTCTTTTTAACCGTCCAGATTTTCATACAGGTATTAAACTAAGTGTTGCACATCATTCTGCAGCTATGCCTGGGATATCTCAATTCAGCTTGCCATGCTGCAGTTTCCATTCATGCCTGCTACAATACCTCTCACCCTCTGCATTGCAGAGGTTACAGGGTTACACGAGAGGAGTAACAGGGCAGGGCCATGGAAGCAGCTGTGCCAGCACCTCTGAAGGCAAGCCAGCCCAGATGGAGAACACTAAGCATGAGAACTCACAGCACTGGATGTGGCTTCACCAGGAGCCTCCACAGCCCTGAAGGACAGCTCACACTTGACTCTGGTCGTGGCTTTCCTCAGCCTTGTTTAGATGAGTGATTTTGCAACTGCTGGAGACCCCAGGTGGTCCAAATACCACTTCTAAGGAGGATATGGTAGACAGCTAACATATGCTACATGGCAGCCTACATGTACCCGGGCCCCCAGTCTTAAAAAAACCCCAGATAAGCTAAAACAGCACTTCTAGTTTGATTTTTTTTAGGTTTTTTTTTTACTGAAAACATTCAGTAAGACCTTGTTCCAGTACTCCTTCATTCATGAAAATCTTTGACCTTTTTTAGAGCAGTCCATTCCTGTTCTCCTCTGTTTCCTCTATGGCCATCTGTTTGTCTTGTTTTCATGATGCAGTTTCTTGCAGGAGAAAGTATTTCAGGCTTTTACCATGCTCAGCACTTATATAATAATAAATAGGATTGCATTTAGAGGCAACACTTACGAAAAAAATAGATTCTCTAATCTCTGTTTACTTTGTGAAAAAAAATAATTAATGTAAAAAATTCACTTAAGAGTTTGTGTATAAAAGTATCATTTTGTTTAAAGTCTGTCCCAGTGTTAAACTGCATAAATGGATTTTCCACTGCTTTTATGACAGCCTTGTAGTCCAACACAGGATATAAAAGTCATTAGAGGAAAATATAACAGTAGAACTACAGAAACTGGCAAGGTAACATAGAAATAGAAACATTTCCTGAAACTACTAGCTCTATTTTTTTATGAAATTACTAGGTTTCAAGTTGACGTTGTCAGTGCAAGTAATCTTGAAATTTACACTACAGTAGTTTCACTATCTCAATTCAAACACAAAAAAATTAAAGGAAAAGGTCATTTTTGAAAGCTTATGCATTAAAATGTGGAAACATATTTGCTGGCTTGATTAAGGTTATTTCATTATAGACAGAAAAAACATATTTTAAATTAAGACCCTTATGGTTTGAAATATTTTGCTGCAGCATCATCACTGGTACAGAACAATACACAATGAAGTATTAGATTTTCCATCCAGTCTGAGTGCTGTGAAATCCATGAACCTAAAAGCATGAAGCAGAAGGTTCAGATTTTATGCTTAGTATTTCGTAGGAAACATAACACTGGATCATTTAGGAGTTAAGTACAAGATTAGACTAAAGTATATCCTGTAAATTTTGTATATGGTATAGGCCGCATATGGACAGTTCTTCCATCTGCCTAAACGACTTCAACGAAGACACAAGTAGATAAAATTGAAGTTAATTTAGTAACATGTACCCACATGATAGCAAGTCCAATTTTGATTGAAATCATTTGAGGGTTCTAACATTTGCATCTCTTCAATCAGCTTTCATTTCTTACAGAGATTCATCATCTTAGTATCTAGCTGGATTGCACAAAAATATGGACCTCCATTAATTTCTAGAACGAAAAATTGAAACTAATCCCAGAGACCATCTGGAAGGCATGAGTAGCAGGAAAATTCAGCTCCTTGTCTGTAAGGCCACAGCTTTTCTTTAAAAAGAACAAAAAGTAATCTTTGGTTAAACTTGGTTTCATTTTCAGCTGCAGGTGTGACTCAAAGACCTCAACATCTCATTCACACACCTCTTGCTCATAACGGGGGCAACGCAGCACCCAAACTCAGAATTCCAAAGCCCATGAAGTTGAAGCTGGTAACCAACATCTTTCAGAGTATTTGTTTCTTCTAGCTGGAATAGTTCTGAAATCTAACAAAGACTTTCTATTGATGGATACAGAGAGGACAAAGTGAATGCAAACCACATATTTTAGGACAAATCTTCAAACTATTTTTGATCCTAATTAAAGGTGTCTATGTGAACATCAACCTTGCCAGAAAAAAATGGAACTGTCAAGTCAGAGAAAGAAATGGTAGATGACATGACCCTTGTCTCCTGTTACTGCTTCTTACATGTGTAGCTTCACTGCAGCAAGTTTGATTATGAATATGAGTTCATATATGAGTATGCACACTTACAGGCAAAAAAAATTTCTAGTATTTTACAGAATCAACATGTATTTTTTTATCATTCATTCTCTTTAAGAATAAACCTCATTACAAGGTTTTAAATGTGATATATCATAATAATATTAAGTGTTTATATTAATGTGTTTCCAGAAAATACCCTGCCTACATTTTGTTTCAGGGCTAAAATGTATCTGGGGGAAAATGAGCTCATTCAAAATAAATGCTTCTTTAAATCCACTTTAATTTTTTCTGTTGAGCTAATCAGATATGACACTGATTTTACCCTGTACTCAGAACCTGTTAGGTATTCTGTCCAGCTGAAATACAAACACTGTTTCAATTACAAAGGAAGGCAGGTAGAAATTAAAAGAGGCATTGCTCCTTTAGGTTTAAAGTCGCTTGGCTAGTCAGATCTTCAAGAAGAATCTCTGTTACTGAGTTGAAGATTTAAACAATCGTGACTTTCAAGAGTATGTTTCCACACCATTAGTGATATAGTAGTTCACATCAGAAAGAACGACTGCATTTTACAGAATTCAGCAGAGAAATTATTCTTATCTAGTACTTGGTAGAGGCAATATTTCAGTTTTTTTATGCCATGGTTTTTACAATCTAAACACAGAAATTAAATGCCTGTAGTCATAACTCATATCCTCCAATTGCTTTAAAATGGACATTTAGCTCCTCAAAGGGGTTGACAATGTCTTTTTAAATTACTACTGCTGATTTATAACACGGTGATATGACAAAGTAGACTTACACTCCTCAAATCAGAAGATAGAACAAATACTCTTTGCACATAGTAGCGGGCAAAGGTTCTTCAGAAATAAAATATGCCTGCCCTCTACTGACCATCTAAGAAACTCTTTTTTTTTTTAACAATATTTGCACCAGTAAAATTTTAAAGGAAATTTTAAATTTCTTTCCTCATTTAAACCGTCTCAAAACATCACATCTCCAAATGAGATTTCCAATCTCCATGTACTTGTTGCATCCCTCCAGAAAGCTCAAAGCGTGTTGGTTTGCACAATATGTTACACATATCCAAATATTTTTTCTTTTTTTTTTGTTTTCATTCACTGGTCCCTTGAGAAAGTCGAGCAGAAAGAATGGAGTAACCCAGAGTTTAAAATCTGAGTGTCTGCCCAGAATTGCTAATGTAAAAGACTTCTTTTTTTGCAGCAGCTGTTATAAATCAAGAAGCAATTGTACCTGGGACATTCACACAAAATAAGTTTTATCCTCAGGAGATCTTAGAAAAACACAAAAGTGTTTGCAAAATTCATTGGATACCAAATTTCCAGGGTAATTTTAATTCAGTTTGAAACACTGTGCACATGTGCTATCAGAACGAATAGTTTTTAAGAGTAGGAAGAAAACCAAATTCCTGGTTAGATACATGTGGCCATTCTGCCAGAGACACACCAGGGCACATCTGGATTAGCTGTCTCCTTTTGAGTTGCAATTTGTATAATTTGTCTTACTGAATTGTCTAATTAGACTTACTGAAAAGGAGATGAACCATGCTTTAGAAGTGCTCCCCTCCCCATATTGTACATGCAATCAGATGAATCTTGGGGAAGGTTCTCTGCATTATTTACAGAGAACACCAACAAACCACTAGCAAACACAGCTCACAAGGAGGAATGAAAGGAACAAAGGAAATGCTCCTCTCCTGGCAAATCCAAGGACACAAACAAACAGCTTCAAAGTGCAAGAAGAGAAGTTCAGTCCAGAGCAGATTTTACCCTTGGACTCTGGGGATTAATGGCATTTTAGACACTGAAGTTACCACCATTCCTTTTGGGCTAGGTGGGACCAGTATTGACCCCAGCATGTGCCAGTGCTAACTGCTGCTGTTTTCAAAAGCTTACAGAACTTGTTTGTGGACAGTCAATATGAACAAATTAGGCTATAAACTCTACACAGACCAATTTTTCCTGTTTAGTTCTCCATGTGGGCACTCAAGGACAGGAAATCATCCACAGCACAAGCTAACCACCTGAACTCAACAGGTGGACCTAAGGGTCAGGCTGTCCAGTCTTGACACTGCTTTTAGCAGTGATTTCAGCGAAAACTTACCCAGACCAACTCATAAGTGCTCCGAAGAGTCAGAGACTTAATACATAATTAAGCCATTACTCTTGCCATTGAAAATATATATTCACTAGGTACAGTCCTGTGCTAATGCAAGGCCTACTATGCTTTATCTTTTTCAATAATGCTGACTTCCTGTAGTCACCAGAAAGTGACTTCCCAGCTTGGAAACATTCCAGTCCAAGTTTTCATCACCCTTTGAAGCAAGTTGCCATCTTCAGAAACTGCAGAATAGCTACAGGCACAAAACCCTGAACCAGTATATAAATAGAATAGTGGTGAATCTGAAAAAAAACTTCCATTGAGTAAATAGTTTTCTTTTCCTATTTATATCCCTAGCTAACCTATGAAGAAGAAAAGCAACAGAAGAGATAGTTATCCACATGGCTTATTAAGACCTTATTAAGGTCTTAATAAGCCATGTGGATAGCTATCCCTTTTCTGAATATCTCTGTCTCTATATAGCACACAAAAATATAGAGAATATGTACAGGTATATATATTTCCCCATAGCAATAATAATCAATAGCTACATTTTTATGGAGATGCACACTGATGGTGCTTCTGCTACTGCTGCTAGACAGCTGCCTAATACTTGTGGTTTGCAAATATCAACTTCCTGAGGATGAACAAAAAGAAATATCCCTGGTGTGGAGTATTTTAAAAATGGAGTCACACGCTCATGAGTGAAGTTTAAAGAACAAAAGCTTTCTTTCACAATCAACTTTCCACCTATCTGGGCATTTGAATATTTTTGTCATCACTGCCCTGTTTTGAAATCTTTTTCTACTGGGAAGCTGTGGCTCTGCTCTGGAAGTCCACACAGCATCATATAGCCAGTGGAAGTGAGTCTCTGTAGAAAGGAATGTGGAAAGGAGAAGACACACTCACAATACTTCTATCATCTACTTAAACATGAACTTTCAGTAAAAAAATCATAATGATAGTAGTGACATTGTCAAATATGAACAACATAGGTTATACTCATATTAATTACCTCTGGTTCTTAAGATAGACCAAAAGTTCATGACAGAATATGCTTCAAATAACAAAAAAGTCATGTTGACCAAACAGTGATCATAGATAAAGCATATATGATCCTTCCCACATAAGCCCAAAAAGATTATTTATGCATGTAGAAACAACAGGCAGTAATTAATCCTCACAGTATTTACGGCAAAATTAAATTTCCTTTGGGAATTTTTCATCACTCTTTCTTTAAGAATAACCACAAGCAAAAAAGGTTGGTATTTTCCCTTTCACAAAAATTAATAACAACCCTTTAAAAACCCTAACTACAGAAACACTGAAAAACAGAGTCCAGAGACATCTTCAATATCTATTTCTTCCCCACCAACTTTGCTATAGATACCATAACAGAGACAGATGCACAGTATCAAGAAAAGCACTCTGAGCGCTGCCGCTGCCAGACTATTGAGCCTCACAATGTACATAAAAAAGTGTTACCCCTGAGGCAAATAAACATAGCAAACACAGTCCTCCAAGAAATACTACACAGTATTGGAAGTTTTATGCTATATTTAAATCTTGTCCTCTCCTTTTAATAAGGAAATATTGATACTGAGAGAGAAAATTACTCTTCCTGATAATTTAAAACAGTCTGTTGATTTTCGCAGTAGGACTGTTAAGTGTCCTTTTGAAGTTACTTAATCCACAGAGTCTCACAGAGACAGGACATATCTTTGGAGATGGAGGGTGAACTGAGCAGAAAGACTCAGCTCTCTTGCTGACACTAGAGAATACCACATTGCCTTGTCTTGGAGGTAAAGGCCTCTTTCACCTTATCACGAAGACAAGAGACGCTGGGGTCTTGCACAGTCAGGAAACATGGGGTTTTGCAAGTGGAGGTGCTAGGGAAAACTTAGGTACAGCAACCAGACACCATCTCCTAATGAGACAGACAATCAAAGAAGGAACACTAACCTCTGCAATTTATTGTTGAACACTTCCCAGATAAAAAAAAAAAATAAAGTCATCTCTTTAAAAACATCTTTAGCACTTTCATTTTACTTGCATAACAGGTCACAAAACTAATTGGTGTAATGCCCTGTCTTCAAAACCAAAAAGATCTATCATGGTAGCTTTCACTTAATGTTAGTTTTGTTGTTCAACTCCTCCCTTTTCCTTCTTCATTTCAGCTTTCTGAAACCATCTGCTTTCTGTTAAGATGAATTTTTAAAATCCTCTGAGCTGCTCATATGAAGCGAGTAAAAGTTGGGTTTTCTAAAAGAGGCCGAGATTTGCAATGTAAACAACCTATATGCAGCTTATATCTTCATTCAGGTTTATAGCAAGTGGGTGGATGCATTGCATAACTACACTTCAGGAGAGGTAATTAGGTACTGAAATATGCATTTGCTTGTGTAGTGAAGCAAGTGCACTAACCCATACAAACCTGCTTATTTTTGCGCTCATAACCGTGTTTCTCTACCTTCTAAAAATGTGATCTCTTATGAGAATGAGTATTCAAGGTTATAAGGGCTCACAAATCTCTTTTACCACTGCCTATAACTTCTGAGCTTTTCTGTCTCCAGTTACTCTTCACCAATTAAGAGACTGTAGAGCCCCACGGAACGTATTTCATGCGGTTAGCTGAGGTTGAAAAGGTTTATTAACTGTTTCATAAACATTAAGAAATAATAATACCATGGCAAACTGTGCCTGATTTGCTTTCTTTAGGTGCATTATATAGCAAACAATCCAGCTGCAGGCCAGAGGCAGCCTAGCTGAGCTTACACAAGAGGGGCACTTGCCAAGATGGTCTACAGGCGGGTTGCTGCCCCAGAGATGCACGGAGCATCACACGGCCTTGTTTAGACAGTGGTTCTCTTCCCATTGTGTTGGTTATTCTTGAGAATTAATTGAGATGCTCTGCAGATTGCAATAATAAGACAGCAAACTAATAAATGTTAGGATGCAGAGGCCAGTGCCCGTTATCTGATCCAATGTATGGGGTTGCCATGGATTGGCAATGGATCAGACACAGCTCCTGCGGTACCTGACTGTGACTGCACAGCCTAGCCCCATGCTAGTCCAGAACCCATTCACTTCCTTTAACAGCATCTTTAAAGTCTCAATCCATGCCTCACTCCCCTCATCAGTGGGTTATGGTCAATAATGCTGTCTAGCCCACATTACTGTGACAAGATCATCAGAAAGGAGGTGAAAAATGATTGTACAACATTACTAAGTACTGCTTTATTCTTTTTTGAAGTAGATGGAGCATAGATCATGTTAGCACTTTAATCACATATATGTCTTTTGCTCTGACACACTGGCCTAGTTCAGCCTAAAGTTAGTGATAATGTTTCTATGTATCTAAACCCCACTAAGAAATCATTTAAGGTCTTTTGCTTTTAAATACAGACAGCTACTTCTGTTTTTCCTGCAAGGAGTGGATCATATTTGCAACATGGTTTGTCGCTGATCACCTTAGGAGATCTCAGCAATGGTATTCAGACATTGAAGGCAAAGGACAAGCTCATATCCATTGCTGAACCACAGGTTTACACAGAATCTGCACCTCTAATCTTGGTTTGGAGAAGAAATAGTACAAGAGGGTTGACTGCATTTTCAAAATTTGAATCAGTAGCTTGCTACTCAGCCCTGGTGAGGCCACAGCTGAGTACTGTGTGCAGTTCTGGGATCCACAGTACAAGAGAGCCATAGAGCTCCTGGACCAGGCCCAGCGTCTGAAAGGGGTCCTCCTTAATGTGTGAAAATATCTAAAGAGTAGGTGACAAGCAAAAAGACAAGAGGCAACAGGCAGAAACTGATGCACAGAAGTTCCACCTGAATATGAAGAACTTCTCTACTGTGCAGATGAGCAATGGAACAGATTCAGAAAGGTTGTGGGGTCTCCATCACTGGAGATACTCCAGAACCACCTGGACACAATACTGTGCCATGTGCTCTGGGCCGACCCCGCTTGAGCACGGAGGTTGGACCAGATTACCCTCTGTGGTCCCTTCCAACCTGTCTGATCCTGTGATTCTGTGGCTGTATTGTCAAATGCAGACGTGGAAAAGTCAGTCATGTGGTCTGTTCCACAAATGATGAGCACAACAAGTCTGACTCTGAGAAAAGAACAGCAGCTCTGAGCAAATGATGTCAGCATGGTAAATATAGCTCTCCAGAAGAGAACAACAAATCCTAAAAGGTGATATAATCTATGGTCCTGGATCTGCACCCCATTTAGTTATGCATTAAATATACAAAATCTGAAGAACTGTAAAGTGTCTGAGTTATTAAAATGTCTGTGGTGTGATGTATCTCAGGAGACACTCAAAAGGTTACAAGCTCAAGCACAAGGCAAAGCACTCCTTTTGCCACACTAATTGGTCAATGTAAAAGCACTGAAGTAGGTATGTCGTGCTTTCAAAGAAAAAATCGGTAGTTGTGGAGAGGGAGTTGTTAATAAATCTGCCCTTTAATAAGGATAGCCTATTACAAAATAATTTGTAAGTATATTAACCTGTAAAAGCAAATTGCTGGTGGGTTAATGGGTTTAAAGACCTTGTTAGGGAGAACCATTAAATATGTAAAAGAGTACTCACAATAAGGAAAGGCTGAAAAGTATAGATGGAAGTAAAGACTGCATTTTTTTCCATTACATCAACAGCACACTTGCTGGTACAGAAGACAATAATTTATGACAGCATTTGCATTTTGTTGCCCGTTTTATAAATTTTTTAGCCCTTTTTCCCTCTTCAAATTATGTGTAGAAAAACCCCACCTTCCTTTTTAGCACATACACATTTTTTCATGGTTTTAGGTATAAATACACATTCTTTCTCTCTGAGAACTTAATGGATGACTGGAAAATTGGTGGGACTGTAACATCAGAGGTTTGAGCCTCACCAATGTGCAAAACAGATTTCTAACCACACTTCTGAATGCTATTTTTCGTTCAGGCCCAATTAATTAATTCATTCTACAAATTAGATTTTTACAATCAGACCAGACACTTCCTGTTAAACTATGCCTTATGTAACTGAGATCTTTATTCTGGGATATTCAAGAATTCTGGCAAGGCATATTTTTTACCACAAAAAGGTCAGTCAAGTTCCTAACACATATTTGACAGGAGGGGAAGTGAGGATGACTTAAGGACTGGAAATCTAAAAACAGGGAATAAAGAACAAGAATGCTGCAATACACACTTAAGTTTTAAGGTGAGTCAAAAATAAATACTGACCCAGGAACCCCAGACCTGACAGCTGAGGAGATTCTCACATATAATGCAAACAGTGTAAGGAAATAGATGAAGGAAGACAAGCACGAAGAAAGAGTCCAGTGACACAGACGTGATAGCAATTAATCAACTAGCACAGTTTTTAGGTCCTAACTCAAAGCTGAGACTTTTCTCCTTAATATTCATCCCATGACACAGACAAAATGAACAGGCAGCTAAAGACACAGGCTGTGTAGGCACTCCTGGCCCGTAAGTTTGTTATTTGCAGCATTTATTGCTCAACCCATTACAAAGGCCACTTTTCCTGCAGCATTCCCTAAAGCTCAAAATGTCTCATATATGCTTTGCCTTTTTCCTGGGAGTATTTTCTGAAGAAAGACACACCATTTCCCTGGAGCAGGCCACTTGACCACAATTCCCGCTGCCAAGGGAAAACACTTCATTTTCTCTTTTTTCAGTGTTTTGTGCAAACAGATGAAAACAAGAAAGAGGCTCAACATAAAGTAAGTAAACCCCAGAATTAACATCAGAGTAACTTCAGTTACTTCAGTTGTTCTGATAGAAAACCATAGTTAATATTGTCATGTAAAGATAGCTGTCTGCACCAAACATGAACATCCTCTGACCAAGCACTGTGTTCTGATTTCTCTGCAAGTGGAGAAGGGAGATAGAGAGATGCCATTCTTCATGGCATGGTTCCAATACCAGAGCAATCACCAATATATATTGAAAGGAAGGTAGTGAATCATTTTTTGCTATGAAAAGAAATGCTACTTTGCCATGAATTCCTTTGTTAAAACAAAATTTATTTAGTTTCCCTGTTTTTAACAAGCAAAATGTTCTACGATGGTATTTTAAAATTTGCTTATGCAAATTCAAAGGAGACCTCTTGGACACACTTCATCATTTCAAAATATACACTTTACACCTAAGAAAATGTATCAAAGCCACAAATGCTTTGGTCAAGAAGTTTCACCCCTCTTGAATTGACTGATGATATCATATGTTCTAGGAATATTTTTATCATCTGGCATGTTGCTCGGCACCATATGGCACAGCACACTGACAAGAGAGAAAGGACTAGTTTTAAATATTATATATATATAGGTAGATAAAAATAAATGTTACACTTCTATAGAAGTATAAAAGCACTATTGCCCATTTCTGTAATTCTTATTACAGTAGGGGTTCGTTGTGGAAGGTATGTTTTTCATCCCCACATTGAAATACAGAATTACAGAAGCAAAATGTAGAATCGTTTAAAAAAAAATAAATGCAACCTCTCAAAAAGAGCTTGAACTGAATGCAACACTTTTTTTCTCACTTAGCAATGCTTCTTTTTCCAAGACTTGTAATTATTGTAATAATGACATATTAACCCTTTCTCATGGAATTAATTTCATGCAGTTAATTCAGATAGACAGGTTTTATAGTCACTTATAATTTCTATATAGAGCAATAGCTCCAGTTCTTTCAGTGCTGGAGGGGATAAGTCTGCTGGTTTTTCCAAGAAAACTTTTTAAATGGAAGCTCATGTCATTCGGCATTAATACACATATATATATTATCTCTCCATTTTTCATCATTATTTGAGGCAAAATGACATTATCAATTGCGCAAAATACTGTAATGAATATTTATTTAGCTAGAAATAATGTGGGTTTTTTTTCTATTTGGCAAAGAAAATGTTTTTCTGTGAGGTCACTAACTGAGGATGATAGAACATTTAGCCCAGAAAAGTGCTCACCGTATTATTGAAATGCCTCTTTTATTTTCCTCCCTGATATCTTCCTTATAATTCTTCATTCGAACTCAAATACAGCAAGATCTCATCTTCTCTTCTAACACAGCAATACCCCAGAATGTGAAAATGTCTCTAGAGAGACAGAAAATCTAAACATATTCTGTGCTAATGCAAAAGCAACCAAATGTCCATGGCCTCCTCATAGTAATATTCTGCTGCAAATTTTTCCTTCATAATTCACCATTTTAAGAAGAGATACTAAACTGAGTATAAATCTTCTCAGGTCTTTGGAAACATCTTCCTGTCTATCCCCTGTCTTCACCACACAAATATTTGTCTGTTTGGGCTTTTCCAGAGTACTTTTACACAACCCAAGCCTTTAGGAACTCTGAGCTGATAACTAAATGTTTATCTTCCTCCCACCTCCAGGTCCTCCACCTTCACCCAAACCCATGCACAAAAGTCTACCTCACCTTCAGAAATACTTGTGCATATCACACACTCTTTTTCAACTTTGCTACCGTTCAAATCTTTACTAAACCTGTCCATGCCCACAAAGAATTGGTCCATCTCAGAAGGTGCACTACACTCTCCTCCTGCCTGCCTACCCTGGCACTGGCACACTCCCCATCTTTACACCCATTCTCAGTTCCAGACCTTGGAAACAGTCTTTCACTCTCTTCCTCACCAGATCTCCACGTCATAAAAGATCTTAAATGAAATTACTGAGTTTACCTTAGAATTGTTTCTATTGTATCTGGCACTTGCATACTACAGTGCAAAGCAGTCAAAAACACAGTGCTCTTGAGAACTTTTCCAGCGTCACCTATTCCTTAGAGCTGAAAGTTCAAAAGAGATTGAAACAGATGGTGATACATTATACAGTATCCATAGAAAAGCAAAGTCTCATTTGCAAGAACTACAGTGTCCCTGACTCCCACCACTGAAAATCAAAGAAGCTGGAGGGCAGTGCAAAGCACTGGATCTGCACGGCTCAGAACAAGCTCTGCAATCAGCAGGGCAGATGCTGACATGTCTGAGAGCTCCTGAAGGCTGTCTCTGTGCTTGCTCTGAGCCCTCAACACCCAGCTGGGCTCCCAAGGTGGCTCTTCATGCTGGACTCTGCATCAGAAGCACAAAAGGGTGGAGGGTCATGGCTGTGTGTAGTTTGCAGATCCCATGGCCCTACGAAGCCACAGTACTGCCCAGTTTCACTGTGGTTTCATAGCTACAGCTCTGCACCTGAGTGGTTTAGGGATGAAGGGGTGATAAAGAAACTGTGCATCGTTAATAAAGTTGTTCTTACACTGTAGGGATGCACTCATCCTCATGCACATCCAGTATGGGAAATAAAATTATTCTGCTGTGAAAGGGCTGTTCTTTGAGTGCCAGGCAGACAGAAAACACCATTAGAGTTTTCACCTCTTATCATCAATAGAGATACCCTGCTCAAGAGAGAGTAACTATGCAGACATACAGAGATGTAATAAATCACTGGGCTGGAAGCTGGTTAGGGTTGCAGTAATCAGTAACCATGTCCTGGATTATGTCCAACATGGACAGTTCCAAAGTCAACACCTTTAAAGAACAGTTTCCAAATGTTACAGGAAAGCCTAATAGTTGTAACTCAGGAGGGCAAAATTACAAAGAGAAAATGCAAATCAAATTTAGAATTCTTCGAGAGAATTTGGATTTCTATTAGCCAAAGCACCAAAGGCTGGAAAACTATACAACTTGTGTCAGTAAAGAACTGAAAACAACATTTACTAATGAAAACTAAGGTCAGAAATGGTCCTATGGTTATAATACATAAAATACATAATCTTACTTTAAAGATTATACTATCCCCACTTTACTTCTAATGGGTATTCTCTTTCGCACTTAATAATCCTCTGTAACTACGCCTCTCAGCCCCAGACTATGTCAGTTTACTGTAAATGGGCATTTGGAGCCTCCACAGGAAAAAATTCAAAACATGGTAATGGTTGGTAAGACTAAAAACTAGAGGAAGCATATTAGCAACAGTGAAAAATACAAAAGGAAAACTAAACTTTCTATGAAAGCATACTGGCTTGGACATATGGGGAAGGGTATTAGTTATCAGCCAAGGGGGGCTTAAATTCAATCCTACATAAACAGGGCTTTAGCCCCCAAAAAAACTCTTACTAAGACACTATCTCTAAAGAGGGAAGGGAATCAACCACCACATAGGTTAATGAAGAAGCTTGCAAAAATTCAGATAAATGAAAAAACTTTCATCTTAGATAAACACATAGCAACCACCAGTGACAGGGTAACAACAAACCCTTGTTATAAACATGGTATTTTAAACAAGAAGATGGGGAAGAAAAGGACCTGGCTTCCAGAAAAGCATAGGGATGGTTTGGAAGATGTATACTCTCCAAAGACATGATGATATTGGACCACCAAGTGAAATGCTAAGGCCCATTTCTAGAAAAGGTCAGAGTAGATGCTCTCCCAGACACTTGGATTTATAATCAAAAAGATGACAAATCAAACACCTTATACTCCAAAGAGGCCTAATCATCACCAGGCAACACAGAAATGTCTTCTGAAAAATAATAAGGCAGAAATAACAGCACTTTATTTACCATTCAGTCTTCCATGCACTGTTAATTGTCAAATTCCTTTGCCCCCAGTCCCTCCCCCTGCCACCATTTGTTCAGTTGTCCCTCACTTTGACTAATAAATCCCACTATCTTTCCAGTATTTGCTCCTGATCACTTTTTCAGCCCAAACCTAGGGATCTCCAATTCCCTGTGGCTCAGTTAAGCAAGGAGGAGGGGTGGTTTCATAGGCAGTTATGATGCTGAAGTTCCTGCACAAGCTCCAGCCACCATCCATGCTTTGCATTAAAGGACACCAAACATTTCAATATATAGTTTTGTAACACAAGATCACAGTTGACTCCAAAATTAAAGTCTCAAGTGTGCATTTACAGAACAGTGGAAAAGAAGCCAGTGTGTGACAAACCCGTTCCCAAATTTTTATAACTTATTTTAGCACAGAGTTATGTAATGCTGGTGTGCAAATAGCTACACCTTCTCTCAGTTAGTTTTTAAAGTGATGGAAGAAGGCTAATGAATTGCAGTTACACAGGAGAATAAAATGAGATTACTTCATTCAGTATCATGGGTGCCCAAACTTCAGTTTTGTTTCAGACCAGAAACTTTTGTGCATGCAATGACAATTAGAGCATAATGGGAAAAACTGAGCCTACTAGAGAACCAAATTCATGAGAGGTGGAGATACATCAACTCACTGCAGAGACCAGTGATGCAGATGGTCAGGATTTCAGCGACAAATTATTGGATTTCTTCTGTTAAAATCACTGGCAAAACCTCATTTTGATAGATAACATGAACACTACCAGCCTCAAGGAATTTTATTTATAAAAACGATGTAAAAAAATCACATGAAAGACTGAATAAAATTTTTCAGTGGATTTAAGTGGTTGTTCAAGTGAGTGAAAAATCTATCCATTTGCTGAAATGAAGGACAGATGCATGGTAGATAAAACTCCGTGAAATACTCTGCAAATCTATGGGTATACATTAGCAACAGAATAAAACACTCCCCTCCAACTTCTGACAAAACTGAAAACATGGAAATAAAGATGTTAGTTAAACAACCCCCTTCTGGAAGAATGCTAATTAACTTTTATAGGTTACATTTTCTTGATATACCGAAATCAAAATGACACAGCCATTTGTTTTCCCTGGCAAAGTCATGCACATCACTGATTATTCAGGTTTTGAAAACTGTGTATAATACATACTACCACCTACACAACAGCACAACGCTGACATTTCAGCACAGAACATGTTGAAGCAGTATTTCTGTACTGGAAAAAAAGAACAACTAACAAAGACATTTCCTAGAAGGTATCCATCGAAGAGAAGAGAATAATGTATAAAACATGGGCCTTTTCTTGAGAGCCTGAGGTTACAGATGCCTTTTTCACCACATCATGTTCCCAACATAACAAATCTGGCAGAAGAACCAGGTTGAAAAAACAGAAAGCAATTTTCATTTTGATTTTGCAGAGCAAAAAAGACTTATCAACTTCTTGCAGTAATTTTATGTGAGGCAGAGCACATTTAGGGGAATTACAAACAAGTTGCCTGAAGGTCTTTATTCCATATTCTTTCCTGATTAAAAAATGTATAAATTATTGTTGCAGTCATCACTTTTAATAAGACAAGATGAAATGACTGTATTCTTAATACTGTATCAACCTTCTTCTGTTACTTCTTATGAGAGTGCCATTACTTTTCTTCCACGAGAAAATCCAAACCATCCTATCTTGCACACAAGTTTCCCTCTGATAAGTTTCTACTTACTTTTTTTGAAAAAAAAATTTAAAACCTCCTTACACAACAGGATGCTCCCTGCTGAGCAACGGAGGCACTCCTGGCTCTGTGAGATGCACCCAGCATACACCAAATCTCTGCTGTAAATGGGCAGCTTCAGTGAGGTCTCCAAAGTCCATCAGTCCAAAAATAGTGCAAAGGACATGAAAACCAGACTGGATCCTCACAGCACCCCTGACATTACCATGAGGGTGAGGAACTAGCTAGTTGCTCTCACACACAAAGCTGAGAAAGCAGATTGACACAAAGTGCGGAATCCCAAGTGCAGATGAACTAACTACTCACTGAACTCTTGACTAATCAGCCTGTAAAAAGAGGTTAAAGTTTCTGACAGCACTATATGACAGTGCAATAATGAACTAAATTTTGCCATGAAATTTAGTGCTGAACACTCAGCATTTTTATTTCAGTGTTGAAGTAGAAGTGATTTGAGTCCCAGTGTGGCATCCCTGCAGTAGCAAAGTCAAGATGACCTTCAGGTACCAAAAATCAGCAGAGCCCACCACAGATGACATAAATTAGAGATCATCAATACAGCACACAAACAGCACCATTCCAGCACTGCCAAAGCTGCAGCCCCATAGTCATGCTGGAGAGTCAAATTACAAATCTGAAAAAAGCCAAAGATTGGTTACAGTTTGGTTGCCTAACATGTTTTGTGGCTTAAGGGAAAAAAAAAAGGGGAAAAATGCAAGCTCAGAATATCGTAAGTGAACTCTGAAAACACATGCATTTCAACACATTTATACGAAACAAACTCACTTTAGAGAAGTTGTACTGCGCTTTCAGTTCCAAGATCTCCAAGTGCCTGAATTGATAACAAATGGTAATTGACACTAAAGAAAATAACAAGCAATGGAAATCAATTTTATGGAAAAAAGAAGAAGAGATCTTTTCCTTTCAAAAGTCATTGTCATAAAGCTGTAGGCAGACAAGACCTATGTTTTGATACTTTACAAATTATATATCCTATGAAGCTTTTATTGATACATTTGACACCAAACAGTACAGGTAAATGAATGCAAAACTTAGATAAAAATAAGCACCTAAAATAGTATCTTCAGGAGTTAAATCAGAGTTAAAGGAAAACTGCTTACTTACAAGCATCCATAATATATCAGTTGTGGTTAATTAGAAGGCTAAGACTGCAGCAATGTTTGAGTATGATAGTAGTCAAAAGAGAGTAGAGGTTTTCAGTCTGCAATTCTCTTCTCACGAGCTCTCTTTTGTTTCCAAAAGCTTACCACCTATTCTACCCCAATAAAAATACCTACCCTACACCTTTCTCATTTCACCCTGGAGTTGTCTTCTCATTTATTTCAATCCTCATTATTTTAGAAAAAAACACCTAAAAAGGGAATGATTTTAAATTTGAAGTAGAAACTGCTAGTTAAAGATTGAACATCAGGTTTAGAAGTGATATTCCTGATGGTAAGGAAAAACAGCAGAGCACTCACACTCTTCATTATTGCAATGGCATGAATCTGATCACAGAGGAGGTAAATGCTCTTTTTTTTGGAAAAAAAATTAATAATTAAGCTCTGAGCGGCTCAGTCTGCAGAGTAGGACAAAGATTGCTTCCCAGACACTGACTGGGTCCTGTGACTCACCCCATGAGAGGTGATTCCCGCCAGCCTACCTTCCTTCTCCCCTCACAGCTGGTTTCTGTGGGAAGACGTGCACAGAAACACAGGCACATTTCACAATAGGAAAAGCCCATTATTTTTACTACCCACAGACTTTTGTACATATTAGAAGGAACTATATTGTACTAAAGTGACCACAAGAAATTCTTAAAAATTTGATAGCAACAATCTGTTCAGCTGGAAGCTACATGAAGAACTTCTCTGTGGAAGCTCTCACAAACTCAGGATGGATTTTGTTGAAGAAGTTCTATCTTAGTTTCTAGATGCCTAAAACAAACAATAAAAATTGCTATAACATCAGAAAAACTTTGTGGCTCAAAAGCCACTTCGTGACATTTAGCAACTACGTTATTAGTTTCATCATCACGATTAGAGAAAATTCACATCTGATTGGTTCACAGCCAGAAGTCCTTGACTCTGCATCTTATTGTTTACAATCACAAAAAGGCTCTAAAGACTTCAGCCTTCTCAACAACTCAGAGTACTTTTGTTCTGTGTGAGTCAACAGGATTACACCTCCCCATATTTTTCATGAAAGGGGAACAAGCTTCAGATTGCTTTTAAAAAGTTAGAATCCCACTGGGAAACGCCAGATCGGATGCGTTAGCCAGTGTGGTTGAGCACAAGCGTGCCAGCTCATGGAAAGAAAAATAAGGGGTGAGTTTAGCAGAAGTGCCAACTCTGTCTAGCCACAGGCAGCTGATAGCACTACAGACCCAGGAGGAAGCCTGAGAAACATGTCACTGCTTCACATTTTTGGGAATGAGAAAAGAGGTTGCCTCATGATCAGGGCCACGTGGCCATTACAATTCCATGCAATCCATAAATTCAAACATAAGTGGTGTTGCATATAAAAGTAAACCTAGAACCAGCCCCAGTCTTGAAAGCTGTCATCCTGCAGGGGTATGTAGATGGAAGTGAAAGTGTTATTTTTAAGTAACCTCAGTTACCAACAAGAAGTGGTCTCATCCTCAATGAACTTTGAAATTCTGTTCAAAGCATAACATTAGAACCACATTCCCCCCCAGAAACCATTAGTACTAAGGAAAGGAAATACTGCTGTACAATCTGTATCATACCATCAAACCAGAAATTCACATTTGCCTCAGCATGAAAGTGCTGATATGTCAAAAATCTTAAGCTTCTGCTCCACTTAGAAGCTCAAGTCCCACTAAAACCAAAACTATTCCAAGACTTATAAAGAGCCATCACTTAATCAATCCAATGAATCAGAATGCAAGGGGATTTCTGTGAATCCAAACTAAACTTGCCAAGTATTATCCTTTACATGGTGAGGTAAGTCACCATGTGTAAGCATGGTGAGATGGTGAATTCCAGCAAAAGCAAAGAACTTCTGCATGATCAGGCTGCATGTCTTTAGCATTAAGGTTTCCACTCCTTCCTGTGTGGCCTGGTCTGCCCTAATCATCAGTAAATTCCATGTGAGCAAACATGTCTCAAACAGACATGCAAAGGTGGCTCCTCAACCAGAAAGAGCTACCACGGCAATCCCCTGCACGCCCACATTCTGCTGCCACTGCCAGAGGGCTTCTGCAGGCACAGCCCTGGTGGAGGACAAACCACAAACTCAGCTAATGCAGCCGGGTTGGAAAATTTTTGCTGGTCTTTAACATGTCACCAAGAGATCCAGAGTCTGCAGTTATCCCAAAGGCACCTTTAACTACTGTGTGTTTTCATCCTGCAAAGCAAAATTGCAAACCCTTTCTCTGTAACAAAACCAAAGTTGCTTCATGGCAGAAACAAGACTGCAAACCAGAGCATTTCTCCCTTTTCTGAAGCCTACAGGAGCAGGAGTTGCTGTGATTTTGAACAGATTTTCTTGCTGCAATAGTTGTTCGTGATGTGCTATGAACCACAAAAAGACTAAATCTACACACACCACTTACAAAAGAGATTTCATTTGGCTGTATGATTAAGATGCAGCTACTATCAAAGCTCTATGCTGTGAGTAAATATCCAAAAATAAAATCCCAGGTTTATCAAAATTTGTGGAAAATCTCAAATGTGTAAAGTAAGACAAAAAATTCATGTTGAATGCTGAAATAACACAAAGTCTGATAAGGGACTGTTATCACTTGTTAACTGCTTTGACATAAGATTAGAAGAATTAAAGATCTAAAAGTTAGAAAATTCCAGCTGTAGTAGATATTTTGTAAGAAAGGAGATAAGCACAGGAAAATACAAACGGGACTTGAGATAAAGAAAAAACTGCTAGTCTGAATGACAGAGAAAACTGCCAGAAAAATCAAGGAAGACCTAAATGCACTAATTTTTTACTCTGTCTAAAACTGTTGAAAATCAGTTTGATCAGCCAGTCAAGAAGATTACGCTGATGTCAAGGCAATGACAGAATTACATAAATGAAGAGAATAGCAATGGCTCTAATCCTTTCCTGCAAGGAGTCCTGCAGAAGGCAGGTATGGCAGAAAAGGCAAGAAGCTTTCAAGCTACTCTTGACAAAGTCAAAGATAATAAAGGACTACAGTAGAGCTCAAGGGGAAAACTTCAAGCAAGACAAAAAAAAATCCAAATATATCTTGATTTAACATAAACCTAGCGAAATCTGTAAACACCAATAATTTAAATTATTAATAATTTAAATTGGTTAATAAACTCTATTAGGTTCAATGTAAATTTTCTTCAAAAGCTAGAACACAGGTAAACCCAAGACCCAAGGAGGCTGTCACCTTTTAGATACACTCAACTAATAGCTGCCATCTCATTTCTGGGGGTTGAAATTCATTCAATTATGCCTTCTTAGGAATTTCACAAAACCTTATGCTTGCCTCACGCTGAAAATAATTATATGATTCTGGGGTACATAAGTGCTAAGGATGATGTTCACTGCAGCAAGTAAGACTTGGGGAAGGAGTTGGAGACAAATTGATAATTGGGAAAGTAGAGAGCCTTTGAAAAGGGAAAGTGTTGAAGTACTCACCCCTTAGGTCTGCACCCTTAGTGACAGGGTCCTGGCATGAGCTGAGCTGTTAGGGAAGTAACAATAAAAGTTATGAACTGAGATGGCAAGGGATCGGCCACAACCACAGGACAGGGCAGGAGGCTGGATGAAATTTCTCTTCCTGATGCATGTTGACCATCCTAATTTCATTTTTTTATTCTTTCTACTGCTGACTGGAGATGCACTCCATCACAACCTGCTTTCAGGTTTCATCCCATCAATTGAGAAATTCTACACAAGGAAAACAGAGAGGAGATAAAGGGCAATTAGAGGTACTGGGCATTAAGGAGTCACTCATGTTAGCTGACAGCTACGGTGAGGATCCATGAGGAATTGCCAGGTGACTTACCAACAAAAGCGTTTCATTTTTTTGTTGTCATTTTCTCCACAGAAAATCCCCTTACAGGTTCTAGTGTGATAAAAGCAATTAGCAAAACTCACTCAAATGAAGAAAAAGGGTCTCATTAGCTTAGCTTACCCTCTGAGCATAGCAATGAGAATTCATGAAGACAATTACTAGAGAGCACAATGAATTTTGTGGACAGTAAAAAAAGTGAACTGAGAGATCAGACCAAAAAAAGTATTCTGATATCTAGCAGAACAAAATGGATGATACAAAACATAAAACCTGCTGAAAAAGTGAGGAGTGAGAAATACAGATTTTATCCTTTAGTGTCATAAATCTAGTGCTACACAGCAGCCACACTCTGCAGTCAGGTTGTAATCATTATGAAAAGATTGCAAAAGAGCCTAAAAATCTACCTGTACGATGCAATCCAACTGTGCCAGTTGCTTCCCCTAAACAGAGCAGCTCTGAGAAATTTAGCATACAAACTCTTATTTACTGAGGCTGCTTTGACCGACCCAACCCTGGAAAATGAAAGAGATGTCGACTGAAACAGACTGCCCAAGGATGGGCAAGATGCCCATCCCTGGAAGTGTTCAAAGCCAGGTTGGATGGGGCTTTGAGCAACCTGATGTAGTGAAAGGCATCCCTGTCCATGACAGGGGAGCTGGAATAGATGATTTTTAAGGCCTGTTTCAACCCAAACCAACCTATGGTTCTATGATTCTATGTTATTCCATGCTGACTTGCAGTAAAACTCATACTTCAGCAGGCAATTAACTAATCCACCCCTTCCACAATCTTAAGAAATCTATTGACTGCCATGAGCAGGAGAGACTACCGCCCTACTGCCTTTAAGGAGATGATTTGATATTTGCCACAAAAAGTAAAAAGGAGGATCTGACACAGCAGGGCTGAAGATGCAGCTGTAAATGATCCTGCACCTGGGACTAAATAGGATACCAGAGGTACAAATGGTCACATGTGGCAACAACAGGGGTTTTGTCACTCACAGCCTTGGATCCTGACCACTGAGCAAAAGCTGTGGGGGTGAAAATGCCCTGCACGCTTGGGAATCCTAGGCATTTGGAATCCACCACCATCATAGCACACGTGGGGATTTCTATCTTCCAGTCACCTCCAACACCACAGTCATTCACTGAGAACTGAGCCAGGTGTGCAGTCTTCAATCAATGACCAAGGGACCAAAACCAACATTTCCAACACCACCAATTACCTACAAAGTTGCAACTATATGCACATATGGAAGGGTTTTTTCACACGGTCTAATAACAGAAACTATCTGATGTTCCAAATCAGCCCATAGTACTTGTGCTAAAAACACTTACAAGAAAAATCCTTCCGTGCTTTCATTTTGATGACACCAACTGTATCACTACAGTTTAAACATCTTTATACCTCACATTTCTACTGGGTGCATTTCTACAGTGCATTTGAGAACAGTGCATCTGGAACTGCTACAACACAATTTGGAGGCATGAGATAACACACATGCCTCACTCCTAAACAATAGTCTCAGAGATATTATTAATAACAAAATATGCTGAAATAGTATGCAAAACAAAACAAACAAGGTTTTCTTATGTCTAAGCAAAAAATGAAGCACTGGTTCATCTGGTCCCATTTGAATTATCTCTGGCTTTCACAGTCTTCGTTAAAAGAATTGGCTGATCTTTTTCCCAAAACAATGAAGCAAGCAGGCAACGCAGAGACTACAGAGCAGCAGCAGGAAGCACACATAAATTGGTCCACCCAAACATTCTTGGCAGTGGAGGAGAAGGCATAAAAAGCAAGTTTCTTCAGTCCATACTAAATTGCCATTGAGACAAAGTAAAGATGCGTCAGATGAACTTGCCCATGCCTTTAAATATATACCTGCCTTTAAGCAGGCATTTATTTGCAACAGCAGTATTTAATACTTTGAACAGGAGATGAATTTGTTTGTTTGTACTGGACGACATCTCAGGGCATTTTTCATAACTTTTGCTTAAATCTTCTCAATGTTTCAAAGGATATATACATTCACTAATGAGAGCGAACCCACCCTCTTTTCTAAAAGTGAAAACAGAATGGTAAGAACATCCCTCAAAGTAAAAAATAAACCAAAGGCAGGACATCCTTCCATGCACAGTTTTGTTCAAACACAATTTAATACAGCAAATGCAGGAGACATTGCAAAGGACTAGACTATGTGGGAAGTAAGACTGGATGGGTCACAGTAACTGTGCTTTATTAGACTTGGGCTTCCAAGATAGAAACATAAAGCTTTCCTTCTGGAATGGAGATCATGAAAGCAGGAAACCTGAACTTTCTTTTGAGCCCAACAGATCTCAGCATTGTCTTATTTTAGCTTCTTACCACTGAACAGACACAGCCCGCACAGTTTTATTTTAAAGTCTTCATAACAACAGGTTTTTAAGGCTCTGAATTTATTATAACTGATGTGGTTCTATGCAAGGAAGTCCAAAGGTTGTGAAAAAAGTCCCTTCACTCATAAGGTGGTAATACCAAGCAGGATCTAGCAGTGTTTTCACTACATAAAGATGCAAGAAACTAAACAGCTTATAGAAGAAAAAATAATTCTGACTCATCCACATATGCAAGATTTCTTTGAAGCTTGATTATAATTTTTGTCTCTTAAAGCAGCAATGCCAGAAATTGAGCTGTCTGTTCAACCACAAAACCAGACACTGCGCAAGCAGCTGTTTCCCAAGCCACTGAGCACTGACATACAGGGGGAACCTCTCCAGTCCTGCTGTGAACAATTCTGTGTCGAGCCTTAACAGTGACAGATAATTTAACCTGGCTTTAAAGGATATTACGTGCAAGCTGCTAGGACACAAACTCCAAGTTTCCCTCATTTGGTCCTCAGAAGGAGCCCAGGCTCTGACCCCGGCTTGCTGCCCTTGCTCCAGGGCCTAGAAATGAATCACCATCAGTCACAGATACTGTGATGGCAACTGTCACTGAGAGGCCTCAACATCTTTTGTGTAGTCATGCACTATGGGCTCCATTTCATCATCAGATGCACACATCTAAGTCCTACTGCTGTTCAATCAGAATCTTTCAGGCATGTACTTAAGGTTAAAAAGAGCACCACATACAAGCCAGCTCTCACAGTACTTTCATTTTTCCTCCCAAATATCAATTCAGTGGGTTCATCATGTTTTACAATTGGTTCTTGGATGACTCCTGAACTGAGACATTTTCACTTCTGGTACAGCTACACAGCTGCTACTTTTTAAACAGGAATCGCAGATGAATGTTGCAGCACGGGCTCTGGCACCACGCCTCACCCTCAGCTGTAGGTCTAGGAAATTTGCTATTTAAGCACAATTGTTATGCTGAAACTAACCTAGTCATCTTAAAATCTTTTAAAAACATAAAAAAATCTGCTCCAATAGACTAACAGAAGTTTTTGAGAGGGATATGGAGGAAACACATAATGGAGCGGAAACAATTTACAAATACTAGTACCTACCAAAACAAAAGTAAACCTTCCATGGACATTTTTCTGTCTTAATGAAGTATAAGTCTGAGCTTAGTAAATCTTGCAGATCAGTTCCTGAACAACTGAAGGAAAAAATTATGCTCTGCCATCAATCACTCTTTGAGCTATTTTTAGAGAAGCTTCCCAAATGTGACTACCAAAGCTTCTCACGCTGAAAAACCAGCTGGAGAGAATTAGCATGGCTATGATCTATCTCACACCAGAAGCTCTGAAGACAAGCTATTGTAACCTGAAAAACCATGCCAGCACTGAAGAAGAAAACACAGAGCAGTACTTTCCAGCTAGGGATGGTGACCAAACACTACTGTAGCATCAGGTGAGCAGACCAGCAGTGGAAGTCACTCAAATTCTCTCAGAGGAGATACCAGCACAATTGTCCTTCTTTCCTCAGCATCCTGCTTTTGTTAACCTGATTAAATGGGAGTTTCTAAATATATTTTTCAGTTTTCCTTGGGTCCCTATTAGAAAGCTGGAGACCATCCCTCTGAAGCCTTCACAGACTAGAGTAGCACACTGTGACCAAGGGGCAGACGCCCCCTCTTGCTGGCATACAAAGGGAAAGAAAGAGTACAAAAAGACTGAAAAACTGACTTCATCAGTTCTGCCCACTGAGTTTTAACAGCAACAGCTTTTTCATGTTACGGAATATTTGGGTTGGTTTTGGTTTTGGTGTTGTTTTTTTAAAATAAACAGAGCTGCCAGAGCTAATAATTGCAAAACTTCTGCATTCTCACACCACACTGAAATTAGACTTTAATTTTTTTAAATACTTTATCACTTCAAAAAGTAAAGAAATGTAGCAATTTTCTGATATTTTTTTCAACATATCATTGAAAAATTTCTAATTTTGTCCAAATAATTTCAGACAAGACAAGTTACATAAAAATTTGTAATGAACACTCAGGAGAAATCTGGGGAACAATCTTATGAGGAGCAAGACAATGGGGTAAGGAAAGAGCAGGCCACTAAGCAGTTTGCTGATTTTTTGGGGAGTCACAATAAAGCACAATAAAACAGACAACCACACTTCACAGTGCTGCACTCTGCCTTAGCCATCACAAGCACATCGACTCATACAAGAGCTCCAAGGGTGCAGAATAAGGCTGTCAGCAAGGAAAATGAGTAGCTTGCGACAAACACACACAGGCTCTCTGACAGATCCCTGGGCTGCCATCGGCCAGGAAGAAGACACTTCTTCAACTGCCCACTATGGATGTGAGTCTACAAAGTGCCATGTTGGAGTCCAGGTTTTCACTGCAGTGTCAGAAAGGGGAAAATGGATGGATGGTGGAGAGGGTACTCCTGCAACACCCCATTTTAGCTTCATTTTGCTCATCTGTTCTTTCTTCACGTGCCTCCACAGGCTTAAGCAGGCCACTTTGCCAGGACTCTATGCATATTCTCCAAAATCAACAGGAATGCATCCATTGCATTCGGCTAGAACCTCCTACCACTAGGCCTACAGTATGAGAGAGCATTATTTTTTTAAGAGAATTGGAATACTGCTTAGGAAACTACAAGATTAAATCATGAGAAGCACAACCATAGCATTTTTGTGCTGATTTGAATTACGAATAGAAAGTACGAGCAGTTAAGAGGAAACAAGATATGTTCTATACAAGAGCCAAGATTTTTTTTTCCTGACATGTGCCAAACAAGGAGAAGAAACAGAAGAATCTGGCACCATTAAAAACAGTTTGTGGAGAAAGGGACTGAATATCTACAGCCAAGATCCATGTGGTTTGTAAAGAGGAAACTTTTGTTTTATGGGACTCTCAGTCAGCCAAAATTCACCCAGACGGCATGCAAATGGATATTAGCCTAAAATCCTACATGATTCTTGTAAAAGGATCAGTAAATGATGGGGAAAGAAAAAGAACGCTACTGAAGTTTGAAATCAGAATTCAAAATCTGCTTCATGGTTGAAAAAGTTAGTTTACCAGACAGCTATAATGTCATACATATATGGTAAATGTCTTGGAAAGAAAAGGCAGCAAGTTAAAGCACAAAACTAGAAGTCAGGAAAATGTGTTCCAAGTCTGGCTCCAATACCAAGGAGATCTATAAAACTTGGATAAAAGAGAAAAACACTGCCAACTTAACAGCGAGATTTTCCTTAACTTCATATAGTGTATTAACATTGCACGTATGCTGTTTCTTTTAGCTTCCGTATTTCCCCCACTCTCTGGCATTACAATGCACTAAGTTAAATAAGTGACTAGATGGAGTGCTAAGAACAGTTATATTACTTTATCAAAACAAGCCCTGCCCAACTTCTTAATCAAAACATTTGACTGGGAGAAAAAACTAGAAAAAAAACCCAAAAAACCAAAACCAAACAAACAAAAATTTTATATGGGACCATAATTCTCATAACTGAGCAAAACACTAAAGTGTCTGGCACAATTCAACAATTTAGCTGACTATTGCAAAAATACAATACCTAAAATTGCATTTCAGCATATAGAAGAAAGGGATGGACAGGCAACAGCTCCTCAGCATATGTTGAGCAGTTATACCATGCAAGAATTCTTTTCAGCATCTCTGACAACCTTCCAAGTGCCCAGTGAAGCATTTGTCTGTGTTATCAGTAAATCAAGAGACCACACTGACCTCCAATTTACAGTAGGGGAACTGAGGAGGAGTCAACAAGCAAGACTGCAAGCTTGGGACTTAGCCAAGTCCCTGCATCCCAGTGACTCCTTCCTGAGGGAGCTGAGACCCAGGTAGACTTGTGAGTCAAGACTCCAGGAAATCCTGCAGTCACTTGATGATGCAGCTCTCCAGTTACATCACCAGTTATTAAACACACTGGGGGGCAAATTTCACCATCATGCTTAAAGGGGAAGTAGTTCATAACTCATGTCAGAGGTCACTAGGATTAAAATTTGCCCCTTTTTGTCTTCCTTCACACCAGACTTTATTTGTAACCTTTCAGCTAAGATTTGCCAACCATCTTGCTTTCCTCCTCTAAATATAGTGGCAAGCATGAATATAATTTTTGAAGCACTATGTATTCACGTGGGCTGTTCTCATTCATACCTTTGGGACTATCAGCTTGGAAGAGAAGCAGAAGGGTTAATTGTTCAGAACTTTCTGTAAGCTCTGTGTTTGTGTACAGTGCTCTAGATGGACACTCCATGCTTCATGTTGCACTGGAATGATAAAAAGAGCTGAAAGTGATTTCCATTAATTCTCACCCTTTAATTTTATTTGCTCCAAAGAATAAAGAACAGAAGAAAGCAAAATCAGTAATTCCAAGGGAAAAAAAAAAATATGGGCCCTTTCCACAGAAACATGAGGAGGAAAAAACCCCATGAAAGTATAAACTATTGTGTTTTAGTCAGAAACCAGAAGCTAGCAGTTCTTATTGCCACTAAAAATATCTCCACCTCTCACACATATACATTTACCAGGATGGCATCTACTGATGGGTTCTGGATGCTGATCAAGGCCAGACCAGGTATAAACTATAAAGCTGAACAACCCCCAACAAAGTAGGTCAAGAAAACTGGGAGGGAAGGGAAACTGTTGCTAGGTGGCAGTGTACCTTAAGCAAAGAATTCTGTAAATCAGAGATCACTGGGAAGGTTCATTATCTTCTAAAAGAGGTCTCATCTTTAGTGTCATCTTCAAAGTACTGGTAGGAAGTGGAACTCAAAATGTGCATGACATACGCTACAAATCAGAAGGATGAGAAGCAGGACAAAAAAAAATAAAGAAAAAGAAAAACCTGTCTTGAAACACACTACTGCGCAAGATCCATGACATAATGGCTCTCCAGGTCTATTAGAGCCATAAGAAAAACCAACAGCCTGTGAATGGAGACTTGTATACCTTGAAAGGTTACAGTTTTGCTGACTTCATTTTATTCTACCTTCACTTAAGCTCTGACCAGTAGAAGCAAGCAAAGAAATAAGCTTCCACCACATCTTGGCACAGCAGTGAACAGCTGACAGAAAACCCAAGTGTGATGGTGAGAAAGAAAGGTTTCCTAAGGCTACTTAAGAAACAGAACTGTTACTTTTCTGCCTTAAACAGTTTCAGTCTTCAGTCCTTTTCAGAGTGGAGTAAGAGAGGACAATGACAGTAAACAAAAGGAGGTCATGAAAACATGTGCACTCCCTGGAGGTCCAATCAAAAGAATGGAGAAAAAGGCCTCTGCAGAAGGCCAAGGTAAGAAGGAAGAGGCCAGATTTTTCTGGTATCCTTCTATCTGTCCTTCCTGATGTTCCCTCCAACTGAAAACTACCTTAACATATTGCCTAAATTAGCAGAAGTGGTAAAAAAGACAGGCTGATGACATCTTGTGAACTACAATTCGCTTGGTAAGAGAGCTGTTAGCAAGCTCACAGCTTGTCACAGAGAAGGATAAGATGTTCTTGAAGGCAAAGACAAAATCTATATTCTTTTCAACAATATCTGTCTGGGTTCAAGAGAGCAATTTTGGGGAAAAGTATCTTAGATTAATGTAATTGTATAGATCAGAGGTATTTTAAAATATTGAATAAAAGGGAAAATGAAAGTTCGCTTCAACAAGGCTTTCAATCCATAACTCAGGTCACAGCAAAGTCCTTTCTGAGAAATGCATCATGCAATTCTTCCTATGTTGACTTCAATCTACAATTACACTAAGTAAGTTTAAGTTTGGAGGTTTGTATAAGTTTGTATAGGTTTGGAGGTTTTTTAATATCATGTTCTGATGCTTTAGAAACTGGTCAGAAACAATATATTAGAAGGTACATGTCCCATCTAATGCAGCCCAGAAGTTCCTATACTGCTGTAATGTAAAACCCACAACATGTGCCAAGTATCATAGCATTCCTCACATGCAGTCCTGACGTGAAGACCATTCTTAATAATTAAAATACCAACCCTACAAACCTACAGAATCACAGAATGGTTTGGATTAGAAGGGACCTTAAGGATCATCTAGTTCCAAATCCCTGCCATGAGGAAATTTAAAGCCCCATCCAACTGGGCCTGGAACACTTCCAGGGATGAGGCAGCCACAACTTCTCTGGGAAACCTCTTTCAGTGTCTCATCAACCTCATCATAAAGAATTTCTTCCTATTATGTAATGTAAATCTACCTTCTTTCATTTTAAAGCAATAGAACTGTAGAGGGAATAATTTTTACAAACCCCGCCATTGATGCAGCTCACATCAGAGGCGTGTTAACTTTCCAAGCAGTTATAAACCTCTGATAAGGAGCCTTTTTCCAGGTTCAGTCTGTATTTTCTTTATCTGAAAAACTTTAAGATGCAAACCTTAGGAGAAGAATTCAATTTCAACAGATTAATAGGGACACAAACAATTCTTGTTCCACTTCTCTCCACTGTCCTCTTCCCCTAAGGCAATGGTTTTAATCTGTGGTTAGCCTAAGCCTCCTCTTCCTAGTAATTTGCAGCATCTGCTCTTCAAGGAGGGAGTCAGAGAATATCCCAGCCTTTTCCACAAATTCTTGGTTACAATCTGTGACCATTTTCAGTCATGGACATGCAATGAACGCTAGCAACCAAAAATGTGCATCAATTTGAGCAACAAAAAGTGGAATAGTATTACACCTATGGAAGTTAGCAGGAGACACAGCCCCTGAAGATCTCAAGGACCCTTCTCTGACTTGGGCAGCATCACTGCTGGAAGACAAATGGGAGTCAGCTTCACCTGACATCTCACCTCCTGCCCCATGAGACTGTGTACAGCTAGTGCAAAAGCAGTTTGAAAACACCAAAAAAAATCCATATGAAGCTGGGGCTGAGGTAAAACATGAAGGCAAAAGAGAATATAATCTGTACAGTCTCCAGGCTAGGATATCATCAGCTTTTGCCATAGCAGAAATACTTTCACACAGCAGCAAGATGGAAGTGCTCTCTGGAGAAAACACATTCCCCAGCAAACAGCCCAGATAAGCTTTTCTGCTTACTAACCAGTAAGAGGGAGAGCTCTCTTAGCATGCAGAAGGCACCAAGACTCATTTGACATTGAGTTTAACTCAAATTAATTTTTTCTGTGATTACAGAAACTTTTGTTCTACTTCTTTTTCTTCACCATCTGTGATACAAAACCTGGCAAAGACTCCAATTAGTTTCCTTTGTGTTATTACTGCCACAAGCACTCAAATGATAAGCATTTATACAAAAGGAAACTCCTCTTCCTTTCTACTCTATCTCTGAGAAAACTGGTGTTGAATTCACCCTCAAATCTTGTAATGTCAGGTTTTGTCAACTGCATTACAGAAAAAAGCAACAGCAGATTAAGTCAATACAACACCTTTTCTGGCAAAATTTTAAGTCAATACAACACCTTTCCTGCTCCAGTAACAAGCACCACAGCCTGAGAGGAAACAGAGGGGAAGCACCTTATACCAAAAAAGGTGAAATCCTGTAACATTTGCTTAAGGAGCATCAGTGATGGATTTAGGAAGTTCTCTTCTCCAGGATATACAAACTCTCATTACGCTCCTAGATGTGTAACTCTCAAAAGCCACAAAGGTGCTTGTGTTTCACCTCAGTCAAGCAGGACAGAGGCATCACCCAGCAAAACAAACACACAGAACTCTGAAGTGCAAGTTAGTGGTGTTTATTTACTTACTTAAGCTCTTCATTTATATATACACACACTTGCCTACTGTGGTAATCTTGATGGAATCCATGCAGGGCTGTGGTTAAGATGTCAAATTTGATCATTCTGGTAAAGTTTATCTTGGTACCTTAAACACAACAATCCCCTTATACAGGGTTTGCTCACTGCTACAAGCATACCAACATTAATGCACATACTAACTTATGTAAGAGCACATGCATGCCTAAGTACCAACATTTCTTCTAGCATAGGCAAGCTTTACATTGCCTGCTCTTCTGTCCAAATGGCTATGATCCATGACCAGGAATACAGCCTTGACTTTGGCATGTATTTATGCAGTAATTTGCCAACACTCCCCATGTGGAGGACACATGGGGATGGATAAATTGATAAGAAAGGGGACATCAAAGACTTGCACCATATTTGAGAAGCATGAACTAAGCTCTAACCCCATTTTTAATCCACTGCACCTTTAGAACAGCTTTTCTTCCCACAGATCAGAAATGGCTGTTGAACATCAACAGCCTGCTGCTAGGCACCTTTACAGACCATGCATAACTTCTTCTCTTTCTTTATGCTAAAAGAAAGAGAATTAATTGCACATTTACTGCAGCAGGATAGCACCTCAACACCAGCACCTTCTGCTGAGGGCTGTACCACACAGAGGGTGATGGGTTTTACCATTTGTTATTTGCAGTTGCTTGCTCGCTAGTGCTTCCTACAGTTCTCTGAGAAACAGCACAGGCTTTCAAGTAGTTAATTAATCAAACAGCAGTTTGGTTTTTGGGACAAGACAGACACCTTCTTGTGAGGTCTTCTGTATAACATCATACTGCTGTGACACAAACCATTTTGCTGTAGACTCTAAACTGCACTTGAAAAACTCTACAGCCATAAGGGGTATAAAAATAATTCAGAAAGGGTTCTTTGATCCTTTTTTCCCTACCACTCACATCTGGCTGAAAACTTTACAAGCAACAGCTTTGACTGTTTCCATTTCCAAAAATTCTTTTACTATTGCACTAGAATTTAAACTAATAACAGGCACAAGTTATGATATGGCTGAGGCAGTATAATATCTTCTAGCCTTAAAAAGACACCCAGTCCCATTTGCCTTTCTGCTCCCCTTTTGTTTCATGTGCTGATGTTCTTTAGGAATCTAGACTGGCAGCAAACTAAACCTACCGAAAAAAGATAGGTTTTATGTGTTTAACTCCCAGAATAAGTTCACAGAGGGTCAGAGGAGCAACATGGATGATGATGAGGAGGAGTTACCTGTTGAGCAGCATCTGTCCATTTCATAAATTGAGCTGAAGCATGAAACATCATCGCAGACTACTCTGTCAAGCAGTTTGTGTTATGGGATGACCCACTCAAACATTGGGATGGATGACTCACTTAAGGAATGGACTGGGCTCTCTAAGTCAAATTACATGTAATAATGGTTCCAAACCAGACACCACGGAAATAACCCTTCTGTATTTTCAGATGCCTTCTGGGATCAAAACATGAACTTTCAATGTTTTCCAATTCATTCTATACATGGTCCCAAAGTCAGGGATACTGGTCTAAAAATTTCCAGACTGCCCTTCTAATTTTTTTTTAGAACCTAGTAGTGCAATATATTTTTTGCATTTGCTTCTCTGCATCTTGCAAAATAACTACAATTACTAGGAAAAGGAACAGTTTACTACTCAGAATTACATCTATTATTTTCTACGCATCTCATTTTATGAATTAAAAATAAGCACACAATCCAGTGAATACTGATCCCTCCCCTTCTTCACGCCTCCTCCGTCAGCCTTTACACACATTTATTCATCAGTTGCAGAAGAGACACTGAAGAGCATCAAGTATTGGCTTCAGGTAGCCAAGCATTTCACTTCATCAAGTGAAAAATACCTGGGAAAATGTATATAAAGTAACAGGTCTTCAGAAAGTATAGTTCAGACAGTGCTTCTTTTTCCATCAAAAAAACCTGCACGTTCTTCTTGAAATGTCCCAGAACACGTGTGTACCTTCTTTGAGTTTATATAGATTGCACACTTGAAATAACCTAAAGGCAACAGCATGAGTAACACTAACAGAAGTCACTAGAACGTCTGTGACCCAAGCTACTCGGCACAGAGAGAAGGGCAGCGAGGGCCGATGTCGCAAGCCCGCGGCAGCAGCGGCTGCAGGCACGGCGGGCG
>NW_005054346.1:3375183-3401412 GCF_000277835.1 Geospiza fortis | reverse complement strand
GGCGGGAAGGTGCCAGGACAGAGACCCGGGAATGGTGGAGGCATTTCAGGGCTCCCCACCATTCAATCCGTTTCGGCCGTCACGGCACCCTGGGAGGGTCTCGGTGCCCTGCAAACGTGGCCTCGGTGGCGGAGTGGCCAGTGCGAACGGTGCCAGACTCGGACAGATAGCAGCTCTGGCAGCCTTTTGACCTCCGCTTGGTTTTCATACAGACACCCGATGTCATGTATGTGTCCCCTTAAAAAGCAAGGCAACATCCCACAGCTTCATAAAACTTAATCTGCTGTATTATAACAAATAGCGAGTGTTTGTATGAGAAGAAATAACTGTATGAGGAGAAGCTGGGTCCAGTCCTCGTACTGTGCCAACCTCTCTGGTGTGTTACGGAGAGTACAAGAGAGGAAGGAGGAGGTGAGAGACAAAATCCAGGCAATGGGGAGATCCCCAGCGCGAGGAGCTGGGATGAGGTAGAGAGGCAAAGAGATCCAGGGAGTTCAATACTTCGTGGCAGGGCAGGGACTAACAAAATACCAGGGCGGCAGCAGTACCTTACTGCTCCACTGGCATTTGGTACAAGGTACACTCAAATGTTGCTGTGATGTAAGATACTCTTCAATGCAAACTCACACTGAGAGATGGAGTAAGATCCTTCAGGTTTTGGAATTGTGGTTCGGTTGAATGCTGACAGACAAGTTCATGCTCATTTTCAGCCGCATGCAGTATCGTATGTTGTATGTTTCGCAATGCTTGGTGGTTTATATATTCCTTTCATCTTGGAAACAAACTGTAGAACACCGGTCTTCTGACTTGTCCTTCTGACTTGTTGGAAGTTTTTTTCAGAATTGTAGAGTCCCAAATGTATCTTAGCAGATAAAAAAGCCAGTTAATAAAGCACCTTCCTTAGCAGATTTCAGGATTTTTGAGAGCCTGAGGCATATCTGAGGTTTTGAAGTCATCAGAGCTGTGTGTATTCCTCCTCAGACATTCCTTTTAATTGCAGTGAAATATTTTAAAATGCTATTGTGTTAACCAGGAAAAATCTAAGTAGTGTGTCCCACATTAAAAGTGACCCAAATCTGAGCAACATTGCTTAAAACCATCAGCTGTCTATCCCTCCTGAGACCAAAAAATCAGACACTTTTATTGTGCAATATGATGCATGGAGGGAAACCATAAGAGAAACTAATGCTTCATTTGTAGTTCTTTAGAACTTCTTGCAGGTAACTGTATTTGAAATCCCCAGCTTGGGAATCCCAAGGGGTTTCTTAGCTAGTAGTCCTGTAAATTCATGGAAAAGGACTAATTCAGAACTGAAAAGCATTGTACTGTAAGACAATACACAGTAAAATATTACTCATTTTATGAGTGACCTCTTCTGTGAAAATTTAGTGTTTCAGTTCAGTTTGGTGAGAAATAACTGTCCACATACAATTAAGTAGCTGTGGCAGCTAGAGTAAGCCCTCACCCATGATCAAAACATCAAAACACCAAGATTACTGTAGTTCTGCCAAAGGGTGTGAAGAGGGTTACAACAATCTTTTTTAGTTTGTTGAAAGTTACTGTCTGAGGTCAATTGCCGATGAAAAAAAACCCACCCCCACACCTAAAACCATTTTGAACCATACCAGAAACACTTTAAAATACAGACCCTGAAACATCTTGAATCCTTAGGAATGCTGAGTACTGTTGTGTGTCAACCATTTAAGAAGTCCAAGTGGATGGATTAAATTCTTAACTAGTGAAGGAATCTCAAAGAGCTGGAAGCTAGAACATATTTAAGTTTGATGTCTTACATATAGTATGAATTACGTCAATGCAAATCCAACTGGATGATATTTACACATAACGTACCAGTTAAAATTATAATAGATGTATCCACAGATATTGGCATCTCAGCTAACTGGAGAAAGAGGATGAGGCTGAACAGTTCCCTTTAATATAGCTCTAGCAGGAAAGAGGAACTTAATTTTCAGAAGGTGCTAGCCTAGGCTTATAGCAATGTGGTCTCTTGTTAGGAAAGTAGTTTATTAAGAATTGGAGGGATTTTCAGTTTCAAGTTCTCATGAGGTCTTTATAGAGTTCTTGCTGCAGCATGGTCATAAGTGAGGAGAAAGAATGCAAATACTGTTATATTTGGAAATGGATAATGTTACTCTTCAGCTGGATACAGCTGTGTCCAGTTGTTATCCTTACTGGTAGGGTGTAATTTCTGTTGTTCCATCACGGTAGTAGTGGCTCCTTTACAAATTTCTTCAAGTGTCCTTTGTATGTATTAGAAAACTTCCAGAAAGAGCTGCAGGCTTGAGAGAGGTGAAAGCATTTCCAAGTACGTATGAGTTTGGGGGTGGGGTGGAGGAGGGGGGAGAGATGGAGAATTCTTAAGGTAAGCTTGGAGGGCTTTTCAGTTGGAAAGGTTTCAGAGAGGTTCCTAATACTATGGTAATAAGCCTATAGAGATAGATAGATTAGATAGATAGATAGATAGATAGATAGATAGATAGATAGATAGATAGATAGATAGATAGAACATGCTGAGCTACATTTCTCCTGTTTAAATTGTGAACATTCTGTACATATGCTACAGTTCAAAATGCATACTGTGTGTATGTTTCATACTGCCAATGTTGTAAGATGATATAGATCATATTTTTTTGTCTTATGAAAATGCAGAAGACTCAAAATAAACTTTGAACAGTATATACTGCAATCTGTACAGTATTTTACACATCACAGTGTGATTTTGCTATATGCAGCACATGGACAAATGCCTGTTCTACTGGGTAGCTTTCATGTGCACAAGGATTTAAACTCCCAGTCTTAGACAAGAGCAGATTCTCTACCATTGAAACACCAGTGACATATGTGTTATAAGCAACAGCGGGAACAAGGCTTACTTACTTTTCCACTCACCCAGCACTACTCATTCAAAGGTTATTTTAAACAGCTTATAGCTTTGATCTGCTATAACCATTGCAGTTGCAATACTGCAAGGCCATTCTTGCCTTCAGTTCAAGTGTGCATGAATTATTTCAACCAAAAAAAATTGATATACTTCTGTGAACAATGCTAAAAGAAAATACCCATGGTAACATTTTTAGTGATTTGAGAAATGGCAGTGGCATTAGACTTTGAAATGGGGTCAACAAATTAACCTCTGTGTCAAAGATAATCTGTCCAAATTTATTTAGGTTATAAGCCCCACAAGAAAAGAGGTTTTGTACACTCTAATGACCTGCTGGACCTTTGGGGCTTCATTCTCTGAAGATGCCCCTGGAACTGGGTCTGCTTCCAGCTCTTAGCTCAGCAGCTGTTTTCTCTGGAAGTGAAGCTCTGAGCTAATAGAGATCAGACTGAATTCAGGGCAATGAAACTAAAAGCCTTTTTGTTCCCGGCTCTCCGTCTCCCTTCCTGCTAGAATACAGGCAAAGGGAAATGCAGTGATTTAAGTGTAGGACGAAAAGGCTTACAGACCTCTTAAATCTTGCTTGATTCAAAACTAATAACCTGATTCTCACTTTGTGTTCTCTCCTTCAAGCACACACCAATCTGCATTTAATGCTTTTGTAAGACAGCACTGCAGGCTCTCTCCCATGGCTTCCTGTGTCAATCACAGCTGATCAGCCTGAGCTCTGAACAAGATCCCACGCTGAGATGGCTGAGAAGTCCCATTCATCCGTCCCTGCATGTCAAATGTCTTGTATCATGTGGGATGCCATGCCAAACACATACTTGCTACATACAGCAACATACGGACTCATCAGAAAATTTAAAAAAAAAAAAAAAAAAAAAAGGAGGTGAGAGGTCTATGGGGACGAGGACAGGAACTGAATAGACAAAGAGATTATGAATGGGAGCCAGGAAGGGGAAGAAAGGAGGATTAGGAACATATGAGGGGAAACTGAGGATGAACGGGCAAGATGAAATCTGGGACCCAAAGGAAAGAGATGACAGTAAGAATAAAAAAGATTTTGAGGAGGTATGTGACAGACTGGCAGCTGTCTCAGTATAGAGATTAAGATATGGAATTGTGATATGACTCAAACGTGAAATGCAGGAACAGAGGTGGAATAGGAAATGAGTGGGAATGGCAGTGTGGGAGGGGAGAAGCCAAGAAGACTTAGGTATAAAACCTCTGAGATGGTTCCTACAGTTTGCAGGCTGAGTCTTACCGGGAAAGAAGAAAGGGATTTGGGTCAAAAATTGACCCTGGTAAAACATAAAAGCGATGGGCAAGACGATCAAGATAAGAAGGGCCCAACAGAAAATGCTACGTCTTCCTGGCTCCAATTTTACTTTGTACAATTGCAGAGCCTCCAAAAACATGGTCCTGTTTCTCCATACTGCCATCTGTGCCACAAGTCATACAAGCCCATCTTTTCCTTTCTGTTATAGGTATCACAGTGAGATCTGTTATTTCCTAATCTGGCATAAAACTCATTCAGTGAAGGAGAATAAGGAATAGCTAGCATGCCACCAGATAAACCATTGATTCCACTCATTCTGAAGGTGTCTTTACCTTTGCAAGAAAATCAACTGGCAATCTAAGATGTGGACTGTGGAAAAGTGAGGCATCCTGTTCTTGGAGCTAAATAAAAAGGGACCTGTGTTACAGATGCCATGTGGAAGAATTTTCACATTTTCACTCTGGATTTTTAATGAGAAAACTTTAATATATACATGTATCTACAAGGAAGTAATTTAGGAATGAGCTTTACAGATAAACCTAGATTATGTAGTCAAAGAGACTGGAGAACCCCTGCTTCTTCTTTGTTGTAGATGGAAACCTGGTGAGGCAAGGGGGATGACTGCTAGAGCAGTGGCTGTCCTGGCTAAGTTAACTAAAGATTCTCCTTCACAGTTATATTCCATCTATTTCTGTGGATTATTTCTATACCATCATACCATGGCTAATTATCTGATAGACCCTCATTTTCTGCAGGTCAATTTGAGAGCTTAGGCCTGACTTCCCTAAATGCTAAGCCCATCAAAAGCAATACATAACTATAGTATCTAGCTACAAAAACAGTGGTGTATTAAGGACTTGCCCTTTGAACATGTAAAGCACTTTTAGCATAAAAAAACCCAGCATTTAAATTCCCTGCTGATGAGCATCCATGAAAATATTAATGCTGGTGTACCCTAAAAAGGATTTATATTTGCAATATAGTAAGGTACTCAGTTGTATGCACTGAGTAACCTAACAAAGTTTTGAAGAATGCTGTATTCCCTGCACAAGATTATATATTCAGATTCTGGCAACATTATGGTAAAAAAACTAATGTAACTACATTATATTTACCTTGATTAAAGGTCCACAATTCTGAGATTTTTAAACTTTCTAATAGCTGACTTTGTAACCTTCAAAATGTAGTTTTTATATTTCAGTGCTATAATTCAGTTTCATTTGCCTTGGGAATACTGCAGTCTTTGCTAGCAGTAAATATTTGGGACAACTAAAGAGTGTTTGTACTATTATAAAAACAAATATCATGTATTAACTCGTTAGCTGGCAGGTGTATGTATATAAACAACATCTGGACATTTTTCATTCCTCTGGAGTACTGAACATAGCTATAGCTCCAATTGGAAGATAGGAGAGGTGATGGGAGGAGAGAAAAAGGAATGTATGTAAAGAAAACAAAAAAGATGCATCTCTCACAGTCCTGCCCATTAGGACAGTCAGCAGTAGGGTGAATATCCTGTTGCAAACAGAAACATTTCAAGAGAAAGTCAAAAAAGTACATGGTTACCCAAGTGAGAAGAATGAATAATTGAAGATTGTAGATGAAAAATCCCAGAACTATTAAAAAGTGTGGTATTGATGGTCTGTGATGTAAGAATATTATATGAGCCAAATGGTTAGACACAGAAGCCGTGAAAAAGAAGACAGTAAAGTCCAGACAAGTTTGTCATGATGATCAAGTTTGTCAAGAATGATCATACAACTGTGATTCCACCCACGGACATTTCTGAAACCCCACACAGGGAAATGCAGGAAATACTAGATCACAAACCAAATAAAGTCAGTGGTTGGGGTATTGCCCTAAAATGAGTAAGGATTCATGTCATGAATGCTAGCCATTGCAAAACAGGGCAGATACATATGGCAAATACATTTTTAAAAATAGAAGTAAGTGTTTAAACAGGATACTTGACCTCCTAAAGTGAAATAAAATCAGTAATACACTCAAAAACTTGCGAGCTGTCTTGGCAAGAGCAAACAAGGTAGAGCAGTGCTGATCAGATCAAAGTGCAGTAGAAAATGTTTCAAGAGCGATGCTAAGTTACTGCTTACATAGAAATTAATTAGCAATAAAACACAGCATAATTATCAACTAAAATTACATGTTATGTAAAAAAGTGGAGATATGCAGCAGTTCCAAATGCATATTTGTGTTTTAACATTCACACTGCGAAGAAATGCAGTTAACAAATAAGGTTTGGAGGAGGAAAAGCTCACATAGACTTAAAATGTGACTTGAGTAATATGATTCAGCCATACAATTTCTAAATCCTGCTATATTAGACTAGAGCTGACAGTCATTCCCAAGGTGCTAGCTATACTCCTGCACAACCAGTTTTTCTTATTATTTACAATTTCTGGACCACAGTTTATCAATATATCGGTGCAACAGCTTTTTAAACAATGCCTTTAAATTTGTGTTCTTTGGGTTCTGTTAACTTACTACAGTGCTTGTTCCTCTGATATTGCAGGGTATTAGTGATCTGGCTGATCAGTCACATCATGAAGATATTATTTAAAAGATTTGGGTTTATATTTTATTATAGTTAATATTTTTAATTGAGCCTAACTTTGTGAAAAACAAAAAGCAAAACATTGTAGCACAGTAAATTTGAAACATATCTGGAAAAATATGCCAAGTCCAAAACTTGGCTTAGCAGTCAGTGGCTCAGAGTTAATGTGCAATCAGTTAAGTCAAAAGTACTCGGTATTACCCAGCACTTTTTATGATTGACTTTTAAAAAACAAATCAAATGTACTTCAAGATGACTTGTATTTCTTTTCCAATATTCTCTGTGTTTATGACTTTAACTGTTTCTTCTGCTTGGGAATGGCTTCATTCAAAGCCAATACAGAATCTCAAAGCTCACCAGCAGATTAAAACCTGGAGTTGCTTTCTTCTATCTATCTGGGACATTTTAGACTGACCCTCCCATTCTTGAGGTGAATACTTTTTATTTGCCCATGAATCAGCTCCTGATCCACCAGTTTTCAATTGCCCATTTCAAAGTGAACCAAATGGGAATGATCCCTTTGACATTAAATGAGCAAGGCTCATCTTGTTCATGGGGCAGGTACCTTCTTGTGCCAGAAACCTTCATGGCAGGCCTGGGGCATAGGCTAATGGCCCATCATTATGTTGCTCAGATTGTGATCTTGGGCTGCAAATCTGTCAAAGCCTGAAGTCAGTAAAACTGTTTTGATTGCTAAATGTGTGACAACCCGTGCGTGCATGGGGCACACCTGTGGGAGGTGGTGTGATTAGAGGAATTGGGTGGAGTATGCGTAGAGTCTGTACTTTGGACTTTATCCTAACTAGATACTTTTGCTAAATTAAGTGTTCCAATAAGTGGATAGGCAGGTTTGAAATGGGACCTCAGAAGTTACTTTATCTCAGTTTCTCCCTAAAGAGTGAAGTGAGCACAGATCCTTTAAAAGGGGAAATTGGAAATAGGTATGCAGCCAGCTTATGCCCACAGTTACTTTCCAGGTTTGTTATAGGCTAACAGGAAACTGAAGCCATGTGTACCTTGTTACTGAAGTCTCTTTTGATTGCTCTGAGACTTCATTTTTTTATTTCATTGCTGCCAGTGTGAACAACCAGTAGTGGATAGTAATCAGAGGGCCTTACTAGACTGGATTGTTTTCCAGTAATATCACTTATCTGAGCCCCTGGGAGACAGCAGACTTCCCTGTGAGTTGCATCAGGTCTGCATATCAGACCCTCCACTCCCCTTGGAAGGGAGTTTCCTATCACAACTACCCTTCTTTTCCTCTTAACAGAGGAGGTCTTGATGCAGGGTGCAGGTGGTGTCACTTCAGGATGCCCCACCATCCCAGAAGGATCTTGCCCCGTCTGATCAGTTGTTTGGTCTTCTGGGTCCAGAGCCCCACACCTGTTGTAAAAGGTACCAGTCCTACTTGTCAAATTCAGAGAAAGAGGAACCTTCTTGTGATACATGCTGCAATGTGCCTCCAGCCTTCATCTTTATCAGACCCCAGCTAACAGTCCTTTGGCTAATGACCCTGCAGGGCTCTGAGTCTGTCTGCTTCTTCACCACAATGGAGGTTCAAGACTCCTGGGAGTCTGAGACTGTAGCATTGCTGAAAATAGCTATCTCTTGCTCATTCACTCAAACACTCCATAGCCTGTTCACTTCTTCCTGTAGCTCCACCTGCAACGCAGCTCCTCAAACACAGCACACTTTCTGCAAAATAACTCTTTGTCATCCCAGCCTTGGAAAGAAGCTTCAGGCACTCCTGGTAGCCTGTGACCTGGAGAGCTACACCTACCATCAGCAGGTCTGGCTGGCTGGAGGCCTCTGACAAGGCCAAGACAGTGACCCTGGCAGCTACAGGGGATCCAGCTTGATGGCATGTCAACACCTCAACTAAGGAAACTAAACTGGAGCTAAAAGGATCTCTTTGCTCTTCCTTACCAGGTACTTAGTCCATTTTCTGCCTCTATTGGCTCCACACAGATGGTTGGAGAGGAGCCCTTCCTTTGGGAACTGCTGTGCAAACTGATGTGACACACTCCAGGTTGTTCCAGTGCCCTGGAACCATTTAAATCTCCCATGGTTGCTCCTGGCCCTGCCCCATCCTCACCTGATTGGCTGCAGAGGGCTTCCAAATCCTGGCAAGGCTGGGGGCTGCTGCAAGTTTTCCTGAACAGAGGAACTCTCCTGTACAATACAGTCTCACCCCCTGGACTTTGCTTCAGTCACAGCTGCTTTGTGGACTTACCCATATTTTAATTCAAATGAAGATTTCATACTTTGAGTTATACTCTGCAAAAGCTGGAGGAGTCAAAATAATGTATTGTCAGATGCAGATGTCAGTGTTTTAACCAAAGCAGCAGTCTTCTGTTCATATCCCACATGAGTGTGGAAAACCAGGCCCAAATGGAGATCACAAACATGAATCAAATAAATGGCTACTATAAATACAAGCAAGTGGGAATAAATAAAAAAATTCCCAAACCAGAAAAGAAGTATTTAAAAAAGTAAAATAAATGTTTTCCTTGAAAAACATCTGTAATCTTGTGGCTTTTTTTTCTTTATGAGAAGGAAAATTGGTGGTGAATAGGCTATGACATTTTCTTGATGCAAACCTTTTCTCTACAGAGAACAAAGGCCTGATTTCCAGCTCAGACTAAAATAGGATGTTTCCATTGTTTGCATTTCCAAACCTTTCTCTAGCCATTATTTTGCTTCTTCTGCCAGGTTCACTGTTCCCTGCCTTTGCTCTCTGTTTGATGTTCTGACTGTAGATCATTTGTAGATCATAGAATCTTAGAAAGAGTGGGAAGTGACCTCAAAGGTCATTTAGTTCCAACCCCCTTGCTGTAAGCAGGGACACCTTTCACTAGACCAGGTTGCTCAGATCTCCCTCCAATTCAGGCCTGAACACTTAGAGGGATCACAGCTGCCCTCTGCTTCCAGAAACACTCAGCACTCAGTGGCATCTTCCTGCCCACTTTCCTCAGTTTTAATTTCTAAATTAATCTGTGTTTTAGGCTGTGACTTCCTTCTTCTCCCATCACTCCAGAGCAAAGCATCACTGCTCCAGCATTTGTATGAGGAGAACCTGTGAAGGTCAGTAGTAACCAGTTGCATCAGCTCCAAAGATGTGCCATCCCAACATCCATTATGCCCTTGTGTGGTGGTTTTTACAAGGATTTCGGGGTGAAGGAAGAGACAAGATTTTGGACTCCATTACAGAAGGCTTGATTTATTATGTTATGATATATACATATACTATACTATACTAAAAACGAAAAGGAGAGTTTCCAGAACTTGCTACTTAAGAATAGAAAAGCAAAGAATGAAAACAAACGAGCTGGCTTTGACAAACTGCGAGAGCCAGCTCTGCTGTGACTGGTCACTGAACCAAAACATCTACACCGGACCAATCACAGATCCACCTGTTGCATTTCACAGCAGCAAGCAGATAACTTATTGTTTATGTCTGGTTGCTGAACTTCTCAGCTTCAGCAAGAAAATCTTAAGAGAAGATTTTTCATAAAAGAAATGTCTGTGACACCCTTGTACTATATTCACAAACACTAAATGGATATATATATTTAATAGGCCTTTATAAATTTCAAACTTGTATATGTTCAGAATACAAATTATCATGTTACTTTCCTTATTTTGGAAAAGGTCCCATTTAATTGAAAAACAAGTCTTTCCCATTGTTTTTTCTGATAACTTACAGACTTTTTTATCACCTTTTCTTTTCTATCACCAATTTTATATTATAGGACAGAGGCTGGTTGAAAATACAATGATACCATGATAATTTTCTATTGAATTCGTTGTTCACTTCTGTTCTGAAATTTAGCTGACATCTATTTACATTTCTGTGGTATTATATTGGAATTATCCTTAGAATTCCATGCATTTTTTTCCTAAATAAATTACAATTTACTTTTAAAAAGTAAAGGAACTACCTAATTACTGGTACTGAATAACTGATAATTTTGTGCTTCTTGAGCTTCTCTCAAAGTTAGAGTTTACTTCTATTTCCATTTAGATTTCTAACCCAATGCTTGGCCTTTGGAGTAGAACAAAAAATGTTTGCTTAAAGGACCTGTTTATCTTAGGTTACTTGTTTAAATATCCCAGTAAAATAATTCATTCTGTAAAGTATTAAGTTCTATTTTTCATTATATATATGTTTTAGACAAAAATTGGTCTTCATTCCATATATCACTATCATTATCTCTAAAAGCCTGAATGGTCTCATTGAACTCAAATTGAGAGACTCTTGAAGTTCAATGACACAGTGAGAGGCATCTGCTGGAAATTTTGTTCTTTTAACAGATACTATTTCAGCACTGAGAGCAACACCAAGGACTTGAGCCTATATGTCTTTCACATTTAGAATTCCTACCAAAGTCAGGGGAAATCTTCGTGAAGCAGAAAAGTGTAATAGTATAATTCTTCATCTTCTGGAAAATGGCATATTATTCTAACACCTATTAAAATTGATACCTTTGTAAGTTTCTATCTCAACAATTTTGAAAGCAGTAAAATATGTGCAGGAATTGTTAAGTATTTTTTTTCTTTTCTGAATCATAAAATTTTGCCCTTAAAAGTTTACAGAAAGTCAAATACTAGGCAAATATTTTCTCCATACTGTAGTATCCATCTTTCTACACTGTTTTTGGATGCAAAAACATAGGAAATTATAGAAAAAAACTACTAAATAAAATTTAGTGCATCAATTCACTTACATTTTAAAAAGAAATTTAAATGCGCTTAATCAAGGCATTTTATGTTGTGATTTATTGGCAGTACAACATGTTGAGCTTCAAGTGAGCTGTTTGTCTCCTGAAGTGGACAGGAGAAAAGAGACTCTGAAATTGCACCTAGATGTGAATAACTCAGGTACTTGTCACTCATTCATTGCTTAGCAATTCGTGTTATTTATTGCAGATATGAAAATAAGGACTTGTGTTGGAAGTGTCCTCAAATAACTTTTCCATTTTCTGACTAATGTATCATCTCTAGATGACAGGAAATGGAGTGAGGCAACAATCACTTTGTTCATCATCTGGTATGCATCGGAGTGTCTCTCTCTCTCTCTCTCTCTCGTCTCCAATAAAGCTCTGCCAGGACAGGACCATGACCTAGAACTCTGAAAAGTAGATATCATCATGCTGGCTATCACAAGTGGCCCACTCTTTTTTTTAGGAAGCCATTTCTATCAAAAGCTGTAGTGTAAGCTACTAGATCCTTGCAGAAGTTGGTTACAGAATAATTTGTGTAAAGGCTGTCTCCTGTTTCCAAGGGATATTGTGCTTCTGCTTGGAACAATGAGAAGGTGTAGTCCTTCCTAAACACCTGATTTTACTGTAATATTTAGTATTGTAACTATGGACTTAGTTATTATTATTATTATTATTATTACTCTATTGATAACCCCCCCCCCCATATGCATTTATAGGTCCTGTTAATGTGTAATAATGATTGGAGTTAGAAATGTCTGATCCTGCTAAACACATGACCCTTAGCCTTCACCTTGAAAGGTTTTTGTCGTCACGCTTAGCTTTGAGCATGTGAGTCCAAAGTGTACCTGTATTTTGGCTCTAAAATCTTGGCAAAGAGCTGCTCCAGCCTGAGGGCTGGGTGCCTCAGCTCCACTTTAAATCTTTGGGTCTGGTCCAGCGTTGTGCTTGGGAAAGGTGCCAGATCAGTGTCACCCAAGGCTGAAGTTCTTTCTCCATGAAAAGGCAATATCATGGGTCATAGCAATGCTAGACTTTTCACACATCTCAGCCCACAGTGCTGTACAGGAGTTGTGCCTTCCCTGACAAAGTGCTTCAACCACTGGGTCGTTCAGATTGATCCAAAGAGTCAAGAGCCTCAGTTCTTCAGCTTAGACTGAGCAGTCCAAGTCCACTAATTTATTTGAGGTTACACCTCTACAAACAGCTGCCTAGCACAGATAGTGCTTGTTTTGACCAAGAGGTAATATAGGTTCAACAAAACATGGAACTAGATTCCAGATTACTCAAACCAGTCAAAACAAGTCAAGTGTCTTTCCTAAGGCCAGCCTGCACTGTCCTCCTCCCTTGCTAAAAGGCTCCTTGGTGCTGCAATTTGGCAGTCAGCAGGCTATAGCAGTGAGAGAATTTCAAATTCAAAGATCATCCTGATCTTAAAACGTCAACAAAACACCTGCTCTTCCAGTATCAGGAGGCCACTGATGAACCACAAATGCCATTTTAAATTATGTACAGATTACTATATGGGTAGTTTAAATCACCTATGTCAATTTTTTTTGGTGTAAACTTATAAAGCAGTGAGTGCTTAGTCTGCCAAAACACTCAGGAAATGCCTTTTAAGACAGGTTACTGGTAATACTCAACAGCATAGACCAGCAGTGCCCTGCTGTCTTTCCTGTGACAAGCAGAGTATTGATCCCCAAAATGTCCACTGCCTCAGTCAGCCTCTCTTTTAGATGTATGGCATTTTGAAAGGCAGTAACCAACACCAGGTCAAAACCAGGTAGTTTATTGTCTCTGACAATCTCTTCTGATACCATTCACAGGATGGAAATGCTTGTGGCACAGGATTATCAATAAGTGCTGCATGCAGAAGTCTTTAGTTCCAATGAGCCTGTCTGTGTCCCTTTGGTTCTACCTGACTTTTGTTGATAAAGTGATCTGATGCTTGAATTGTTCTTACAGCCTTTGCTTTCAATAATACAAAACAAAACACTTGTGTTTTGTTTTATTGAAAGCAAACAGTAAACTCAAGCTGTGGCTTGGGGTTGGTTTTCAGGAAGCAGAAGAGTAATGCAGCAGTGGTAGAGGTTATAGAAAGAAAACAGTTTATCCCACCCATAGAGATTTTGAACAGCTGTCTGGCTTGATCCCAAGTCGATGATGGTTGTGTTTCAAGTGAGAAGCCACAGTAAAAAATGTCCATAAGTAACTAAATAAATAATTTAATTATTGTGTCCTTTTTTCTGCATTCTTAGGATTACTGAAATTACCATTCTGATTTGAAAAAGCAAAACAATTGTTAAGCCTGGATATTTAAACTGGACAAAAGCGTTTTTCCAGTAGTGAGTAACAAAAAAGGAAGAACAAATATAGATTTTAATACTGGTATATTAAAATGAAAATTTACATGGCCACAGAGAGCTACAGTGAGAATGTCTCCCTCCTCACCAGCCCACAGAGGTTTGCACATATGGTAGCCCACTTTCCATTGCTTGGAAACTTTATCACAACATTTGCAAAAAGTGATTTGTGTTTTGGGACAGTAATTCATTTTTTAGAAACTTCCTTTTTATTCACTGCTAGAGGTGGGCTGGAGCCAGTTGTGCCTGAAATGAAACCAAAAGCCTCATGAGCAGATGGCCTAGCATGTTCAGCAAAAGGGCTATCTGGAAATGTGATGTATTCTTCGCTAATGAAGAACCTTGAGGACTATCTTCTCTGTTTACCATCAGCTTCTGAATGTGTATCATTCCCTTATTCTCACAGGCACTGCTGCAAATGAGATATAAGAAGCAGGAATAACACTAAGATTTAAAAACTACTTTTTTTTTTCTATATTAATGATATTAGATTTGTTTTGCTGTTGTTGTTTTCTTAATACCTACCAACAAAAATACTTCTAAGGGCTGACTTGTCTATATACATGAACTGGAATATATCTGCATATGTAAATTGAACCACACTAAGTGGACATTATAATATCCTTTTCAGTGTCTTCAGTGTAGGCTACCTCATCTGATTTTTCTCCCAATTTATTCAGTGTAGGGTGGAGGAAGAGAAGGAGACACAGTTCCTACATGCTTTCAGCCATTCTCAAGGTTAAGACTTCCTTCTCCATCCACTCCTTTCCTCCAGTTAATATTTGCCTGGCTTCCAGTGTCAGATCTCAGTGTGCCTCCTGCCACATCATCATCTGCCATTTCAACCCAGCCTGTTGTGTTCAAGATCATTTAAGTGTGTTTTAATGGACAAAGGTGAATATCAGTAGGTGTCTACTGATAAGGTGGATAGTTAAACTCCCTATGGTAAATGGTGACAACTATCCTTGAATGGACAGGCACTAGCATCATTAGTTCTGGGTTCCACTCAATATAGCTCTTCAGTAAGCACCAAATGGACACTGAAAAGCAGATGCAAATGCCTGCAAAATAAATTTAAGGTATTTAAGTATGGAACTGAATCCCACCCTGGTTGATTGCCAGCAGTACTTTTCCCTTCTCCCCAAAATTGTCACTCAACCTTTTTGTATTTCCATTTCACTTGTTTACCTGCTCCCCTTGCTCCTATGTGTCTTGTTTAATTCCTAGTTTTGTTGTCTCATGGCATCATTTGTTCTGGAACAACGTGTTCAAAATCTGTTCTTGAACAAGACAACCTTTGTTCGTACCTGGTTGAACTGTCGCTCTGATAAAGTGCCTTCCTCCTCATGACAGTAAGTTTGACACAAATAATTTATCCTCTCACCTCAGCTTCATATTTAATGTACAAACATGCTTGTTTGTTTGTTTGCTTGTTTTCCGAGGGAGGGAGATTTGTCATTAAATTTTGGTTCTGTAAAAGAAAAGTGAATTTTTAATAACTGATTAGTATTTTAGCTTAGTTGGTTTAGTTTCTAAGCCAACACTGCCTACAATCTTGTTAATATGCCTGATCCTCAAGCATGCTAATTTTTAAACCCTTTACAATCAATGAGAGATGTGGAAGTTGAATTTTTGTGAAGGGTTTCCTCCATGGTGGTTCCTGCCTGTGCCTATAAGAACACAAAAACAGTGAAACACAGAATCTGTGTGCAATGCACAAATTATGACAATAAAACTGAAGAATTCTCACATTCCCCCAGCTGTAGCTCTCCCAGCAAATGTGAGAAGGCTAGCTCACATACAACAAAACTATACACTGTATTCTAAGCATCATTTTGCTAGTTTAAAACTGGAATGATTTCATCTGCTTTACTCCAGCCTAACTGAGACCAGGATATGCCTGTATGATCAATACAGTAGGCATGTTGACCTAAACCTTCTGGAAATAAATAAATACTGTCAGGAACAGTCCTCTTGCAGGGAAACAGACGAAACCACCTGACTTTAAACAGACTTTTAAAAAACACATCTCTTATGAAAGCTCTTGGGAGCAGGAGTTCTTTTCAGTCTCCCAGGGCATAGCAAGCAAAGCAAGGTAAGTTATCTTGACACCAAGTCCTCGAGCAGCAGATCTTTTGGGGAATGAACAAAGTGCTCTGTAGAGCCAGCCTGGCTTATCATCAGAGTCATCTGTATCCTTGAAAAGTACAGCTGGGGTTAGGGAAGCTGCAGAAAACACTTACGTTGGACTGACATGCTTCTCCAAGCAAAGGAATCATCATCACTTCAGTTTCAAGCTAGGTATTTTTAGTGTTCTGTGCTCCTGAGGGGAGTTTCAATCATAACCCGTTGATTTGCATGGAGCTTATTTTTAGATATAAGACTGTTTGCTTGGTTTTTTATTTTTAATTATTTTGTTCTTAAAAAAAAGGGAGAAAAGGACTTGAAAAATTCCATGCTTTTCAAGAATTTTCCTTAATACAGTAACCCTGTGTGAGTTATTTCCAGCAGTCCCAAACTTTGGACTGGGAATCTTTATCATATTAAATAGTTACTATGTTGTGCAAATAAATATATATATATGAATGTGTACAAATTTCAAAAAATATTTATTTCCACTGTTTTGGTAATTTCATGTAAGTCACTGACACTTCGGGAGTCGTGCAATTTAATGCAAACGATACTCAGTTGACCAGTCTGACAGGAGAAGTGAGTATGTATTGTAAAAAAAGAACAAAGACTATATTTTTTTTTCTCCTGGTTTTCTGATTCCTCATTAAATAGTAAGTTACTTTTGACAGCTGTTCATTTTTAATTTTGGCCATATGGAGGCATAGCAGAAGGATGTTTCCAACATTCTACCTATCCAGGATTGCTAAACATGAGGAAAGCAAATGTTAAATCCACAAAACCATACAGAAATGAATTTTTCATTAATTTTTCTCCCAGAAAAAGTGAAAAAGAGAATTTCCCAAATGTCTCAACTGAAATTCTCATAAAACTTGACCAGACCCTGCTAAATGAAAACTGTTGCAATCCTGTGGTGAATCAGTAGGATTTTGAGAGGTGAGTGTTATTAGTTCAAATGAGGGTACTATTCTTTGTACTTCTCCCTGCAATTAATGTTTACAAATTCATTTTTACAAATTAGTGTAGTTTTGCACCAAAACTCCACCGTTTTGATTTTTTCTTTTTAAAATCATATTTGTATAAGCTAAACTAGTGGTGTACAGACTGGAGAGTGGATGGCTTCTGCTTTCCTTTTACATGTGCGGCAACAGAGAAGTTCACCTGTTTTCCAAAAGAGAAAGGAGAAGACACATGGCTTCACAAATACTTGCAGGCTGGTATTCCTGAATGAAGCAATTCAAAAGCTAATATTTCATCTGTTTATTTACTACATGCCAGAGTCTGGTTTTCTCAGTTGGTTGTTAAACAAAACAGCTGTCTACTACACATCTGTTTGCAAAACATATTACCAGATTGTGCAATGAAAGATTAGGCAACTTTGTTTTATTTTGAAATTAGATAGTGCAGCAATCTTAGATCCAGTATCTGTCCCTGAATCTTTGCTTTGCTGTGGAACAGCGCTGACCAAGTAACCCTCAGTACCTTCCTACTGTCCTCCTTAATGATCTAGACCACATGGCACCAGCCTTTGGTCCTGTCATTTGAAGTTTGGGGAGATCAGTAATGAAAAGACAGGTCAATGGAATATTTATCCTAATTTAGCAAATTGTAGCAAATACATTGATTAGCTACTTATGTATTTTATAAATTGTGATGGAGAGACCTAAACATGGGATTTGAAGACCATTGACTAGAGGAACATTGTTGTGCACAATCTAAGCCTCTTCTTTCACCACAGACTGAGGTGGGGTAATTAACCTTTCCTTTGTCATGGACTAAGCATGTATTCACAGATGGATATTGCCCTTCAGCTCATATGAGATAAATAAAAAAGATGCAAAAATCTCATGAAATATCTAAGCCCTGAGTTCTGATTTGAGCCTAGCTTCTATTTGTGTAGCTTGTCACTGCCTTCTTTCATTTTCTCCGCACGTTTGCATGGGTTGAAAATAATTTCTTCATGTGTGAAAGATATTCTGCTGAAAAATACTTGAAGGTCTTTGAAAATGTTATGCACTGTTCCATTAAGAATGACCAAACCCTATTTGATCAAAGGCCTATCTGATTGCTTTCTTTTGGGTGGTTGTGTTGTGAAGCCCTAAAAAACCCCAGTCATTAGAAAGCTCTCAGCAGCTGTTCTCTGAAAATCAGAGCCACTGAAGACAGTTGCAATACCAGTTGTGTTCAGATGGTTGTCAAAGCGGATCTGACAGAGCTAACTGGAGGCAACAAGAAGCAGTGACTTTCAAAAATAAAACAAACAAACAAACAAAGAAAAAAGATAAAGGAGAAAAGAAAACAAAACAAGATGTTAAATAGTAAGAGATAAGAACAGATCTAATCTACTGTAAGTAAACCCTCTCATTTGATCTGGACATCTTGAAATGTGCACAGAGATGTATAATCAAACTGAAATGGCTCTTGCTGGGACTAAGTTTCTGGCTGTGTATGATAACAATTATTTTTTAAGTATGAAACTCGCTCTTTTATGTCATGAAAAATTCCCATAACTTCTCATGTCTCAAGGGGAATTCCAGGCACACCAAGTGAAAATTGTTTAAAGGAACATCTGTTTTGTCTCATAAATTATGTGAAAACATCTTAATAGAAACACAACATGCCTGTATATATTTCTGTGCTTTCATCCATTAATTACAGAGAATATTAAGGTTCTATTTTACTGTGCTTAAAACATCTGGTACCAAAAGAAGCAGCAAGGAGAAGGGACGCATGGTTATGTTATTAGACTCAACAATCCCAAAATACTGATCAGCACTCATTACTGTCTGTTGCTTCCATATTAAATTAGTATTTAATCTGCAACTCATTGAATATGCATGTATTTAATGATGTATATATTTTAAATAAATATATGTGTTCTATCCTATTGTACAGTATTTTTAATAAACTCAATTTATAATAGCTAACAAAAGCATCATGTGGTCAAAATTCAGCCAACTTTTATAACCAGCTTGGTAACACATCCAAATTCTAATCTGGTGTCCCAGAAAACACCTGCAAGACTTTCTTAGAATCCAATACTGCACCAGGAAGAACATAGAAGTCAAGCTTTTAATTCAGTCCTGTGTCTTCCATGTGCTAAACACCCAGCAGGTGCAGAGCAGTCAGCCCTGTCCCAGTGGGAGCAATCCCCCACCAGGTTCCTGGTGACCACGGCCAAGGCACGGGGTTGAACGCTGTGTGAGAGTGAGAGCCAGCACTTCAACACTCAGACCTGACCACAGCAATGCCAGGAGAGAAAAGCAAAAGATTGGGAATACCTACAGGTTTATAAAGGAAGGCTTCCACTTTATGTGAAACTAAAACAGCTCCAAATTTCAACATCTGTTTTTATGCTTTAAATTACCCCAAGTAGTTTCTTCATTTTCCAAAATTGCACTTCCTTAAAATGCCTCCTATTACACTATTACATTTTATTGTGCATTAAACATCTGGTATCAACAGCCTAAACAACAAAAAAGCATGATTATGCTGTCAGACTTAATAATTCAGAAATATTAACCAGCTCTTATACTATCAGGAGTTTTTCATGCAAAATTGGCCCTTAATGTGTATTTTGCACTTATGAGACTTTGCACATACCAGCATAAGATAACAGTGTTCAATCTTTCATGTAACTAACAGAGTTAATTTGCCTAAATGAAATCACTTTATCAGCAATACTCTTGCCCTGCAAAAACCAAGGGATTATCATAGTCTGTTAAAACATACCAAACTGTGATCTGGAAAATGGGGGCGGGAGGGACTTCTTCTGTGCAATAATAGATTAGGAAAGCTATTTAGCCTTAAGCAAACTTGAGAGCTATGGAGGCTGAACCATGTGGAAGGAGACCATAAAGCTCCTTGCCTGTTCAGTAACCAAATGACTGCTGCTTAGTTAGCTGTAAGCTTCAGTTTGAGACCTTTTGCTCCCATATTTAATTAAAACATCATTGTCATCTTCTGTGAGTACTGAGCTGTAATACTGCAGGCCTATTCAAGATCTGTTTCTTAATTGGTCTTAAATAGGTTAATTGCAATTCAAAGAACAAGTCATTACCAGTGGGATGCAAGTGCATGATGCAATGGGACAGAGCATGAGCTATTGGCTGTAATGCCTGATGAACAGCATAGTTATTATTTTAAGGTTATGGTTGGAAACATTTTTATTACATAGATTTCTGGAGTTTCCTTCACCTCCTCCTTCCTACTTTTGCTCTGTGAAATCTACCCCTGCAGCTGTTACAAACTTCACATTCACTGCTTGTGAGTCTTTGCACTAATGAAAGGGCTGGGAACCTTTGGTGAATGGCATAACGCTGATAATGGGGAGTTTAAGAGACCTTTTTCTTTCCTTTAATAATCAGTTGTAGACCCACGACAACAACACCAGTGTGAGTACCTGTGAAGTCTCACTGCCTAGAGAAAACAGCCCTTGAACCCCCACGGGGTCCCCAGATTGTCTGTATGAGAGTGGTATGAATATGTACCAGGAATTTAGTGGCAATGCCATTGCATTACAAACACTAACAATCAAAGCATTTTAAAATGGTACTGCAAGTGTTTTCTGACTTGTCTAATATCACTCGATTGAATAACACTCTGCAGCTTTCTTTCTCAGTTACACAAACAGATACTATTAATATATTAATGTTTCTGTCTTGTGGGCTCCAGATAGACAGCCTTTTCAGGAAATCTTGAAACAGTGCTGAATATGGAAAATGTATAGTTATATAACCCTCAGAAAGCCTAAGTAATTTAGGCATTCAACTAGGCAGATACAGATTTTGCATTAATGTTTCAAGGAAAGTTGCATTTTTAATCCTTTTACTGGCTTCTAGTCCCGCCAGGCACATTGTAACATCCCCTGGAAATTGAACAGAGGATAATGTAAACCTCTTCAAGATGCAACAAGACTACTATCTTCCCCAAATAACCTGAAGCACCAGGGGCTGGCATGTACCCTGCCATGAGGAAAAAAGAAATCTGACTAACTTGTCTGGCACTTGCCTTTACTTTCACTCATATTTGCTTCAAGCAACAGGTCCTGGTGTAATTATACCACCTTCCCTCTCAATGGCTGTAGTCCTGAGAAGGAAAACTCTCTTCTGTATATTTCAGTTTTATACCACTCACAGAAGTCCTGCCATTATATGGAGGCATTTGCAGTAGCAAAGTGCAAAGAGGTATTCAGGGAATCTCCAAAGCATCTACGGCCAAAACTCTGTTGGGGTATGGCTTTCTCAGATAAGAATTTGACATGCAGAAAGTGAAAGTGTTCTTGTGTAATGAAAATGTAACAAAGATAAATTGTATATTTTAGGCTGAAAGGCTTTCCTGTGGCTTTTTGAAACATTTCCTAATGCTGTTTTCCTCTGAGATGTTGTTCTTCAGCCAGATGCCCTGAACAGAGAACGCTGTGTCCCCAGCTTCACTCTTAGCTTTCTGGTCAGTGTGGTCTCCAAAGAGCTTAGCTGTCAGCAGGATTCATAGATACAAATTTGATGCAACTTGGGGTTAAACCATGAATTATTTTCAAAATTAGGACAAAGGTCTTAGTTGGCATTGAAAAATTATATCAGGACAGTGGAGAGCTGGAAGTGCAATTCTGTGTTTAGGAAGTTCCTGTCTCCCGCTATTCTGACTGTTACTTTACTGGTTGGTAATAGCTCTAGACAATAGAGTCTGCTGTCATGACCAGATAAATCTGTATTCTTCCCTTTATTCTTGCATTTAACATATTAATTACCTAAAGAGCTTGTTTTCAAGGAGGTACAAATAAAGTATGTTTAACATGCCTGAGCAAACAGCCCAAGCATGCAGGCAGTGGCAATGTAGCAAGTGGATACCAAAAAGAAGGTTATTTTTAGGACTTTGCAAAAGCTAAATCTGAAGACTCAAAGCATGTCACATAGGTCACTGAACAGCTGTTAGACTGTGAGCACTCTCAGTCTGCATTCAAATCAGTGAGCTGGAGGTAAGAGAGCAGATTTTCTAATACTGTATATTCTCCTTCAGCTGCTTTTGTTAATCATAGAATGATACAAACATGATTGTTAAGGGATTGGAATGGACTTTAGGATCATCTAGTCCCCCACTTCCGTGTGTACAGACACCCCACCAGACCAGGTTGCTCAAGGCCTTATCCAACCTGGCTTTCAGTACTGCTAGGGCTGGGGCACTCACAATCTCCCAGGGTAACCTGTTTCAGTGTCTAGCTCACCCACAGTGAGAAATTTCTTCCTAATATCGAACCTAAATTTGTCCTCTTTCAATTTGTACCCATTGCTCTTTGTCCTATTGCTCCAGCTCCTGAAGAAGAGTCCCTCTTTGGTTTCCCAGTAGGCTTCTTCAGATACTGTAAGGTTACAGTGAGGCCTTCATGCAACTGTCTCTTCTCCAAGCTGAACAGCCCCAACTTCCTCAGCCTTCCTTTGTAAGGGAGGTGCTCCAGTCCTCTTAACTTTGTGGCTTTCCTCTGGAGTTGCTTCAACGTTTGTGTTCCTGTGTTGGGGGCACTGGAACTGTGCTCAGAACTTCAGGTGAAACCTCACAAGAGCAGAATAGAGGGGGAGAATCACCTCCTTTGTCCTGCTGGCCACACTGCTTTTGATGCTGCCCAGTATTCAGCTGGCTTGAAGTATTACAACAATTCAAACTTTTCAATTCTGAAAAAGTGGCAGCCCACACTGAGTGGGATTCATTCAACCATACAGATATCTGCCAAGGAGAATCTACTTATGATATCCTGGCCTTGACCCCTATGTTAGTGACAGAGAGACGTCCTCTTTCAAGTTGTGATCCATCCCATCATAAATAAGATGTCAAAGACTGGTCAAGCACATTCTCCTTTTCTCTTGACCACTGAAGAAGCCAAGAAAAACAGTCCCAGATATAGCCATGAGTCCTTGCAGATGTCTAAATTTTTTGAGATTATATGGCCCTTACACCTATGCTAAGGAAAAGAGAAAAAGGACCACATTTTTTATTACGTTAATGTTCAAGGAAACTGGATTCAGGAGAACAATAAGCAATAGAACCCAAACAGAAAGTTTTCACCAACTAAATAGGGTCTTTAGAGGTTCATTTAGATGACAGCAGCAACATGAGGACTGAAAGAAAAACTCAGTCTCAAACTTTCCAGAGAAGATGAAGACAAAATATCATTAGTCTTGAGTCTTTTGGCAGTGGGAGGACCAACATCCTCCAAAATTGCCAAGAAAACAAGTGACAGAATTATTGCTGATCACTACCTACAGAGATTTCACAAGTCAGAGTTTGCAGGCAGCAGTATTATCTCCCATCGGAAGGGCTGAGAAATTGCCATTGAAGAAAGTAATTGAGAAAATTACAAGATTTTAGGTGCTTTTTCAAACAAAGACAGGTAACTTCTGAGCTAAATACAAATGGAGAACACTTGCCTGGTTCCACAGTACCCACTAACATGAGGCCATATTTCAATGTACATTTAATAGTACACTATTAAACAGCCTTTCTTGTATCAGTTTGTTATTTGTGGAATATGGTGCTATATGAATTTTAATCTTTTGCTGATAAGTTACAACACTATTCTGTCATATATGAAACTTTTACATAGTCACAGGAAAAGAACAAAAGGTTCACAAATGTGGTTAGGAACAAGCACAGAAAAAACATTACAGTAAGTCAGCTGTTGGGGCAAACTGATGAGTCATGTAAATCGGACATATCCATGTCTATGTGAAAGTATTTGCTATATTTTTCCTACACATTTTCTCTTCATATTTCCTCATTTTCCACTATCCTTCACTGACAGAGATGATTGAAACCTACATTAGAACTTGATAAATACCTCTTTTAAAAAAAGTAACATGACAGAAATAAAGCCTTATACTTGGAATCTAAGCACCTGTTGTGTCCAAATCTTCCAATTACTGTAAATTAAGAAAAAAATTAGTCTAGGATTTTAAGTTATTTCTATTGAGAACAGGATTTCATTCTTTCTAGCCCAACAAATCATTTCCCCTTGATAATACTTAAAGTGTAGTAAATACTTGGGAAAAATCAAACAGAATTTTTCCTACAGAAATACAAGGATACATGACCTTATCACCAATCCTAATTTGGCAGATGTAAACTGTCCATGTTGTCACAAGGTAAATACAAGGCATTTTTATATTTTCATTTGCTCTTTTGCATTCATCCAGAGGTTGGTACCCTCTAAAAGGAACATGTATATTACAGTACTATCTACATTCTTACTTACAGCTGCAATTTTGTAATTTTATAAGTCAATTACTTTCCTATTGCTCTACAGATTTCCTGCCTTTCTGAATTGTTCTTTATATAATTATAATTGTTAACTTATAAACAAAATTATGTGCACCAAGACATAAGTTGTCCTGAAGGTCTGGAAAAGAATCAGGGAAGATGAACATAATAGGAAAGGCAGTTAGGAATAGAAGACATTTTTCAAGTTGCAAGAATCATTCTTCTTGACAAGGGTCCAAAAAAGAAAAAAAATTAAAGCATAAATTCTATCACTGTGAATGTAAACACTAATAAAGATAGCAAAAGAAAATATTGAGAACAATTTGATAAAAGTATAAAAGCAATAACAAGAATGTTTGTCATAACAGAGAAGAAATTGTGTGAAACAACTTTTGAGGGCTGAGAAATTACTCAAATGTGAATAGAGCTGTCAGGAATCAAAATGCTATAGGAAAAAATCTGGGTGAATTCTCTGTGTTGATGGCTGCTCTAGAAGAGGACACACAGGATTTTGTACAGGAACTATTCTGTACAAGGAACAAGTTGTAGAAAGAAGTATCAAGAATCCTGATGAGGAGAGAATTGCAAGGCAGTCTTCCAGGGAGTCTCTTCTAGAGGCTGGAGAAGAAGCCTCTTCTTCTGGAATTATAAATAATCTGGAAAGAGGGGTGATGAAGTTGCAGATGATTCAAAATCATGCATGGTAGTAAATGTCTATGAGGAGTTATGAAAGCATCTCATGGTACTGAATGACTAAGAATAATATAGGAAATTCAGTATCCATAAGCATCAAATAATGCACAGGGGGAAAACAATCATCAACCATGCATACACAGTGAGATGCTTTCATTTAGCTATTACTGCTCAGCAAAGATATCCTCACTCATTGTGGGTATGAAGATTTAAGCTTATTAGTCAGAGGCAGTAAAAAAATCCCATATAGATTGTTAGAAAATATTGGGAAAGGAATCAAAAACCAACCAGAAAGATCATTATGCAATTGTGAATCCCTGTGTGTCCCATGAGTTCTGCATGCTGCTGGTTCCTTCCATATCAGAAAGGATATGAAGAAGCAGCACAAGAAGAGTGCGAAAATGGTGATCAGAAGAACAGAGAAGGGCTTCCTTCATGAGCAGTGATTAAACAGACTGAACTCCGCTCAGTCTGGAAAAAGGGCAGTTTGAGGACAAGTCTGTAGAGTCATAAACATCATGGACATGAAGAACTGGGAACAACTAGTAGTTGCCTCTCTCCATTATTAAAAAAAGTGCATAACCAGGCAGCAAAACAAAAATACATTATTTTTTTCACATGGTAATTAAGTTGTAGAGCTCATTTCAAGGATATCATAGACTCTGTACATGGGTGTAAAAATAGGGTTGTTTAAGTGGAAAGATGTGGCTGGCATGTCCAGCCCATAAAGTACATAAGACTGCCCAAAATGGGAGTGTGTTTGAGGGGAATATTGAGATGTGCATGCTCTAGCATTGTCATATATTATTAAAGAACACATACTGGATAGAATTAACTGTGGCCTGACCCAGTATGAGGAGATGTACAGGGTCCAGCACATCCCAGAAGCTTTCCAGGCTTTCACCATCTCTAGTTAATATCAGTTGGTGCCTGTCTGGCATATAGAAGTGTCTAGAACTAACTGGGGATTTCTCTATTCGAGAAACATTTTTAAGAAACAGCCTTTATGTGTCACGTGGGATCACTTAGTGATAGTAAAGAAGAGGCTTTTATGAAGAGAAAAATATTAAGAGTGGCTGTTACTGGCCTCATCTGGGGACTGGATGGAGATTAGAAAATCTGTAAAATTTCAGAGAACAGACTTTTTTTTTGCTCTCTTAATAAACATCCAAACTCTGTAAGGCAGTAAGTCCTGCTGTAAGTTATGTCCTACCTATCTCTGGTAATAGAGGCAAACATCTCTCCTTATGGTCTCTCTTAATGATGGACATTCTTCTTTGCAGACAAACATTTTGCTCATTTCCATTTTTAGAGAT
>NW_005054346.1:3342692-3375173 GCF_000277835.1 Geospiza fortis | reverse complement strand
GAAAACAATGGCAGCAGAAAAGATTATGCTTTAAGAAATTAAACTAGCGTAGTACCAAAGCCTTCTGTAGCAATAATTTTGCTGTGTCCCAGTATTTGGGATCTTTGTGCTGTGTTATTTCCCACATCTGGGCCTTGGCAGGTGGAGAGGTGCACTTAACTTCCTTCAGCTCCGTGCCATTACATTGTATTTGTTTTCACTGTTTGCACAGATGTAACTGTAAAAACTTTACTTGAATGGGAGCTGCGAGAGCTTGGGAAAACCCACCTGGAAAACCAGCTTGTTTTTTTTAATATATTTTGTTCAGAATTGCTTACCAAACTTGTAGGCTTAGGGAGAGATTAAAGAAAACCAATGTAGAGTTTTAAATGGCGGAGAGGGGAAAGGTTCATGAAGCAGAAGTACAAAACCATAATAAAAAGAATAGATGGCCAAGGGTTAATGGGGAGTCAGAAGTAGATGGTGCCACTCATCATTGATTTTGTAGATGAAATGTATAAAGAGCATAGAATGGGACAGTGGAACCACCAAAAGGTTGAGCAAGAATTTGTATTACTCCTCTGCCCACTGCCCTCCTGCCAACCTGCTGCGGCTGTGGGAAGCAGGCTGGACTCTGAAAAATGGCAGCCTAGGACCAAGAATTTGGTGACACTCACAGACTCAACATTTTTAGGTGTCTACTGATGACAAATGAAAAGTGTCTCTTTATAGCTGCAAGCTGTGAAGACACTGTGGCTTTACAGCAGCAGCAGTGCAGACACTCCAGGACAAAGATGGGCTTTCAAAGTCCCCATGAGGCTCTTCTCATGTGGAGCAAGGCTGTACAGATGTGTTATGGAAATGAAGGGTCTGGAAAGGTGCACAAAGAGTTGTTCCTGGCAGTGATTCACTAGGAGGAAAGAGCAAAGTTTCAGTGTTTGGAATGAGTCAGGTTTCCTGTCTAATCAAATGGTGCAGGAGCATCTCCGTATATTCTCTGTACAGGGTTACTGTTATAAGTTCAACATGATTGGTCAGAAATATTTGCAAAGAAATCTGTGATAAGGTCATAGACTGAGAAGTGAACAATTTTTTGGTTTTGTTTCATTTGGAAAAGCAATATTCACAGCACCCTAGATGTTCCCACATTATTTTTATCCCCAGGAATCATCTTGCTTCCCAAGAGCAAGAGCCTACACTTCTAAACTGAACTGGATGTCAAATAATAATGAATAGAAGGGAAAATTTTCCAGCAACTTCTACATTTCTGAAAACTTAAAACTAGAAACATTAGCACTTCTCATCTTCTTTGGAAAATAAGGCGCATTCTAGGATGAAATCTCTAAAGTATGAAAGTGTGCCATTCATTTCTGCAAAGGTCACTTTATTTTAAAATAAACCCCTTGTTGTAATTTACAGAGGGTGTGACTATTTAGGCAATTACTGTTGATGAAAATGAGAAACCCAAAGCCTCAGTAATTTTTAGCCCTTGGGGAGACAACAAACTAAGCTAGCACTATTTGCTGTACAGAATTAGCCAAACACAGGCATGAACACACTTGCAGAAGGGCATCAACATCCCAAAGAACTAAATGTTGATGAAGACAGGAAAAAGAATATTCATAATATAAGGAAAGAGGATTTTTTCCATCATAAATGAATAGAAGTGATCATTTCAAGGATTTGTTGGGGTTTTATAATGCATGAAGTGCTTCCTACTGTCCTTTGAGTAAATTATTCTCAGTTGGATGATTTCTTAAAGGTTTGGAAACAGAAAACAGGTTTGAAAACTCAATTTTCCACCCATGATTTAAGTAAATGTTTTTGCAAGTGTAGCTCAGTTCCATACTGGACCACAGTGAGCAAAATAAATAAAAAGAAACAACAAAGAAGATGTAGGTTAGAGGCCAAGTCCTGATGCAGTATAAATGGATGTCACTTCTCTGATTTTAATTTTGCTAAACCACTTTAGAACTAGCTATCTGGGATAATGTTCAATCTATCAAGTACTTAGCCTGAATTTAAAAACTCGGCAAACTTATTTTTCTTCCAATCCTATTTCTCTAAAGCATGAATATGTGTTTTTTGCAAAAGGATATGAAAATTAAACCATAAGGTCTCATCATCCTATTCATAAATATGCAGCCTCCAAGGTCATGATCTGCCCTGGGATTCTTTCTTGATGGTATCCCTTTTGGGAACAAATCCCCTGAATTCTTAGTATAAATTATGTCTTGGCATACCTAGAATTTTGTTTTTTCTTTTGTAGATTTATTGACCCATTTCCCAAAGCATGGATTTGTCAAGTTCTTGCATTGTCTGTAGTATGGAACTTAGAGCATCTGTTATTGGAGGTGCTTGCTTTTCTGTCTATAACTTGCTGCACACCAGGATGTAAATTCCATATCAGCATGTGAACACCACATCATTTTCATCCAAAATAAAAGCATAAATGGTAGAAATGAACCAGAGGAGCTTGAGGCATGTCCATAGCAAAGCTCAGAAGGTCAGTAAAGAGACAAGCCTAAGGCAGATACAACTTGTACTGTGTACATGTGATGTTCACAGAAGAGTTACAATGGATCAAGTGAATTTATTACTACTCTCCTGAAAGCTGTCAGAACAAAACCTATTTGGTGATATGAATCTGTCACTTACTTGTTTGTGTCATGGCAAAGAGATAGATATAAGCAGTTTCTTAGTGCATCTTGACTCTACTTATTCTAAAGTTTTACAAATTAGGGATGGGACTTGGAGCAAACTGGTCTGTAGCACCATGACTGGCTCTTTGCATTATTTCAGTAAAGAATAATTCCACTGCAGTCAACTGAATTGCATAGAAGGAAATATTGTCTGTGTTAACAGAATCTAATTCATTCATTTCGCTGGCATAATTCACATTTTCAGTGACATGATTTGGTAAAATCCATTTTAATGGAAGTATTGTGGGTAGTCTGGAGTACATACCAAATTTAATCCATGTGTTATTGTAAATACCTTACTGGGCATTAAGGAATGTATTTTGCAACAAAACATTTATAATAGAAATGAATCATCGGCAAACAAATCTGCTTTACTGTATCACTGAATGCAATACAATGTTATGCAATTTTTACCAGGAACAACCATCCTCCTGCTACCATTAAGGGCATAAAATTATTTGGTATTCTCCTGAGAGAGTGATTCACCCATCAGAAAAATTTCCTTTAACCTAATTTATCTGTTGCTGTCAAAAATACATATTTTTAAAACTTTATTTCTAGAGAGTCATTAAGTGATTAAAACCAAATGAGAGGAAAGCGGACAGTTGGTAGCACAACATAAATCATAATCGAAACCATCCTGGTAGTATACACCGCCAGACATTTTGAATGGTTTGCGAGGCTCTGAAGAGTTCCACGGTAGTATGGCTTTTTAACATCCTGCTCAGTAGTTAAAGGGTATTCAGCCTGATCTGCTTTTGTTGATAGCTGATATTATTTGACATTTTAACAAGGTTCTGTATTTGCAGAAGCATCTTATGGCACCACTTTCAACATCAGAGTCTATCACAAATAACATTTCAACTGTTTTGCAAACAAACTTTCTTCCAGTTAATAATTAAACAGAGGAACAGCTTGCGGTATATGCTTGCAACTAATTTTACTATATATAGTTGGAAATGACAAGAGCACATGAAGATGTGACTGAAGCCTGGTAGCATTTAAATACTCAGTACTTCCTCTGTTACCTTGACTAGTGTAAAGTTGGTTCCCAAGGTAAAAACTAAGTGGTCTGCTGGCATATGGTATAACCTCCATTTGAGCGCTAAAAGCTGGATACTGTTTTTGTGAAACAGATGTTGTTGAGTGCAGCAATGCACAACTGACTCTATCTAACAGCTGGGAATCCTTCGTGACCCATATAGCTAGAAATAAACATGGTCCTATGCTTGGCAAAAGTGTAAGGAAGCAAATTTTCATTTGTTAAGGGCTTATCAAAATGAAGAATAAATGTTTTTAGCCATAAACTGATTTTATTCACAAGAGTAATCTTTCCAGCAGCTTATGCGATGGCCTCATAATATTACAGGCACCCTTTGCCAGATGAAGGCTGCAGTTGCACTGACATATAGTGCAGATGGAAAATAAACATCTGCCTCAATCAAGAGAGAAGACCAAAGACAAGGTTGACGAATATTATCTGGCATGACTATCTTTGCAGGAAAGCATATAAATGCTACAGGACCAAAACCACTGGCATCGTCTGGTGTTGTCCTTATGTGGTTACTGACCATGAAGAGAGATGATTAGTATGCACTCTCCAAGGAGGAGTAGTGCAGATGCTCAGGATGATATGATTCCAACTCACTAGTATGTATTTTGCTATAGCCATACTATGCTAGCAACAGAGCAGTTTGAAATATTTTTGTTCTTAGCATTTCAATGACATTTTGTATCCACAAATGCACATCTTTCTGGGGCATGTCTGGAAAGAGGATGTTTACTAGCAATTACATTGTCAAGCATTATCTAAAAAATTGATAAAGTGTCAACTTTCAGCATTTTTTTCCTTAAATATGTTTAGGAAAATAATAATTCTGTCCTGCTTTAAACACAGCATTTTTTAAGAGAAAGAGTTAAATGTAAAGATAATTCAGTTGACAACAAACTGTTTGACTTATTCCCATTTTACCTTTGGGAGAGAGAGAAGTACACATTTCAGGTAACACTACATGTGTGAATATATGCACAAACCTACCTAGCCAATATGGGATTCCTGTGATTGTCTGATTCTCACACAAAGGATTACACACTGCAGGATGACTGTAGCTTCACAGGTTTTGTTTTTCTAGGAGTGTTGCTTTGTCACAGTAAAATAGGAATCTTACTAGTTTTTGGTCATTTTGATGGCATCTGATTTCATATCTAATTTTTGACAGTATAAGTTCAAACTGCCTGTAATTTGCTCCGGAATAGAGTTACTCAGGAGGGGCATATTAATGGTTGTTCAGTCTTAATTAGTGGTTTTAATCTGGTAAGAATGACATGCATGATGCGTATTAGCCAAATTAGTGGGAAACTTATTAAAGACAGGAAACAAATTTAGCATGAGGATGAAGGTGTAAATTTGAAAGTTGGAGATTTCAGATCTAAACAAATCCTGGCAAACAACCAGAAGCATGCCCAACAGAGTTAAAAAAACCCAACAACCTCATAATATTGAACAGTGTTTCCATTAAGCTCCAGAACTTTGAGCCACAGAAGAATTTTTGTTTTCTTTAAAAAATAATAATATACTTTGTAGATATTACTTAAAAGGTGAGTTTCCAAAGTCCAAAACTAAGAAAGGAAGAGGAAACAGAAAAGGCAAAGAAGAGGAAGAGGAAAAGGAAGAAAAGGAACCAGCATATACAGTCTCAGAGTGTTTATGACAATCACCTGTTTGTCTATCTGCTTTCTTAGTCTTTTCTATTTTACAAATAGAACTTCTCCACTTCAAGGAATGCTTCAGGAAATTGGAATTTGACCGGCAAAGTTTAATGGGTGCACCAAGCTGTACTCAAAATTATATTTCCCTGCCGTGTGCCATACCAGATGTATCAAGTGAAAGGGTGCAGCTACAAAAGAGACGACAGCAGCACCCTCTGTGCCTCACCTCCCCAGTGTATATCTGTCAGCTCGAAGGATGCAAACCCTAAAACATTTGCAAATTTTGTGGGTTTCTTACCAGCAATTCTTAGGTGCCAAGAATGAGAAAAACTTGTAGGATAGGTTAAAATTGCCAAAATCTCAGTCTCAGTTTGGGATATTCAAGAGGATCTGGACATTTTTCCCAGATTTTTTATTTTGTTTTGGGGGGTTTGTTTATTTGTTTGTTTTTTCTTTTTTTTTAACAAGGTTGCCTCCCACCTCTTGCCTGTCTCGAACAGCAGTATGTTTCCTTTAGGCAATTTTCTTCCCTTATGTGCTGTTTTTATTTCATAAACTAGTCCTCAGACTTGTCTTTCCAACTGTAACCCCAGCAGACATCCTCTCTAATGCTCTAGTCTTAAAAAATTAATTTGAAGTAATAGACTAAAACAAGCTTGTTAAGGATGGTGTTAGCTGAGCCAATCACTAAAAGCTCTAGTTTTCAAAAACATATACACATCTATATGTGTGTATGGCACAGGGACAATAGGAAAGTGACTTTCTCCAAACGTGCATGAAGCTTCACAGGCTATGGCTGACTCCAAAATGGACAACAATAACATAAGAGTACCCTGAATATCACCCAAATGCTCCACAAATCATAATTTTTCATGACAACTGTTTGCGACAATAAAATTCTCAATATATGTGGCAATGAGACAAAGGAAAACTCACATAGTCAAGTGAAGGAAATCAAAAGGTGGGGCTAACAGCAGCCTTGCAAGTGAGGGCAGAACAGCTCTGGTGGCTTCTCTAGATATGAATAAGACATGACTTTCTGGATCACAGTCCAAAATACCCCTAAACTTGTTCAAGCACCAAGAGTCACGGAATGATCTCTAAACTATTTCAGTCATGTTGCCATTTGGCACTTGCTGCAGTTAAAGCACTCACCACAATACTTTCTTGGCTTTTTTCAAACTTCTTCATTCTGTGTTGGATTTCAGTGGTTTCATCATTTCAGTCCCAGATGAGTTTTTCTTTCTGATACAAAGTATGAGAATTGACAGACTTAAGTGGCACAACCAACCTTCTATACTCATCAGTAAAAAGTGCTGCTTGGTGAGTGATGTCCAGGTGTGATCTTTCCTACTTGCCCAGACAAAACTTGGAGTGTGGAGTACAGAATTCAATCTTTTGTACAGTAAATGCAGAAGGAAAGGGTCACAATGTTTCAAATTTTTTTTCAATTCTGTGGGTTTTGGGTTTTTTTTTTTTGAAGTAGCTCTATCACAACTTGAAAAATGAGTAGAAATTTCACTATAATTTTGCCCTGTCCTGATGTCTTCTGAATAATTTTATTCCTTCTTTTTTTTTTCTTTTATCTTCTACATTCCATAGGCTTTCTGTTTGATACGAAATAGCAGCACTAAAAAAAGTGGTGAGATGCTGATAGGGTGAGATGACAGATTTTTGTCATTCCTAGCATGTTAGTCATTTGTTTGGCCTAGTATTTCTGCCTAGGATACCAGTATGTTCAATGACTGTGGGTTTCATACATGACACACCCACCATCATAAATCTCAGTGTTTCGTGCCATCACCTGCAATATCTGTGTTTTCTATCAAAAAAACAGGCATTCAAAATTAACCATAGCTATTTCATAACATTAACCACCTCATTTTTATGGGCCTGAAAATGAATTATTATTTAGAACTTCTCTGTATATTTACAATTTGCACATAATTTTCATATTTTAAGTATTTTTGAACTGGTTTCATTTTGTCAATGCTACTGTAACTTATTCCTTAATTTTAAACTAAAATGGTCATTTAGACCCCTGTATACTCAGTGGAAGGGAAGGATAAATGTTTCCAAAGGACATATGCACTACACCTTCCTAAACAATGTTCTGCAGATGAGAGGAAGTGCTGTGTTCAGGTTCAGCTGGTTTAGACTAGAAAATTACTGTTTAGGCAGCTTGAGTTCTCTCAGACAGACAACTATGCAGCTGAACACAACATACCACAAGTTATCACACGTGGAAGACATTTTCCTGGCTCCTCATACCCTCCTACATTGGTAACATGGTAAGTATTGAGTTTGAAATTTAACATAGAAGTAAGAAAAGACAATTTCTTTATCAGATGTTTCAAATACACACAAATGTGTGTGTGTATACATTTGCACAAATACGTGTAAAATGAAAAAAAAACCCGAACAACAAAACCCTGAGTGGTCTTCCTAAGACTATGTTTTTTTAGCTGAGACTGCTTAATCCCATTTTGAGCATAAAACTGCACCTAGGAAAAACTCTGAATTGCTACAAACACAAAATGGAGCGTTCCCAGCTCTGCCTTGCTATGCTTGGTGCAGCGCTCCCCGAGGAGCAAAGCGGGCCCAGCGTGTGCCCTTAGGCAGCCATCCCAAGGCCATTTCCACAAACTTCATCTCACTTCTGCACACAAAACAAAGACTGCACCCTTCATGCGGGGAGAGGCCCTGGAACATCCACACCAGCTAAGCTTTCTCACACAGCCTGTTCGAGCAGATAGCTCAAGGCTTGTCCTGCCATACAGGTTTCACTGCCTGGATTTCAAAGGTAAAAACCCCGAGGCAGAGGAGTGACAAGCTGCTTGAAACAATGGGATGAGTTAGTGACAAAGCAGGTTTAGGAGGTCCATTCTTCGGTGCCTCAGCCCTCAAGATTATGGCTTTCCTGGTTCCTAAAAAGCCACGGTTTGTTGATTGTCTTATTTTTGCCAAATCATGTTTATGGGAGCTAAAATGTCTCTGCATTACTACTAACATAATATATATATATGAAGGCCTGAACACAGGGGAGCTAATTCTATGGGCTATTTTGATTTCAGTGAAATAAAGACATTAATAAAATAATTTGAGGGCTGTATCAGAAATTCCTTTCACAGGAAGAAAAGGAATAAACCCAATAGTAGCACATAGAAACACAATCTTTTATTTTTAGAAAAATGGTAATATTTCTCTGAAAGTAACACCTGATTCAGCAAACTTATTGAATAAGGTCCATTATGTCTGCTTGAAAAAGCTATAAGTTGAGATATTTTAAGTTAATCAGATTGTAAAACTGCACAAAATTCTTACCATTAAGCTACCTCACCTTCATTGAATCCTGAATTCTCATTACAGCTAATCATATTTCCATGCAAAGTAAAAATAATTCAGGTACTTGAAACTCGGGTATATTCTGCTCTCAATAACCATGTACATCTCCTGCTAGCAGTAATGGTAGTTAGACACAAAGTGGGAAACATATATATATACACACACACACATATATATATATATACATATCTTCCAGGGTGGCAGGTACAGTGATTATATTTGTGAGAAGAGGAAACAGTAAAGATACCTATATATTCCAAACACCAGTTCATCTTCACAGTGGAGGTTTTAGACAGAGTGTTTATTTAGCTTCAATTGGCAGCACAGCTTTGCAGGGAATGGGATTTTTCTCATTTAACTTAAGCCACTAAAAGTTATATTCTATATCTAAGCTAGCTGTATAGAAAAGTCTCTTTCTTGTCACCATCTTGTGAGCTGAGACAGTGGTTTTAGAAGGGGTTTAGGATCTCTTTCTCTTCAAAATATCTTAAAATTTGAAATAAAAATTAGATGAAGCACCTGCTAGCCTAGATATCCTTTAAAAAATTTAACATGCATAGGAGCATCTTCATGTGAAGTAATGGAAGCAAAGACTGGGGGCAATCTCCAATTTCTAAGTGAAAAAAAAAGAATTTGTTTGTCTTTTTTTTTCTACTTATTTCACCAATTTCTGAAGACTGATAAAGGAGAGAAGGGTATATCCCTTGGCATAGTCAAAAAGATGAGATGTATATAATAGCACTTATATGTGTCTTTGCAGCTGTGGAATCTCATTTCCAAGGTTTTCCCTCATATGGAGTTGGTCAAACAACTACTCGAAAGTAGGATTTATTATTAGCCTCCTTTCTGGGAACCAAGTTGTTTCAGTCACCTTAGCTGCTATCAAAAGGAAGTCAGATACAGCATTCTCAGCTGCCTGTAGCTCTTGTTTCCTTCATTTGCTGCATATGACTGGTCAGTGAAACTATTCCTAAAGGGGGATTCTTGAGGCTAACCATTAAATTTGTTGAATTTCAAATACATAATCTCAATTTTAAAATGAATTTACACTTCTACCTGACATATTTCTGATACTTTTTTTCTTGTTCCCCACTAAAATCTGAACCTTGGTCCTTAAGTGGCATACATAATTTATCTGATGAGTGTATCTCATCATCCACTTAAGATTTCCCAATGTTTTTATTTGTTTATTTTGAGTGTTGATTTTCTCAGTTATATTTAGATTAATGAAAGATTTATTTGAGCAGTTAATTTCAGCTGTCTCTGAAGAATTTATATCCATGTGATGATCTCATGTTTAATATTTTTGGGAAACTTTAACTTGGCAAATGGGTTTTTAGTGACTTCAGCAAGGCTACCACACCAAAATCCACCTTGGTATTGCAGGGTGCTTTCAGGGTGGAACTCAGAAGGGAAGTTAAGACCAACTCTCAACTGCTGTAGTCCATCCTACTGTAAACAGAGCTGTACTGCGTAGTCTTACAAATTCTCTGGTGGAGCTGACATGTTTATTTTTTTGGCTAAAAGGAAACATTTTTACGGCTGAAATGGAGCCTTCCTGTCCTGCAGCATGGACGAAAAGAAAGCCAAGCTGGTTAAAACCAAAACAACACAATGAAAGCAAACAGTGTGCAGCTGCCTCCTCAGGAATATCCCTGCAAGGCAGACAAATGGATACATTTATTTCCCAGATTTGTTTGCTAATGTAAACATCCCAGTGCAAGCATTAGCCCTTCAAATCATTATATAGTTCTGGGGCAGTCTTTGAGGAGTTGGATTTCATTAAAACAAATCAGTCATTTGAGATTGCACTAACTGTATATATATTCTTGTTTCAATATATTTCATTTTGCAGTGCCAAAGAAACCATCCTTCAGACAAACAATAGCTATGCATCACCTTCCTAGATGAGCAAACTGGGCCTAGTACACAAACAAGCTTGACTTCCATTTAAGTTTGCACCTCTGTTGACCAAATAAAACAGGCAGCACTTTCATATTTTCGAAAGCTTTTGAAGTAGAAGATGAAATAATAGAATGCTACTTAGCTGGAGGAAACATCTCATTTATCAACTTAAAAAGAGAAAATGGTATTTTCCCCTGCTATTAGTACTCTGACTTGCATGTCTGGCAGCAGGCAACCTTAGTGTGAGGTGTCACTTCCACTGGAGCCAGAGGCTCAGCAGGGCATGGGCCAGAGCAGCGCCAAGGGCACAGCATCCTTCCCACCGCCCTGCACTCACCCTGGGCTGCCTGTTGCCCCTCTCTGCCAATACCCCCATGGTATTGACTCTTTCAATGACCCCAGCACAGCTTCAGTTCCCAGATTCAGCAAGGTGCTGTCACTGGAAGGCATTGTGTGTCCAGGCTGGTGACTGGAACAACTGCACAAAGGCACTTCATGCTGCAGGCAGGAGGGACATGGCTTCTCTGTGCAGAGGGAGGTGGAATCAGGCTTTCTCTCCACAAGCACTGAAGCTCGTGGAGTGCCCATGCCACAGCCTGGGCTTGTGTCCATATGCTCATTATAATATAACTATAGCAAATGAAACCCAAGTCCCTCCAAAAAACATGTTGGAGAGGCTTAGAAATCTCCATATAAAACCACATTAGATTTTAGTCATACCTTTTTAATGTACCATCCTCAAGCAATGGAATGCTGAGGGGCAAAGTGGTTTTGCCATCACTGTGTGAGCGGGAAGGGCAGCTGAGACAACCAGTGAAATTTTGACTGCCCATATTCTCCATAGTGGCAGGGCAGAGCCCTTCAGCCATTGTTTCTAATTAGGTTCTGATGCCTTAATTTGGACAGTCTTTGTGGGTAAATAAATCCTTCCCTGGATTATCTTCAACTCTGCATTGGTTGCTCTACATAGGTGAGACATTGCCTACACTTTACCATTTTTTTTCATGATGCCTTATGGCCTGTAACACTGCAGTCTCTGAGATGTTGCATGGTACAACCTAAACTTCTGCTTTCTGTCCTCAGTGGAAAGCATGCTGCATTCCTCAGTGAGGATGCAGCATGCAGCATGCTACAGCATGCCAACAGACAGAGGTACAATTTTCTCTGACATGGGAACAACCAATTTTATTATAAAATACATAGATCAGAAAAAGCCCCAAACTTCTTCTATGGCTTCTTTTTGTGAATTAGACTGTTCATGTTGTGAATTGGTGAAATTTTTCAGGGTTTAAACTGTACAGGGATTCAATATGGATAAATCCTTTGACTTAGACCAGGAGTGTCAGATAGATAGATCTCAATCTATGTTAAAATGGGTTTTGATAAATCTACTGCACAATTTTTGTGCTTCATTTCAAAACCTTGCAGAATGTCTTATTCTGCCTAAATTAATAAGGTGTAAACAATGTTTAAATAGATGGGCAAAAAAGCAAGGCAGTGACTAAAAACCAGGCTCCAGCAGAAGGACGAGGGAGCGCAGAAGTTTAGCCAGCTGTTTCCATGAAATGCAGAAAGAAGGCAGAATGCCACTTGACAATTTTTAATTCTTCTGGAAGAAACAGTTGGAGATCATATGCTCTCTAGCAGTTAGAATACCAAAATAAGTACTCCTTTTGCCAGCAGCAGTAGGAGAACACGTTTTTGTCCCTTCTGTACTTCGTGCTCTGTTTCCTAAAAATCACATACTGGTATCACAGCCGTGTTCAACCTGTAAGAACACTATTAAGCTAAAATTTGAGGGTACTGCTGTCTCATGGGCACAGTCTTCTTGTATCATTTAAAAAGATATAAAAAAATGTTAAATATCTACTCTTTTTTATATGCCTGAAATCTTTTGGAGAAAACAGTTCTTCAGAAGCATTTTTGAGTCCTGAGGGTTAGTCACATCTGGCAAGGATGGGGAACCAAATGTGGTGTTTTCATCAGGAAAAGGGAAATAGACTAGTTTGGGTTCTGGGAAGTTCCCAAGCATTCCCCCAGCAAATGACTGAGCTGGAGAGTCACAGAAATCCTCAGTGTGTGCCACCAGAGCTGGAAACTTCATCACAGCATCCTTTGTTATATGTTAGTCACATGAGAGAAATCACACCAGAGCAGGGAAGTGATATTTCTCAGTTGCCCTTAATTATGTCACCTATGACTAGGACCAAAAACCTAGCCCTGGAGAAGTCTTTCTTACTTTTTTTCAGAGACAGAAAAGGCAAGTGAGCTGAGGATAGGGACAGAAACACTCTCTTGATTTTCAGGAACCACATGAAAAATCCAGATATTTTTCATCACTGTCAGCCGGGTCCCTGTTATTACAGTAAACAATGGCTTGCTATATGAATACTTCCTGAAATTCCCCTGCTTTTTCAGACCTACCTCATTCTGTTTCAGTGGGGGCAGTAAATTGCAGCCTACCTAAAGGAAAAATAAGTAAAATTGTACACTCTCTGATTATGGAAAATCAAAAATAAAGGCATTTTGGCAACATTAATCAAATAGTGCTTTGACATATCTTTTTGTTCATTCAGAAGCTGACTTCATCCTCTGACTCATGCCTAGATTGCTGCTAGCAATTGCTGAGGCCCATTTAGCACTCAGGGTATTAGCTAAGGCAGAGAGGCTTTGTAAGCATTACAGGGTGCTGCTTAGGTGGGACAGCTGATTCAGCCTGGAAGACCACGTGGGAGCATGGCAAATCTTCTAGCACAAAGAGAACTTGCCTAGTCTAGAAACTGGTCTCAGAAAATGTAGACATTCTGAAAGCCATTATACAGCAGAAAATCAGCAGGGTGGAAGGGAGCTCTGGAAGGTTTACAAAGCTGTGTGCTAGCAAGTGTCATTTCCCACCACCCCTGGTGAAGGTTGGTATGAAAAGTATTTTCTTTCAAAATATTCTTGCCATCAGGTAATGTTTTCTTTAAGCTTCCAACCATTTGCTTCTCCTTGACATTCCTCATGAGATGGTATTTCGGGGTTAGCAACAAAGAACAACTTCTAACTGAAAACACCTGTGGAAATGGACACAGTCTGCAAATACTGCATGATGAGCAATGGCTGATTTGTACCACAAAACTTTAATAAAAGTCATGGGGAGCCACTTGTTTTAGTGCTTTAAGCCACAATGTGAATTGGCCTTGTTCCCTGTGCAACGGATTGCTAAATGATGGTAATAGTATGTGGCTGTTTTAATGCTACCATGTTTAACTGTAAATGGATCAAAAGTGAGCGTTTATTGTTTTGAAAGCCTTATTCTGGGACTGGCTTGTTTTGTTTGTTGTTGTTGTTCTTGTTGTTGATGTTACTCTTCCACAAGCTGAAGAATTAAAGAAACAATCTCCTCTAATAGAGTAACCCCCCTGATTCTCACATCCCTCCCACCACTGCCTCCACTTTTTCCCTAATTTTCATGCCATAACCCTAGGCCAATTACCTCAAATGGCCACATTAGTTCCTTGAATAAGTCTTTTCTTTATTAAGCAGCTTTTGACAGAATGAAAAAAAAAAGCAATATTGAGGAATGTCACCATAACAATGTAAATTGTATGCCTGCATTTTTTATTAATAAGGTTGGAGTCTCTGAGGGACTAAGTTACATTGTTTTATGGGATTAAATTATTAGACCTGGAACTGAGAAGGGCCTTGTCCTATTGTTGAAGAGGCTGCTGGGGAGCATGGAACTGCAGGGAGCATTGGCGAGTCATGGTGAGATCTTATTTCTCCACAGAGAACTAATATCCCAGCTGCTCCAAATGCACCTGAATGGGTACTAGAGAGCTGAGGAAGCTAACTTGTGGCAGATGGGACCAGACCAAATGGTCAGTGAAATGAGCACATTCAACTAATGCACTAACCATCTCTAAACTGTTCTCCATCAATAATTTAGGGCCTTATGTCATAGTTTGTTAAAAATTATCTTTGATTAGTTCTGTTATTAATACAATATGCACATTACAATAGTGTCACATTTTCTATTCATCAGAGTCAGAATAAGTCAATATGAGTGCATCAATAATTTATATTGGGTATACTAGTCAATTTTCTGCATGCAATAACATTGCCTGCTGGCAATTACTGAATGCAACTGGTGCTTTTACCTCTATATTTTTAATTAGGTCATATTCCTTTTCCAAAATACATGCAATACTGGAGTATTTGGGGGTTGATGATGATTTTTAACAGTGGAAGTGGGGTTTTTTTGTGTATGACTCAAAGCAAAAGGAAAGAGAAAGTGCATTTCAGAAATAAAAGCAGACTATTCATGACTTCCTGCACTTTGCTTCCATAAAATCTAGCAAGAAGCAAACCCCTCTGTTGTTTTTTTTTCTGGTACAAGTGTAAATAGAAAGCAATATCCTTCATTTGCATGCATTTACAGTACCACAGAACCGAATCTGAGCCAGTGGTTTGTGACCCTTACATATTTAGCTTAAATGTAAAATAGCACCCCACTGAAAACCTAATTTTCATGACAGCCTCAGGGGAAAATATAGTTACAACTCTTTTAGGGTTTATAAATATCTGTTTGGGGTTTTTTTTTTCATCCTTAAGGAAGTATCTGCGGAAATCTACTTCTGAGGAATTAGCCCCCTCAACTGGAAAGGTCAAGTCACTCTGTAAGCCTGTAATGCAACGTGCAGAATAAATATGTTTATTCTGCTCCATCTAGAACTGAGGGTACTGCTGTCTGTGTCAGTGCTTGGATAATCTAAGACTTATTTTTTTAGAAACAAATATTCTCTCCTTGTGATTCAACAAGTTGTGAAAACCTATTCCTGAAGGAAAGTTGTGTATGTTGATAAGCTCAGGCATTTTGTCTTCACACTTTTTCCTTAGTTTTGGATGCTTCTGTAGGGATTTTCCCTTTTTCCACTCACTCAGACTTTGACTTTTGGAAACTAGGAGCACTTCATATGGATTATGGTGAGAAGGTACTTGTGTGGTCCATGTATTATATGCTAAATGTGCAGGTCATTAAAATAGAAATTTGCCAGAACTAAATTCTTTCCTCTGCTTTTTCTTTTACTTTTTCCTTAGAAAAAAAGCAAGGGGTGGCTTGTAGGGGCAGAAGACACAAAGCCCAGCAGAACTGCTGCAAACCAGCAGGTTTGCCTGGTGGCATTACTCATGGATGTTTGAGAATTCTCTCTTGTAAGGCAAAGAAAGAATCTTCAGAAGAAAGTTCTCTGGGCATATACAACTGTATTACACAACTACACAACTAGTATTACCTGATCTGTTGTTTTATCTTTAAAATAGAAATACAGACTCAGTTGTTGTCTTTCTTTTACCAAAGGAAAACAGGTACAGAGGAAGAAATAAAAGAGGAAGCAGTCAACACTATTCTCTTAAATGAAATAAGTTAAATTTACTCAAGAACTGTGTAGAGTTAGCTACTGAAACTAGTTTCTGGTCATTTCTCTCTCAATATACCTCTGTAGCAGGTAGCTCAGCAGCTCAATCCTTACCTGTATCATAGGGACAACTGAGGAAATAATGTAAAATTTTTATTGAATAAAGAAGATTTTTCAATTGTAACAAATACTCTGGCAGTCACAGCTATACCCCAATGATAAGGGATCTACATGTCACTGCAGCAGCTCTGAGCTGCCTCAGGATCTGCTCTGGTTACAGCTGCCTTCTGCTGCTGCAGCATTCCACATGTTTGAAGTGGGGTTAAGGTGCTTGGCCCCCACAGCTTCCCACCTGCTCCCTGAACATTTGTTTTCACACCATCAGCCCTATGCTTGCTGCTCTTGTTGTGCTCTTTTCACTCTGAATGGTCTTCACCCTCCCAGCCATGAAACATGACAGAGTTCAGGATACCAGCTGACACTTGCATGCCATGGAGCTTTGGTAACTCAACTTAAGGAGCTTGTTCTTGCTCTCTCTTTTACTGCTGGGATATGAAGCTTCCCAGAAGTCATCTCCTTTGTCTTTCTTGTGTCAGGTGTGACCTGAATTTCATACAAGCCACAGCAACCTGGTTTAAGTGTTAGAATTCCCCAACTTAGGAGGACTGCATCAATAGCATATGTTATAATTGTCATGCCCATCAAAAGCAACATGTATTTCCCTATAAAGGTAGACAAGTGGTGTACAGCAGAGATGTGCAATGCAGCACCTCTCTGAGAGCTGGAGCCCCTTAGTCCCATGCTGATTGTTCTGACTACTTCATTTTCTTGTACCAGAATCATCCTGTAAATGAGTTGGAGGCCTTGTGGCATGAACACCAAGAAAGAAAAATGGACTGTTAGTCTCTATATCAGACTAGAAGCACCATACTAAACTTCCATTTTTACAGAAAAACATACTGCTTAAAAATATTTAAGCAGTTTTTAAAGCTTTATGACATTCAATTTTCATTTCTGTTGATTACGAATGTAAAAATGAAGAAAACCCAGAAAAATAAATGATGAAGCTTAAGGATTTTTAAAACTCTTAATTATAGCAAAGCTATTATCATCTAGTAAGTGGAAAGAGAAAGCTGAATCCAATAAATAGCTCCACATTAAATTTCTGTAATAAAAATTTGACATCATCCTCTTGTTCTAGTCATCATCATGAAAAGCCACTTAAATTGCAGAAAAATATCCACTCAGCTTCAAATTTTGGCCAAAAACCAGAGTATTCCTGTTCTTCTGTTCATTTCTATTGATCATCAGACAACCTGAGACCAGCCTTTCCAAGGCAGAGTATGAGTATTTTGAACACAGTGGACCAGTGACCTTGGTCACAAACTCAGGACAGGGGCACCTGCTCTGAAGCCCACTCTGAAACTTGGACTGCAGGGAAGAAGAAAAGTCCTATGAAGAAAGCAAATTATGTAGAGCAGAAGTCTGTACCTCTCCAAAGCCCCTATAAAAGCAGATGGCTTCATCGTTTGAAGTAGATGCCAGATATATTAATAATCTTAGAATTAACCTAATTAATTTATGATTACAGAATCAAGAGTTCTCATAGCAAAGGGAAATTAGGTCTTCAGTTGAAAACAGCCATCCCTATTCTTTCTGCTTATCTGCAGAGCATACAATGACAGTTCTGGATCTTAATCAACAAGTATCAAACACTGTTATTTCATCAGCATTTTATATTTAATGCACTGTGCAAAGCTGGACAACCACAGAGATAACTGTAATGAAAATGCATTCTTAAAATAACTCCTCAGCATATACTATAAAAGATCATAGGGAGTATCAGAATATTTTAAAATATTTGGTTAAGTGATCACAATTCATAAGCATACTATTCCTCTCTTCCACAAAGATGCTTCCTCTAAACATCTGCTGCTATGAACCACACTGTAAAGAGGAGCTATCAACAGAAGGGAATTTTAATAAACATTGTTCTTTGTTCCCTGTATTTTAATGACTGATATAATTAGAATGAAGGTTAAGGGAATATTTGTTTTCCTTCCCCTCAGGGCTACTTTGAAACAGTTTGACTTGCAAGCAACATTTCAAACTCTTGCAGCTATAATGCTTAAGCATTCTGGTGTTGTACAAAGGAAAAAAAAAGAAATGCTTACACAGCAAGAGCATCACCCAAACTCTTTGAATTTAGCAGAGGAATACATGGAAATTAGCATTCCCATACTCTGTTGGCACAATATCCCCTACAGATCCAGTATTGTAAGTCTCCCTTCGACAATATAGGAAATGATGATACATGTTCCAGAAATATCTTGATGCTTGGTAGCTTAGGTTTTTCAGGAATTACATAGTTAGAGATGAGCTGTGTGTCAATGCCCATATTCACTTCCATTGGTAATTAAAATATGATATTTCACCTAACAGCTTAAAGTAGACATCATCTTCCACTAATTCAGACAAACTGACACCAAAAAATGTGAAAATATGTTTTCTAGACTTCACCGTGAACAGGTCAGAGACTGCACATTCCTTCACAACAGCCATCTTCATGATAGAACCAACCCTTAATACAAGCTTGATCCAGGAGAAGTCTGGATTCCCAACTACCTGTCAAATTAGTCACAATACAGATTTAATTTTGTCCATATTTTTTATGATGGTCTGTGGCAGCTGGGGGAGACTAGATGATGCCTGATTTAGCAAGCTGCATGCATAGACAGTGCTTGATCTGCCATAAAATCTGCTGTTCAAAAACAACTCTTCAAATTTTTGGAGATTTTGAAGTGGTTAAATCAGTTCATACTATATCAGGACTTTTAGAGTACCCAAAGTTTGCATTCAGTCAAGACCCAAATCCTTAGGCACTCCAAAAGTTGTGAATCACTATCAACCTTTATAGAATCTGGAACTGGATCCAGCATCATACCTAACTTTTGCATCACTTGGCTGCAGATTCAAAAGTATAGGGTTTTTTTCTTTTCTGACTGAGATCTTCACCATGAAGATATGGAGAGCTCCACACTTTTCTAGATGGTTTGAAGGTAGAGCTATCCAGAGAGAGCCATCATTTGGCCCTACCAAATATTTATACTGAAATATATCCAGAAACTGCTTGTAGGTATGCAGGGTAATAACATACCCTGCATACCTGTGTCTTATTCTAAACCTTTCAAGAACCCTTAGATGGATCTCGCATGTCAGATAGAGCTAGAGGGGACAGAGAAGAACAGACATTTCTGGAGTGGATGGCGCAAGCAAGATCTACTGGTAGTTGTTAGACAGTATGTCAGTAAGATCATCAGGGAGGTAAATAACCCTGTAAAGTGAGGGGTAATTTTGAGAACCAAATCTACTACAAAGCAGCTTGAATCAGCTGGCCAAGATATACAATAAGTAAATACTTTTCCAAGGCTTTAAAATTACCATAAGCCAAATAACATAGCTGGACAGAAGCACAGAAATGCAACTTGCAGCACTGGGAACAAATGTAGCAGAATGCTCTGCCCTGGAATGTGCTCAAGCAACTCAGACAATATCTTATTTCCCCTTGGAGTGTGTAGGGATTCCTTCCTTGGGCAGAGGATACCCCACAAGTATAGTCCTCAAGGTTAAGAAAAGGAGATTTGCCCACCAGCATTGGCATGGTGACTTACATCAATCTCTACTTTAAACTTGTTTCTTTTTGCTATCTTTAATGTAATTGCTGTGATACAGTGCAATATGCTACCCTATATTATACACTATTAGTAGTTCTAGGTTTTATACTGTGCAGTAAATAATCCTGATTAATACATTGGGTCTAATCATTTACCATAAGAAACAATTCATTTTACATAAATATATATGATTTGCCATCTGTAATTCAGTAGTACGTGGCTACTTAAACCATTAGCAAACTTTGGGGCTAAGATTAGATCCAGCTGCCCCCAGACTCCTCTCTGAGAAGGAGTTTAGAAAGCAAGGGAGTCCACTCTGCACCTCATGGCTCAGTGGCTGGGCTTCTCTAACAAACTTTGTCTGAAGTTCCCACTCCCACCCACGACAAAAGTCAACTTATTGTAGTCATTATAAAGGAGGTCACAGGCTCCCACCTCCAGTGGGAGAGGAGGCAAGGATTTGGGAACATGAGTATATCACATTTACTACAGAAAGCTGGAGATATTGGGGTGGGAATGCTGTTTTAAATAGACTAGACAGGAGAGCAGGTGATGCCAGAAAGAATGTTTCTAACAGTTTTCTTCACATACAAGGAATTTTGAGTAATTTGATAATTGAACTGAATATAGCTGACCCCTTCCCATCCACTATGAAGGATCAAGCCCAGTGCCTTGCACTGGTGGTTGGCTGCTCCATAGAAAAAACTAAATGTATAGCGTATGTACAGATCATTATAGAACATTTTCTTCATCTCACCATCTTGATTCATATTGTCAGAATTCCACTTCCTAGACTTACTTCTATGAAATTATATCATGAGATTAACAGACATTTTTTTGTTGTTGTTGTTGTTACAGTATTTAATCTGTAAAAATAAGAATCATCAATTGTTAGCTCAGTCCTGGGTTTTGGTCATCGTGATGGTCAGGCACTTTACCTGATACACAAGACACAAACAAGATAGGAGGACCCCAAAAAAGCAGATACTAGCAATCACTTTTGCAAGGAAAAGGAAAAGGAAAAGGAAAAGGAAAAGGAAAAGGAAAAGGAAAAGGAAAAGGAAAAGGAAAAGGAAAAGGAAAAGGAAAAGGAAAAGGAAGCAGTCCCAGGATTTTAGTAGCTCATATTACATAACTGGGAACCCTCCAACCTTTTCAGACATCTCCAATTTTTGCTATCTGATACATATGTATAAGGTGAATTTTAATTAAATATCAAGAAACAGGTATAGAAATGACCCAGTGTTTTTTTTTACTGGGGTAGTATTCAATGCATCAATGCCAAATGTGAATTGCTTTTGTTTCTATTTGGAACCAAAAATGTTGCTTATGAAAAGGCTTGGTATGAACACTCCTAATCTAAAGTCATGTCCTTTATGTGTGGTAAACATTTATACTTGAGTTTTGGGGTGAGGAGCAATATTTATTACTGAGTAATATAAAACAGTGTGTACAAATTTCTTCATAAAGGTGCTCTGAGAGCCTGCTGAAATCAGAACCTTCACTAGTTACAGTACAAATCTGATGTGGTTTTCCTGCTTGCTTTTAATAGAAGTACTTCAGCTTCCCACCTCACTATCCATTTTGATCCATTTTTCTTTCAAATTTAAGCAATCTATGGATATGGTTTATGTTTTTAATCAGATGTAAATTATTAGCATCAAAAATACAATTGAAAATTTCTCCTTGATGTCAAGACCAGAGTGGCTGCCATCTGAAGTAAGCAAAATTAACTCCAAAACAGCATCAAGGAATGGCAACTTTTGTCAACATTTCCCTGCAGCCAAATCTGCTGGAGCACCACTGAGATTAGAGTCTGGAGTCACCTCACACCCCAGCTCCGCTCATGGTCCCTGGGTGAAGCCCTCACTTGGGGAAAGTGGAACCCAAATAATAAATAAATAAACAGTGGCAATGCCAGGAGGAGCTCCAAAGAAACAGCATCCCCATGCTCAGCTGCCAGCTGCACAAGGCTCATGTGCCATGTGCTTGAGCCTCTGTGGCAAGAGGTCTTTCCCTTCCAGCAGATGGTTGTTGCTCGGGTCAAACCCTGTCATGGTGCCTGTGCTGCAAAGTCCCTTCAAATTTACAGGAAATTAACAAAACCAGACATAAACATAAGAGAATTAAATGGCTGAGTTTAACTTCCTGGGTTTAGATTGCACTTTCCCTCCTGGCACAGACTTCACTGTTTCTTCTCTGGGTAAGGCAGCAATTTGCAGGATCCTTTCTTTTCCAATCTGCCTGAATCCTTTGCAAATCAAACCCTCCAGAAACACAAAGGTTTCTCCAACTTCACCCCATCCTGCTCATGATCACACTTTCCTTGGTCCTACAAAAATCTGGCCAAAACTCTATAGCAGGAACAAACCTGAACTTCAATTATTCCTAACTTTTACAGATTACATCACATCAGTGAATCCCCACTGAAATATTTATGGCAGTGGTAATTTGTCAGTAAATGTTACTAAAAGCATGAAAAGGGTGGAAATGCCTTCCAGCGAGATCCCATCAGTAACTCCAACTGATTATTGCTATAACCAATGCTTGTACAGTCTCTTGGACTTATCAATATATAATGCCTCCATTCAGATTCAGATTAGTATTTTTACACAATGTTTTCATGGGACATTTTAAATAGTGTGAATGACAGATGTTGTTATATTTATAAGAGCTCCAGCCATGGCCGGAGTAAAGATAATTGCCACCTAGCATCTTTAAAAAGAAGTTTCAGCAATTCATCCAACACCTGAAATTGGCTACACTCAAATACAACTTTATCCCAGGCCAGTGATAGTTTGACCCTACTTAATAACAATTTTAAACTCTTAATCACATAGCTGTGATAAGAAAACATAATTTTGCAAGAACATGATGATCTACCCGGCTTATGTTCTGAAGGGTGTTTGGTAAACACAGCCTCCTACTTTAGATAATTTTTTTCTCCTCCTACAGAGTGGCCTGAAAGGGAAATTCCAAAAGTTGCACAAGAAAAGTTGTCATTGCTTCACCATAATGTAGAAATGTGACCTCAAAAAAATGCAGTCCCACTTTTAAGATTTTGTTGTTTGGATATGGAAGGCTGTAATTGGAATATTCCATTCATTTTGGTTGTTGTTGGGGACAATCTGCTAGCCACAATTCCACCTGGTGCAAACTTGCATCACTATCCCAGGACTGATTCAGCTTCTCTGGTTTTTAGTGTCTGGAAATCTGGGGGATTTTCTACATTATTCCATCCTGATTCTCCAAAGTGTTCTGCAGGGCTGCTCCCTGTGGGGACTTCTGTGGCTTTGTGACCCCTGGTGACACACAGCTGGCTGGGTGTGCAGCTGGCCCCTGGGGCTCTCCCCCTCCCTCCAGGTTCAGCTTGGCTTGGAAGCACTGCTTGGATGATGTCCAGCTCAGAGGTTTTCTTTGCACTTTGCTTTAAAGCAGCTCAGTTTCTGCTATTATTTATGCTGTAGCATCTTCCCTCATATACCTCAGGCTACTGGCATGAAGAAGCATCACTTAAAAAGTAATTTAGCAAATAAGTATACTTTCCCTAGGGTGCAAATAAGAGGAAAAGTTGTAGTAAATAGCTAATGTAAGCAAAAGGTGCCTTGGGGGAACCCTAAGAATCACTTCTTTGAAACCAGCAATAACTTCTGGTGCTATTGGTCCTGAGGCAGCAGCAGTCAACATTGTTTAAAAAAGCTCCCTTATGGTGTACTCATTAATTAACTGCACTGTTTGTTGATTCTAGATTGATTCAGTTTGTTCTCAGGAGAGCATTTTTGGAAACTCGGTAATGCCTTGATGCAGAATTTCATCTTCAGGCCCTAAATTCCCAGGATGATGCTTTACTGGGACATATAGGAGATGAAGTAAAAAGGAGAATTTGTTAGACAAAAATGATAATAAAAATATTTTAAATTCAGATGTAATTTTTGAAGATTCTCCCCACAGAGCTAAAAAATTACCTGCAGCTAAGTTTGACTGACAGGCAGGCTTTATCAAACAGAGAATAAGACAAATGGTATGCAAAATAGAGAGGAAGGTATTTGCTCCTAATTACTCGAGAAAGCATTTTAATTAAGTTGTTTGCCAATTAATGCCTCATTTTTAACATTCCATAAATATTTAAACATATTTCATAAACTTTTCTTCACATGGAAACACTTGCAAACATTGTTAAGGAGATTCTTGGGGCTCTCTTAATGCAGTGCACTTTACAATTTAGATTTCATTTGCTCTTCTTGTGAACAAAAAAGCAAACAGAAAAATATGTAATTTCATATCTGAAATTGCATATCTATATGTCTACATCAAGATTATATCAAGAAGATATTTAAAATATCTTTATGTGAGGACTGCCTTGTATTATATGAATGAGAAACTGGGAAACATTGAACTTGAACTAGACCAGGAAAATGCAAAAGCAGATAAATGTAGATACCTCTCCTTTTTCATACTTCTTCAAACTGATCACTCAGAGGTATTTATAGCCAGACCTGCTGCTTAAAAGTATTTCTGTTCAAGAAAAGTTAATTAAGAAAAAAAATAATAAGCAAGGGACAAGGAGAGTAAATGGAATGATCTCAGTACTGCTGAGGCTTGATTCAGCCTTCATCTTAACACACACTCAGCTCTACCCTTCATCCAGAGGGACTTGCTCAGGCTGCAAATTGAACCCTGGTCTCGTTAGAGCAAAGATCTGCTCCTACACTCCAGTGCACCAGGAGTGGAAATAAAAGTGTCAAAGCTCTTTTTTTCTGCATACTGAAAACAAATGCCTCTTTCTTCACATATTTTAAAGGCTTCCTGTTTTTATAGAACAGCTGACTCTATTTAAAACTTCACACAGGCTCTTTATCTGTTTATTTATTCATCCTTTTATTCTCCCCAGAACTTTCCTTACTCATCCAAGGTTTGTTTGCTTAAATGACCAGAACTTCCCTTATCTCAGAGCTTAACTTTGAAACCCAGATCCTGCCCCACCCCCTTTGCTGTCATTAGTCATTTGTGCCTGGATCCAGGCTCTGCCTCATTTCACAGGAGAGATCCAGCCTGGTCTGAAGCACCAGGGGGTTGGATCAAAGGGGGCACAGGTAGTGGGACAGGACCAGATTGAGGGGGAGGAGAATGATGCAGCTGGGAAGTCAATCTTTTGGTGGATTCATCTCAAGGGTTTTCCCAGCCCTCCAGCACTCACTGGGTCAGTTCTTGCAGAGACTGTGTCCCTGGTGGCTCCCTGCCATCCAGAGCTGCTGCTCAATCTCTTTGTTCAACTCATAAAACAGCAGCAAACTCTGACCCCAGAGCAGGAGGGGCCAGGCATGGAAGGAGGCACTGCAGTGTCACCTCTGTCTCACTGTGTGCAAACAGGGATCCGCAGCTCCTCAGCTGTGACATGGTCATGGACAGTACAGACTGTCAGCTGTTCCTTCAGCAGTGCTGGACTTGGAGTTTTCTTCCTAAAGACTTGACAAGCTATAGCAATAATGAAATTGGAGCACAGTGGAGCTGGCTGGTTTCACTGCACTCAAGTTTTTCTCAGCCTGCACATTGGTACCTTGGATTGAAAGCCTGGAATAACATTTCCTTGGAAGTCTCAGCCAAATTTATAACTTGCTCTCTCACCTTGCAGTTTTGTCTTCTCCAGTTCCTTACTCAAACTTGGGGCAATTTATACCTGCAATAAAGCAGCCCTCAGCTGTCCATGGACGTAGCCAAGTTACAAAATGAGAATGAAGATAAGTTTGCAAAACAGATTAATAAGTTATTCATTAGTTCAGAGGGTAAGTTTTACAACCAATACTCTCAATGTCATAAGGGAGTCAAGCAAAAATTTCCAACTAAAATTGTTTATTCAGAAAATGCCTTTACAAAGAAACAAAAATCACTGCTCATTGAAATAGTTTCCTATTACAAAAAAAAAAAAAGAAGATCTCAAAGGAAATTTTCCCTAGCAGGGGGTGTTCTTTAGTTCTTTGTAACTTAGTCACCATATAAAATCCAGGAAACACATTACATTAAATATTTTTTCTATTTTCTCTACTGATTTTCAGAAACAAAACAAAGAAAGAGGTGACAACCCCTGAGAAAGAAAGGAAAAAAAATCAAACAAAGTTGTAAAAAGCTAAAAACAGGAAAGAAGACCTTTTAACAGGTAAGTAGGATAAACGACAAAGAGTGTTTGAATGAAGGTTAGCACAAGGGAGCCCTGAGGCTGACTTAGGCTCCTGGGTCCTGCCATACTATGAATATTAAGCAATAGCTTATCTTTTTCTCTGTCTTGCAACACATAGCTCCTCTCAGAGCCCTTGCCAGGGGAGATGCTAAGGCTCTTGATCACATTTAGAGTCCAGAGAAGGCACATACCGAAAGAAGAAGCGCTCCCTTTTTTTGCCCCATGCCTCCTAGTGGGAGGTTGCCCCCAGAGAAATCAGCACCTTCTGCCCAAATTGTCCTCAGAAAGGGACACAGATGGTCTCCACAAAGGGCCTGAAGCCAGGCTGAACAGAACACCTCACTTCAGAGCAGCAAGACCTCTCTAACCAGGGAATATTTTAACTCAGCTCTTTAGAACTCTGAGACCAGGAGCTGCAGGACTTCACCTACACTTTCTAACATTTCACTGCTGAACTTAGACTGAAAATTATGTTCACATCTACCTACTCACAGAGAAAATACACTGACCAAAGGGCAGAAGCTCACAATACCTGATTACCTCAATATTTCACTGGGTATGTGATTCTTGCTTCTCCCAAGTCTGTAGGAGGAGCTTGGTGAGGCTGTGGAGATGGGGGAGAAGCAGCTGTGCTTGATCTCAAAAATATGCCTCCCCTTTGAAGACAATTAGAAATAGTAGAAATACATAATAATACAGCTTTCACAATTTTTCTTTTACCAGTCTCATGTGGAGTAGCCAGCTGCCACCAGGTGTACTGCAGAGCAGGGACTGCCCGTCCTTGGTGTGTTTGAGGCAATCCAGCCTTTCTTCCACTTGCTGATTTGCAGCTTTAAGTAATGAGCAGTCTCAAGTGAGAGGGAAGCATGGGGACATCCATATTTGTGTATCAAGCACAGATTTACCATGAGGCAGAGAACCAGGTTTTAGTGTCAGGCAATGCCTGTCTGAAGTCTTTCCTTCTCCTGCAAGAGCTGTATGAAAGTGACAAGTCCTTTGCTTAAGGACTTGTTTTTCTGAGTCTGGATTTTTCTCATTGCAATAAGCCAAGACTTCAGGTTTGGAGGACTGGTTTTGCGTGGTCCTTTGAGCAGAATGAAGAAAAGTCACACACAGTTTGCAAGATTTTGATAAGATATGCAGGAAGACCATTTCCGCTCTTTCACACACTGTGCTCATTGATGTTGGTTTTTTTAAACTTTCTTCAACCATTGGCTAGAATTCAACAGAATTCAAGGGGTTTAAGGAAAGAAAATTGCTGCGTGTCCTTGTCAGCAAAGCTAACCCAATAATCAGTTTCACAGAACCACAGAATATTCTGAATTGATGGCTGAAGCACAGCATGGTAGCAAACCAGAGATCTTTGGCCCCTCTCACACATTTTTTACCTTTGCCTGCATTAAGGAAGACAACTATGAGAATCTGGAGTAACTCCAAACATTTGCCAGCTGGTTTTGAATGTTCTCAGCTGTGTGTGCTGTTGGATTATCTTACTTATTGTGCGCTGTTTGTTGCTGCCAGATAGTGTTACTGTTTAATGACAGTGTTAGAGGAGGCAAAAGTAGGTCCAGCTTCTGAGCTAGAAATAATCCAATATAGCTCTGGCTGAAAGCTAATGCAGTTTGAAAAGAGAAAAAAAATAATTCTCTAGTGCATTCATTTGGCTGGTCCTCCTAATACTTGTGGGAAAATAAACAATTTTTAAACCCTTAGTTTTGGTTTTCTTCCCTGCCATTATTGAGGCCAGTACTTTTCTCTGATGTGAAAAAATTAGAGACTGAAAGACCTTGCAGAATTTCTGTGAGATCAGTCTGCTTACCAAGAGAATTTTCTTGGTTACTTCAAAGACTCACACACACAGAGAACGGTTGAAGTTGGAAGGGATTCTTGGAGGTCATCTGGTTAAACATCCTTCCCTTAGCCTTACAACAAATTTTAATGATTTTCCATCCAGGTTTATGGAATTTTTCTGATGTACTCCTAGATCCAAATAGAAATTTCATAGGCAGTCAAATAGTCCTGCCTTCTGAACACTTACCCAGCAGTTCAATGACCCATTATTATTCTCTCTTAAAAATAATATGCTCCATCTTGACCCCTAAAGTCACAGTCATCTTCTTCCCAGCACAAGGCCTAATTAAAGACACAAGTGATCTGATCGAAATTTTGCCAAGCTGTGTGAAAACTGCATCAGGATTTGCTTAGAAAAGGCAATGATTTTATTCAGTGAATTAATTCAAAACAGATTAAACTCCCAGTTAAAAACACCATGGGTCTGTTAAAAAACATATACTTTCATATTTTATCTACTTTTATTTTTAAAAATGTCCTGCTCAGTTGGGTTTTTTTAAATCTCTCCTTCAAATTCTCCTCACATTTTTAGCTATCATTTTTCTTTGCCTTATAGAAATGTTCCACTCTCTTATTTTAAATATGGAAAGTAATCAGTAATTTGGATATTATTAACCTGTTCACACCTCCTCAGTCAGTCTGATCTGTGGGAAATTCATGTCACCAAAATCTGTAGTTAGCTGCCAATGATTAACTCACATTTCTACAAGTGTTTAATAAATCAGCTGTGTTTTTGCTCTCAGAGTCCAGAATTAACTGGACTCTGTTTTTTTAAACCTAAAACTTGTGGACATTTCTGGACAGCTACATTCTACCAGTAAATAAAAATATGTCACTTCTTCCCAGAAGAGAAGCATTTCTTTCCAGATCTCAGCTGTTTTGGGAATGCTGGAATGTTACTTTTTGTTCCTTGGAAACAAATAAACAAACAAATGTGAAGTGCATACACATTTCAAAATTTGATTACAAATATGTGATAAACTAAAAATAAAAGATCCAACACATGGTTCTGAAAATATCTGTATCTTTTGAATCTATAGGTACTATTGACACTGAAACGAGATCCTGTGATCCCCTCTGCTGGATGAGGCGCCTGTTAAGTCTAGAGAAGAGAAGACTGGGAGAGGATCACATCACTGCCCATGAATATTTCAAAGGTGGTTGTGAGGAGGATGGTCCCAGCCTCTCTTCAGTGGTGCCCAGTGACAGAACAAGGACCAAAGGTGATAAACTAAATCATAAGAAGATCCATTTCAATAGGAGGAATTTCTTTACACGGAGAGTGGAAGAGCACTGGAATGGGCTGCCCAGAGAGGTTGTGGAGATGTGGTCGTGTCTCTCTGGAGACATTTAAGTCCCACTTGGAGGCATGCCTGTGTCACCTGCTCTGGGTGACTCTGCCTCGGTAGGGGGCTTGGACGAGATGATTTCCAGAGGTCCTTTCCAACCATAAAAATGTTGTGAGATAGTTTTCAAAAGGTTTAGAAGTGCCCTTACAACTGGCATTTCACTTTTACATCTAGGATACTGAACAGCCAAGTAACCACCTAGAAGGAGCACACTGTTTTGCAAGAGGGAGATTCTCTCAGGGAGAATTGAAATTGTAGTTGTGTGCTGTCCTTATCAGCCTGACACAGGCTTAAGAAATGAATAGTAGTCCTGTTCAGATAGAACAGGAAAATGGTTCAGTACTGAAAATGTTCAGATCACTGCATAGACACCATGAGAGCTTCTGTGTGCACCTGGTGCTCTGGAGATGTGCAGCTGGTGCAGGGGGTAGGATGAGCAGCAAGCAGCTGCTCTCCGAGGTACGCTCCTCTCGGGACTGAGCATATCTCTAGTCACAAATATGTCAGGGAGTTATTCTGGCTGAACCAGAAGTCCCACCCTGCTGAAACAGCCAGTGGGGACTGCCTGCATGCTGCCAGGGGAGTCACACTGCATAGGGATGGAGAAGACAAGGAGCAGCACTGGATGCCTCTGTATGAGTGCAGCCCTGAGTTTCAGACTCTTCAGTAGCCCACCTAGACCATGAGGGGCAGAAAGGGCTCAGCCCCTGTCTCCCCCCTAGGCTCTCCCCATTGCCCTCCTGCTAGTCCCTGGCACAAGGAAGCTTCAAGTCTGGCAGCTCAGCCCATTCAGCACAAACTCCTCATTTGAAATGGTCTCACCTGCTAAGAAAAAGTTCAAGCATGCACAGTGAGACTGAAGTCCACGCCAAAAATCCTGACCAACCAAGAGGGGGAATTTAGGGATCCATCAAATGAAGGAAATGTGATGGACCTAAGCCTCACACTTGCCAGCTTCCACTTTGCCCCAGAAATAAGGGAGAAGGGAAGTGCCACCTTCTCCAGATCCTGTCATTTAATAAACCTGTGCTCAGTTTCACTGTTTTAAAGGACACCAGATCCCTGCTTTCATTAGAGACCTCTGTAACCTGATGCTTAGGATTTTTTCCATCTGTGGTGTTCCCTTAGTTGTCTGGGCTTAAAATGTTGCACCATGACTTCTCTCAGCTCCTTGCTTTGGGCTGTGTCCCTTTTAAGCCCCTCTCCAAGACTTCTGACTCATCCCACTTGCCGCATTTGGAGCCCAGTGTCTTCCCTATGTGAAGCCCTCTGTCATTCTTAGATTCCATACTAGACTTGGCCTGCAGGCCAAAAACTATAAACCACAAATGGGCAGTTTATCCTTCACCTTAAACAGAAACTTCTTTTACCTATCAAAGGAAGCTGGATCTCCTATGGAATAAATGCAACTTTAGGTAATCGTAGTTTCCAGTTTAGACGTGCTTAGATTAGTGTAACAAAAGGACCTTTCTAAGGCTGTCCTGACTCATTAGCAAAAAGAAATCTTGTGCAAAGGGAAAATTAAAATCCACACTGTTTCATGCAGTTTTCAGTCAGTAACTCACAGAATTGCAATAAGGCTCCTACTCTCCAGCTCTCATTAGAAGCAGCTTCCAGTGGTCCCACACATAACGTGGATTTACTTTCCACTCTTCTCTTCTTAAACTCTGGTAAATATGACTATTTCGTGTTGTCCATTTCAAAAGATAGAAAAGACTAGAAGATGCACTCCATAGTTTCCTTAGCCCTCAGCATGTCTCCCAGATCCTCCTGGTTTTTAAATTGCTTCACCTGTATCCATTGATATATGGGCAAACATATGTCAAGATAAATCTTTCACCTTACCCTCCACTGACACATTACAAAGGTAACAGCTGCCAGGAGATTTCGATTAACCTTTTTAGAAGATTTTTTACTAACCATCCCCAATCCAAATCTCCTACTGCTGAGTGTAATTTGTTCCACATCCACACAGCAAAAATATGCATGTTCTGTTGAAATGTGTCTTACATAAATTAAAAATTAAGAATTTTCAAGTTGATTTTAAGAACTAGGTGTAAAGAAAAAATGCTGAAGCATCTGTAATTGCAAAGGGGTCCCCCATCTGCATCACTGTCCTTTAAAACCCATCCCCTGGGTCTCTTAGGTGCAGCTAGAAAGAAAATATCTTATGCCATATCTGCATATATTAGATTGCTGTCTGGATTTTGCTAGTGAATACAGTTTTCATTTAAGCTTAGTTGAGAAGACAGGCATACATCCATTTTTATGTATGTCATCTACTTCTGCAGGGATAAAGATCAAAATCCTTAATATCCTTCTTCTAGCCTTCTTTAAACAGAGATTTACACACAGATTTATTTCAATTCCAGTTGATAATGACTTGTAAGAGTTCTGATGTCTTTGGAAAAATCAGCCTTGGCAGTTCTCCATTGACCCCCATAGTCAGGAGCACCACATCAGTTTGAAATGGCTTATTTCTGTGCCTGAAAAGAAAATCCAATCTATTTATATATTAGGTCAATTATTTAAATTAAATATTACCATAAGTCTTCCTTTTAAGTGTGCTTGGCATGTTTTGGGTTTGTTATTTTCACAAGATATCAGCTAAATATTTATTGCATTGTTATTTGTATTTAACATAATCTGCCATCAGCACCAGGGGTTAATGGATATATGTTTTGCATTAGGGGAAACCAGCATGTGGGTTGTATTTCAGCTACAGTAAGTGGTACTATGCTCATGAAATACCAAAAATTTTTGTGCAGCCTAAGTTATTTAGAGGAGAAAACAAATCAATACAGTGTAGAAAATAAAAAGAGTAAACGTGCAAATTAACTCCTAGCACATATTTTGTTCTGGGCTGTAATACTCCTTTTAAGATTGCCCCTTTTTAATAGCTTTCGAAAGAATTTCTTGCATAATGGCATTTTAGTCATCATGTTAATGTCAACAAACAAGGCAGATTAATGCTTATAATCCTGAGCTGTCTCACACTCTGCTTATTAGAACTGCAGGCAGATCTTCATTAGGATGAATGACATCTGAATCTATAAGCTCATCACAACAGAAGCACCTTCTTGCTGTGGTGTCACCCTGCAGATGACAATGTCGGCCATTATGAATGACACTCCACAATTCGTTGCTTCCTGCCTCAAATTGCAGTTAATCTTTCATCCAAACTGTACACATGTGCAGCTTTAAGTGGGCTATCACAGCAAGTACCCAGTAATGCTGCAAGCACATGGAGAATGACAGAAGGTAAATTGCTTGTCAGGAGGTCTGTATTTCAATTCACAGCATATTCCAAACACGTTGTGGTGAAAGCTCTCCACAACAGCTGCTTTCATTGCTAACTATTTTTGATGTAAATGTCAATAAAGCTCCAGGCCC
>NW_005054346.1:3205831-3342673 GCF_000277835.1 Geospiza fortis | reverse complement strand
TGGCAGGTTGAGCTCCATTTATCTACTCTTAGGAACATGTCCTATAATAATGATTGTCTCTGGAGACCGTTTAGAGTGATTGAAAGCAGTGATTGGGACAATAGGCTGCTGAATTTCATTGCTGGATTGGGTTGACAGGTGACTGCTTTTATATCCTCTGGAGGAGAGATGGAAATAAAAACACAGTTATATCTAATCAACAGACAGGCATCTACCAATTTTTAATCTATACCTTCAGTTTACCCTTTTTATCAGAACAACTTAACCACAAATTATTACAGGACTCTCATATTTCTCCAGTGGTCAGAGGGTGTTCAGAAGAAAGGAAGATGGGGAAGATATGTGTTGCCTCACTAGAGGTGAGAAGTAGGGAAGGAACACGTCAGAGGCCATATAGCTCCACCAGTTTCAGCGCCAGCTGCTGCTTTTAGTAGCTGCAGTTAAGATCTTCATTTTCCTTTAATGAAAATCCCTGGGTGTTACAAAAAGAAGGAATTTCATTTTTAATCAAAGAGGCCATGAATATTATACATTGCCCATGAATTTTAACACACTCTAACAGTGTCCTTTTTTTGTCTTGCATTTAAGCAAAAGTTCTGTAAACTCATTAGGCTTACTGTGGATATTTTTTCTTTTATGAAGCTGATAATTAACACACCACTGGGTTTTCCAAAGGAGATGGGAAGACGATCAGGTAGAATTCTGAAAACAGTATGGCAAACAGTCTAAAATATTCACTCTGCACCAGCATCTGGCTCTTTGGCAGACCCCAAAGACTGTTGTGCTGGCACCTTTCAAATTCCCTATGAGTCCATGTAGTTGCCCATGGTTACACAGCAGCTGGGATCTGGTTTCCTCATCTTCCCTGCTACCACATTCCCCCCACCTCCATTTACTTCTGCTTCTGTAAATCACATCCACTCCTGTCCATAAGTGGTGCCCATTGCAATGTTGCATCCATTGCCCTCTCTAATTTGCAGACCAGAAGGTAGAGGGTAAGTAGGAGTTTACCCTTGCCCATTTCCTTTTGCCTAAATCTGCATCGGTGTAGCTTTGTTCACATTGTACACCGATTTTTGTTTACGAGAAACTCTACCATACTGAGCAGCTTTCTGTGGCTCTAGGCAATGCTGACACAAGTTGTGAGAATAATATGATTAAAAGCAGCTAACTACCCAGCTGTTAGAGTCACATCTCTAACAAAAACCTAATTCAAAAAACTCAGTGCTGTACTATCTGAGTTCTAGCCTTCAATTAAAAAAAAACCCAAACAACTGAGTTATTTTTGACTCCTCTAAGCCTTATATAACAGCAGTTTTATTTTGAAATTTTGGGGATGTATTGGGTTTGCATGACAAAGTTTTGGTTGGAAGGGGGCTACTGGGGTGGCTTCTGTGGGAAGCTGCTAGAAGCTTCCCTCATGTCCAGTGAAGCACTGTCAGATGGCTCCAGGATGGACCTGCAGCTGGCCAAGGCCAATCAGTGACGGTGGCGGCACCTCTGGGATAACCTGTTTAACAAAGGGGAAAAGAAAACCATGGAGTAGGAGCAGCTGGAGAGTAAGGAGTAAGATTATGTGAGAGTAACATCTCTGCAGGCCCTGAGATTGGTGAAGAAGGAGAGGCAGGAGGGGTTCCAGCAGCTGGAGCTGAGATTCTCCTGCAGCCCACAGGGCAGCACATGGTGAGGCAGGGTGTGCCCACACAGCTCATGGAGATCCATGGGGGAGCGGAGATCCACCTGCAGCTCACAGAGGACCCCCCAATGGAGTAAGTAGATGTACCCAGAGTTGGCTGTGACCCCATGGGAAGCCCGCACTGGAGCAGGGTACTGGCAGGACCTGTGGCTCTGTGGAGAGAGGAGCCCACGCTGGAGCAGCTTTGCTGGCAGGACTTGTGACCCCATCAGGACTCACATTGGAGCAGTTTGCGAAGAACCTGTGGGAAGGACTGATGTTGAAGAAGGTCGGGGAGGACTGTCTCCCATGGGAGTGATACCACGCTGGAGCAGGAGCAGAGAGTGAGGAGTAATGAGCAGAGACAGTGTGTGATAAACCAAGTGCAGCTCCCATCTCCCTGTGTCACTGAGGAGGAGGAGGAGGTAGAGAAATCAGGAGTGAAGTTAAGCCTGGTGAGAAGGGAGGGGTGGAGGGAAGGAGTTTGAAGACTTAGTTTTTATTTCTCATTACCCAACTCTGATTTGATTGGTAATAAATTACATTAATTTTCCCCGAGTCAAGTCTGTTTTGCCCATGATGGTAATTGCTGAGCAATCTCCCTGTCCTTATCTTGACCCACAAACTTTCCATCTTATTTTCTCCCCACCTTCATCCCAACCAGGAGCAGAATGATAGAGCAGCTTGGTGGGCACCTCCAGCCAAGGTCAATCCACCACAGTGGGGAAAATACCTACTTTGTGACAAATATCCATAGAAACTTTTATTTCTCCATGGAAATAAAACCAGCTCATTTGAATAAGGCTCACATTATAGATTTAATGCAAATTTTCTTTGGAAAGAGAAAAAGAAGCAATTATTTCCAATTCTTGAACAACAATTTTATATACACTTTTTTATATACACAATTTTATGTACACTTTTGCTTAAATAAATGTAGCTGATGTTTTGCCAAAAGAATACATTCTAGTTTAAGGCCCTAAAATAAGTTTGGAATGTTCAAAACCTGATTAATATTATAAACACTGGGCCCTTTGTATCAGATCCTCAATGCCAGCTCACCAGTTTGTGCAGGCTTCCACAAACTGGGGGTAGAAATACTCGATGTCTTGCAGGCCATGTGAAGAGACTGGATTGCCAAAGAGCCTTATGTTTTGTTCTTTTTATTGAATGTTTTAGTTTTGTCCAGGACAGAGCACATTTTCTTCTTAGCATCTGGCACAGTGCTGTGTATTTGGATTTAGTATGGCAACATTTGTAAACAAAGGCAATAAAGCACCTGAAACTTTGGTAAATCTACACAAATAGGCTATTACAAATTTCTTTTAAAATATTGGTTAAACTGACAGACTATAAAGATCAAAAATAAATTCCAAATCAAAAAAATAGATTGTCCGTGAAGAGAGGATACATGAGGCAAATAACCCATGCTTTGTTTACATACCAGTTTGAATCTCTGTGCAATGGGAGGTTAACAGTTGGGCTGAGAGAGTCTAGCAAGAGGAGCCCATTTCACACATCTGATAATGTAGCTGTCACTCAGGCTCTGTGTCTTTCCTCATCCTTACCCCAAAGAAAATTGTGTGTGAATCCAGACCTTAAATCATGTTGTCTTTTCTTTGATTTTTCTTTTTAAAAGTTGTCATTTCTTTCTAAAAAGGAAACTGGATGCAAGATTGATTGCATTGCCAAGAAATGCACTAAAAGCCAGCAAACCCATAATATTTAGAAGTTAGGAAGTTTTCTGCGTGCAGTAGCATCCACTAAGACATAAAATAGAAAGTTACTGAGTTTCACTACCTCACTACAGAGGCAAAAACATTACAGTGAAATTACAGAACCCTGTCCTAATTTATTGCTTTAAAAAATAATTTTATTCAGAGAAGTATGGAAACACATGATCTTTCCATCAGTTGGGACCAGATTGCCCTAGAAGGACACTCAGAAAGAAGGAAAAGCAGGGAAATGAATATCAAGATATTTAAACAGAAAATGTGAAGTCACTTTGGTAATTTGTACAAGTGTGATTTTTTTTTTCAAGTAATAGTTTTTAGAAAAATATCATCCAACCATTTGCAGTAATTGTTCTCAAATTGTTTTTGTGGGCAAACTACCAAAGGAATATGGCCAGCTGAGGCAATTTCCTATTACTTTGGAAACAACTTAAAAGAGAAGAAGCTGTTTACTTGCTTGCATTTTTTTATGTAATCTGAATACTGTCAGATGTCTTTTGTAACCAGCATTCACCTTTGATGCTCTCTGCTTATCCAGAGTGATATACAAAATACTTGACATATGGTCTCATGTACATTAAAAAATTTGAGTTTGCTAAGATCTTGTGTAAATGTTTTATATATTTTCCCTTCTTCAGCATTGCTGTGGGTTAGATAAGCTCTCTCTTGAAGTCTGTGTAGAACTCATTCAGAGAAGGCTTATTTTAAAATCGTTATCCCAGAGTAAAGGACTGGGATTATCTACCAGGATTATCCTGGTATTATCTACCAGGACTAGATAATACCTGTGATCTCTCATGGAGGTGTCCACTGGGTGGAATATGTTAGATAATGTATCTGTGTATCCCATACCTCTGATAAAAGGTATCTGTTGAAGATTTTGAAATATCAGTGTTAGTAAAAGTCCAAACAATTGTCCTCCTCATCAGAGGAGATTTGATCTGGTATTTCAATTGTTAATAGGTTTAATAGTTAAATCTCCTTTCATAGTTACGGGGTCTTAAATTTTTTTTCAGAATGTCATCAAATTTTAATTTAATTTATCCCATGTAGCTTTTGGCACCTCACTGAGGCAAGCTAGGCTCAGTGGAAGGGAAAAGAGACAAGGGAAGGGAAGAGTTCAAGGGCGTGAATCTCAATGCACCAGCACAAAACTCAATCAACCTAAGTTGCTGGGCACCTAGGCTGCTAATCTAGTCACTGCAATGACACGTCCAAACTTAAACAGAATGAATTGGCTTCAGTAAGAATCAATGTAGATATAAACACACTTTCCAGCTCCCTGGCATACTGGGGTGTCTAAGCTGATGTGAGACATTGTCAGCCCTGAAGAGAGGGTGTTTGATGAGCATTCCATACTCTGCACTGAAGCACTGTGTGAAACAGCAGCCTGATGCACCATGCCAGCTCTGCAGTTTCCTGTTAAAAACATTTCTCTGAGGAAAGCAAATATTTGTGTTCTTTCCAGGTATGGAACCCCACCAGAATAATAGCTGGTTAACATAAAGTGATGGATTTAAACTCCCTTCTGTGTATTTTCATTCTTCACCAGAGTTCACAATGAAAAAGTTCAGTAAAAATATTCATTGTGTAAAATGAACTCTGGCTTACTAAAATATTCAGTAAGCCAAAGAATGCTTTAGCAGACCAACTTGTAAGTCTGATGATAGTCTGTGTCGCATCAGAATGCTGTAGCTGCACTGTGGTACAGAAAGAGCATTTGGCTTTTGGTGAGTGTATTTAGCTCCCACTATTAGATGAATAATTAATCTAAATTTCTCTTAAAGAAAGCTGCAAGGCATAGCCTGGAAAATGTTGCAAGCAGTAAAGCAAAATTTTGATATATGAAGATATGAAAAAGTCTGTTAGGCAGAGTGTGTAATAAGGACCTTTTATTTAGAGTAAAGTGACTTTTTATTGTCTTTAATTTTCCCATTTAATTGTTCACAATGGAGGAGTTAATGTTCAAGAGAGGAGTTCCAATTAGCCCACATCAAAAAGTCAGAAGGAGAGTTTGTCTCCAGAAAGGTGTATCACTGTCCTGCAGTTCCTGCAATAATCCAGTGCAGTGTCAGACACGTGTCTCCTGAAATCTCAAATCAGCTTACTGGAAACACGTCTACCATGGTCTTACAACAAATCATTGAGGAGGCAAATTTATGCAGTAGTGACTGACTGTTACACAATTAAATGTGATGGCATGAGGTATCAGAGTAGCATGGAAAATTTGTCCATTGCTATACGTTATGTAAGGGATGATTCATCCCTGAAAATATCTCAGAGAAGAGGTGCAACTCAATCATCTTCATGCCAACTGCACCTCTGACATGATTATTGCTCCTTTGAAAGCAGCTGAGTTCTTTTCTAGTGGCATCATTAATTTGTGCTATTATAAGGCCAGTCTGAAATTTATGAAGACGAGTTGGCATATAAATACACGTCCAGAAGGAATGTGAAAAGGAAATACATTGAAGTATGCATGATTTCAGGCATCTATTTCATTAAGTAGGGCATGTCTTGAAAAGAACATTTATGAAAATGTTCCAAATCGTGATTGCTGGGGCAATGGCGGCTTGGTGGGTTTTTTTCTTTTTTTTTTTGAAAATTTTTTGGTTGCTGTCATTGGCATGATGATAAGGAACAAAATGAAGAAACGTGAAAGGAGAAGCACAAAACTGATAGCCTATCTTTTCTAACATTGATACATATATTTGCTATTCTAATACTCTATAATATATTGTTACAATGGGAATTTCAATTGGTTCACCCATTCACACACGTGGAGTAAGTGGATTTGAATAGTCTTTATTGGAACAGAACATTGTAAAAAAACATTATAAAGCCTGTTTTCATAACCAGGCAAAGCTTTAACTTGATAAAGTCTACAACTGGACTACCGTTTTTGACTCCAGCATAAATCTCTGCTGGAAATATGCTAGAAAACCCAAACAACGATTTCAACTGTTTTGATTGCAACATCCTAATGAAGTTTTCCAGCTTTGATGGTTAGAGCGCTTTTAAGATTACCCAGTCAGAGACTGAAAGTAGTAGAAACATTATCAGATAGAAAGCTTTAAGTTGTTAGTGCTTTTTATAAACATCTTATAAATGTTTTATAAGCAGGTCTCAGACTCCCATGACCCATTCATAGAAAATCTATGAGAGAGATAAAAGTCACCCTGTGTGAAGCATCAGGAAAAATGTAAACCCCAGAGAAATTCTAGTTAAGTTCTGAAGTTCACAGTGTCTCAGGAGGATCCTCTGTATGAAGCTGAATCACAATCCAAAAAAAAAAAAGCTCTACTGCATGAATAGCACAGTAATTGACATTATCTATTTATCACTGCTTGCAAGGGCTTTTGTTTTCAAGAAATGTACTGAACTCTGATTAGAATCAGTGATAGAAATAGGAGAGAGTAGGCATAAATAATGTTAAGAAAAGGTAAGACACACACTTTTTGCGTCCTGCTGGGATATTGATCCACCTTTTGCATCTTGAATGCTGTGGGCACCACAATAAAGCATTTCAGTCATTTTTGACTAGCAAAGCTTCTGGGACAGGTCAGAAAGACCAGGCAACAGATGCTGCACAGATAAGGTAGAATGTGCTCCCCACAAAAGAGTGAAAAAGTTTAAAACCCACAAAGGAGAAGTAAGAGGAGAGAGCTTCCTCCTTGCTCAGCCCATGGGTGTGGGTGAGTCAAGCGAACACGCAGCGGGAAGCTGCTCCTGATTTTCCCAGCATGCAGGATTGTGTTTATTAGCAATTCCTGCTCACTTTCATGCAGGCACCAAGGCTGGGCTCTGTAGCTGCGTGCCAGCAGGGTGTGACTGGGGAGGGGAGGCTGAAGAAGGGCACACAGGAGCCCTTGCCCCGGGATGGTGGCGTGGGGCTGCCAGGAGCGAGCAGGCGGCACCGCAGACAATCGCGAGCAGCGGGAGAGTACACGCTGCTCTCGTGGCTCCCTTTGATGCCTGGATCAGATCGTCTCTTGGACCAGCAAACTCTAACACCTCTTCTGAAATCAGCTCCAACTGGTGATGAGCTACATCTGGCCTGTGAAATGAAAATAGCAAAACCTTTGATTGAGTCCAAGTTAAGTGGATCTTCATCATCTGCTCAGTCAACTTTTGCCAAGATGAATGATACTATGACAGTATTCTAATAATTTCTGAGGTGGTTTCCCTCCTTTTTTCATCCATCTGCAAAGAACAAACTGCAAACACTTTGAAAATTTACTGCTCTCTAAGGGAGAAATTTTGCTCTTTTCAAATACATCCACAGCATTTCACTAACTGAAATGGAGTGTTACATTTAAGCCTGAATCAACCTAAAAACACAGACCTCAGTGTTGAAAGATGAATCAGGTTTTTAAAATTTTCACAGTGCCTGTTTTTTACATAGTTTGTATGTCAGTGCTTTTCCTAGAAGCTGTTGTTATGTTTGACTGGACTTGGATATCTTCTTTTCAAAGAGGGCAAACTAGCCTGACAGAAAAAAATGGTCTCCCTTTGCCACCTCTACTACAAAGCAAATAAAAAGATATCTTCAATAATATGTTCACAATGGAAGTTTTTAAATAAACAGAAACTTTGGCACTTACAGGGCAGCAGTACAATGATAATTTGTGCTATTCTGCAAATTTTCTGGAAAACACTGGATTTCTGTTCTTACTGTACAGTGCATTGACTCTCCAAGTGCTGAAGGTAACTATTAAATGGCTCCAACAATTTTCCATGTGTCAGTATTTCAGTTTATTAGAAGATATTCAGCAGCCATGCAGGGCAGACACCCATGGCTTGCTTGCCACATCTCCTGTCTGTGGCAGGCATAGAACATGCCAGGACTCTGTTGCCCTCCTGGCCTTCCAGTTTCAGTGTGCGTCCTGGTATTTTTCCAAATGAGGTGCCCAGATATCTACATGCATACATCATAGGTATGTGTGTATAGATGTATGGATCTACATACATCATCTGATAGGAAAACTCTGACACCTCCTAAATACAAGAGAGTGTGACCCCCTGAAACCTGAATTTACCTTTCACTCTGAGTTCAGGGAACAGTGGACTCTTCACCTGCCTCAGTTTTGCAGAGAATGCGGAGAGCATTTGCTTCACAACACACATTTAATTCAGGACAAGACTAAAGCCACAAGAAGTCAAGCAAATCAATACAGCTGTCTTTTTGTCATGGAACCATGGTAAGATCTACTTTCTCTCAGCTCCCCACCATACTGAAAATTAAGAGTTTTACCATTCTGCAAAATAGCAGCCTAGCTGCTCTCTCTTTCTCCCTCACAGTCTGATGTCTACCCTGACTGGTTGAACATTAGCAGCTCTTTCCTGACACAGGAGAGTGGAATAATGCTGTAGCCTGTCACAGATTACAGTAATGGGATGTTTCTTTTGCCTGCATCAAACAAAATCACCTTGAGCTTTGTTTTCTTTCAGCTGACGTAAGAGATCAGTGTTGTCTGATTTTCCAAATAGCTTATTTGACACTATCCTTCCCCATATCCATCCTCTCACTGGCTTTAACTCCCTGCTTTCCAATTTTTTCTTCTGTGTTCCCTTTCCTTTCCATTTTTTGTTTACTCTTTCTTAATCTCTTACTTGACTACTTTCACCTTCTCCAGCCCCACCTGCTGGCCCCGTCTGTCTGAGGTCATTCCTGGGGTGCTGCTGGCAGTCCTTTTCCTAAGGGAACTACAACCATGGCCTTTATTTACTCCCTCCTGCCCCAAAGATGGACTGCATCTGACTTCCAAGCTTGTGCTATTTTCTTTTAAAGATGCTTTGCTGCTGCCCTATGTCAGCATTTCTCCTGGACCATGATTTTCATATGCCATGAGCTGAGATGGCACCTCACCAGAGGGTTTACTGTTATTTAACAATGTTAGATTTGACCCAAATTGCTTTTCAGATTTTGAGGATCAGTTGGTGGGTTTGGAGATGTGTATAAATTCTTTGAAGAAAGGAATGACAATTTTGAACAAATCAGATTTTTGTTAAGTTCTAACCTGATATAATGCAGTCTCCAGCAATGGCCATAGAAAATTGTCTTGTCTTTTCTTGTGCCTGGCCTTCAATACTTGGAAACAATAGCTTTGATAGATGGTTAAATAGATAGTCATGCATTGCATTTTGTTATGGAGTTGGAAAATACAGAGAGAAAAATTTTATCATTGGGATTATTCAGAGCCAGATTTTAGAGGGAAAGAATAGTAATTAGTCTCAGTTTAATCGCTGGTGGGAGATAGTTCACATTACCAAATGATTTGATGTTTCAGCACAAATGACAAACTGTGTTCAGAGAGGTCCAAGACTCTGTCAGCATGGCTGGAGACTAAATCACCTCTCCTCTTTATAGTAGATTGAGTTGTCCTTCCAAATCAGGGTTAAGGTCATTGGCAGGGCAGTCTGAGAATGAGAGCATCTGTCTGAAATATACCTGGACTGCGGATGTATTCAGAAATTCAATTTCTGACACTGCCAGTCCCTTGACCTTCACAAGCACAAAAAGCCTATGAAAAGGAGGAAAAAAAAGGGGAAAAAAAAAGAAAAAAAAAAAAGCCTTGATATTTTTATTTGACTTCAGGTTCAAACTCCTGAATGGGCCATCAAGATCTGCTGGATATATTACAGAGCCAAAAATACTCACGTGCCATGCAGAAAAAAGTACATGCATTTAATCTTAATTCTAGCATAGCTGCTCTGTTTCCTTTCTCCACATGCACACACCCCTCTGTCTGCAAATTATTTCAGGTCCCCTCATGCTCCACTGATGACAGCTAGACATTTTCTAAAGTCCTTGAGCAATCATGCCTTGGACTAAATACGCTGAAATTGCCACACCAAATAGACCAGCGCAGGAGCCCTAAACACGTGTTTGAGTATTTTCTCCCACGGGCTGAGGTTGGGAGAGATGTTTTGCATACGCTGATGAAGTGCAGGGTTCCAGGTGCCTGGGGAACCCGTGTCCCCCGCAGCTGAGCGGCGGTGGCCGGTCCCGGGGGGCTGCAGGGCTCCCGAGGGCTGTGCTCCTGGAGACTACCTGCTTCAGCTCCACGCAGCAACAGTGAGAGCCATATGTGGAGCTGCAGGAAAACAGATGCTGTTTCTCCATTTGTGAAATCAAGTTGTTGGAAAGTAGTCAGCTTTCCCATGTACAAGAGAGAGCTCATCCGATCAACCTGCAGAGACAGCCTGAGCTTTTTTTTTTAAGAAATGTTTGTCAATATCTCCAAATTAATGGTGGATAGAACGGTGCAAGGAATAAAGGTATGGAAATAATCAGCTGATAAATGGCTTTGATAATAGGCAGGTGATGATTTTGATGACTTGTGATTTTCAAAAACAAAGGGGCTGTGCGACCTGGATTTTGTCTGCCAGATCTACTCCCAGGCGTACATTTCTAAAGGTACTGTAGGTTTACTGTAGCATTTTGATTTATTATATAACAGACACAACCACCCAGTTTGATTTCTTCTTACCACCAAAACAATAACATTATTCCTCTAGAATAAAATGAAGAGTGTTGTGTTCAAACATCTTTGTGTTAAAGCCAAAATAAATAGCTTTTCTTTTATTATCAACTGAAAATGTGTGCTATAATAGCGAAACGCCTAATTATTAAAAAAAACCCTAATAATCTGAAATTATACTCTAAATCACTGTAACATAGTGAAACATAATTGTGTGCAATTTGTTGTCCTTATAATATGTATTTTATCTTATCAGAAATGCAAAGATTTAAAGTATCAGTTGCCTCCAGAGTCTCCAGACCGATAAAAATTGTCTTTTCTATTATTCTGGTTAACAGGACAATTTAAGATACTAGACACAAATAAAAAAGATTTACTGGAAAGTAGCAAACAAAGAATTTTACCAGGATTATATTCTTTAAGACTCTCTGCCAAGATCCCTAGGATATTTTGTCAGCATATTAGGATCCTTCACATTTCTCTGCAGTGTATCTATTTTCCACTGGTTCAGACCTATGGGAATCTGTCCTAATTTAGCATTAGGCCTGTCTCTTTTCAGCAATATAGCTCTTCTGTTGATTGTATAAAGAATTTAGGATATTAGGTCTTCAGACTACATCTTGGATATCTAAAATAAAAGGGGTAGGAAGTATGTAATCAAAATCCAGACTCCAGTTTGAATTTATGTCAGAAGGCATAAATTATACCAAAGTTAACTCCAAAAGATTGATCTGCATGAACACTTTGTCCATGTCTTTAGAATTTCTTTAATTAAATAAACTGTGTTGGGATGCAATCCTTGCTAGAAGTGAGGATCACAGCCACACCAGGGCTGACTATTGTGTTCAAACATGGGCTTTTTTACATCTCATAAAAGGTGCAACACTTTAGCTTACCTTGCCTTGGCTCCCAGCCAACAGTATTACACAAATTGCGTAAATTAAGCTAATTCAATGTTAGTGCTTGGCGTAAGAATCCTCTAGCACAAAAGGAATTTCTATTGAAAGGATAAAAATAATTTTTGCAGAGAAGGAACTGCCTTCTGTGGTGCTGATCCGACACCAGGGATCCTCAAAAGCAAATCCTTGCATTCGGTGAACAGGGAGCTTCTCCCTGACTTTGTCTCCTCTAACCAGCAGTATGTGCACTCTGGGGAAGGTGTGTATTTGACTGAGTTTATCTATTTCTCTCTCTTGAATACACTCGTGCGCAAACATGCCTACAACTAAACAAAGGGTAATGGCTTTAAACTGAGCAAGCATAGGTTCAGATAAAATATTAGGAAGAAATTCTTTACTGTGAGAATGGTGAGGCACTGAAACAGATTGCCCCATCCCTGGAAATGTTCAAGGCCAGGTTGGATGGGGCTTGAACAACCAGGTTAGTGAAAGGTGCCCCTGTCCAACACAGCTGCAACTTCAGTCATCAGTCTGGTTACACAGAGGTCAGGGGAAATGTGAACCAGTCACTTGCAGTGTAAGATGCATTTTCCCCTGGACAGTGTGTTCAGGGCTCACTTAAAAGGCAGCCCATCTGTCAGAGTAAAGGGGAATTGCAGTCTTTGTAGCCAATTACAAGTCACTTGTAAATGAAATTATTGTGTCCATCCCAAAAATACATTAAAAAGATTTAAACAATCCTATGAATGAGTCACTACCCTTGTGTGAGGCTACACAGGGTAGGTAGAACTGGTAATCTCTCAGTCAGAGCACTGCTCTGTGCACTGTCAGTGCCAAGTTACTCCTGAGGATTAACTCTGACTTATAGAAATATTCTTGACCTTGACTAAAGCTCTTAGATTTTGTTTCTTATTGTTGGGTGTGCATGGGGTTGGTTTCTTGTTGTTTTTCTGTTTTAACTTTACATCATGTTGGTTTTGGGTATTTTTTTATCTAATATGAAATAAAGGAAAAACAGTTTGAATCATGTGTCCTGTTGTGGGGACCAAGTTAATTAAAATCCTGATGTATATATACAGCTGATACTCCTCACCCTAATGAAGAACATTAATTCTAGAACATGTGTGACTGTAGTCACATTGCTACAAATTACTGGACTCTTTCCTTTATCTGTTTCCAGGAAAGTCTCCCCCGGTTAGTTAGGAAAAAAGAAAAATATGATGCCTTAGTTCTAAGCAGCATAAATTACATGCATCAATCAGAGGAAGCTTAAATTAAAATACACATTTGGCAAACAAATATGAATATGTTGATCTCATCTGTGAATCAAAATGATTTAATGCCAGTACTGACCCCCCACTGATCAACATGAAGGTCACTGCAAACTGCTTGATTCTCATTGAGAAATGTTGTCGTGTCTGTTGAAGATGCAGTTTTATACATTCCCTAATGCTCAATCTAATCGGTAATTCCAGTGTAGCAGAATTGATTTATTTTAGAAAGAAAATACTGAATTCATTTTTTTATTTATGTAATCCAAAACAGATAGCTAAATTAAAATGTTAAAAAAATACATGCGGTGGATGGGTCTGGGCTGAAGGCTTTCCAATGTGTTTATGATGTTTTCTAATCTAGAGGAATACTATTTGTTAAATAGAATGCTACACCTTTCAGATACCAAGTAACCATAAATCAGTCTTCCCTTATCATCCTGTTCATGTGTTCTGGCTATAGGAATAACTAGTTGTTTAACTCAATTATCAGGTGAAGTGTGGCTCTGAAGGGATAATCCAAGGCCAGTTGGGTTGTCATTGCTCTCCAAAGGTCTCAAGCATCTCAAGCAAACAGATGAGTAGGACACCGGTTTTACTGAAACTTGAACCAATTTTTGCCTTTTAAAATTTTTTTGCCTGCACTTAGAACTTTTTGAATTATGGATGGAGAAAGTCATCATGGCCCCAGGGTAGATGGAACTGGGAGGGAGAAGGGCCACATTGTGGTGGGATGGTACACAAGATCAGGAGGTCCTGATGGGAGCAGAAGCAACAGGGAACCACATCAGAATTCACCCATGGGGACAAACTCAGACATAGGGAAAGGGGTTGGCCCAGGAAATATTCTTGCAGCTGACACAGTGGAGAGAATTAATGATGATAAGATACATTCACACATGTATGGAAATGGGGTTTTCCCACAGGTATGAATGTTTTTACATTGTCGTTTGTGAAAAATTGCACTTTCTAAGTAAACATTTCACACCTCTGTGGCTGGGGACTGCAGCAGTGTTGAAAGCCAGCTTCTCTGTTCTGCTAAAAAACAGGGTCCTTTTTTGCTTACAGTGGGAAATTAGGACTTTGGATGTCCAAGACTCAACATTTTTCTTTCTTAGATAATCCTTGCCAGTGTCTCTACTTACAAATTATTTCTGTCAGAGGATTTTTGCTATTTTTCTCCTTCTTCTCCATGTAGGGCTGACACATTCTCTAAGGATATTCAATAATCAGGTTTTACCTTCTAAAACTCCCAATAGCACATCTATAGTGTGAAAACCTTTCAAAGCATATTCCAAATTAAACTATCTACTGGGAAAAAGCAGGAAGAGACATCTTAAGAATTAATTTTGATGGGAACAGATCAGATGTTCACTAAGGAAAAAAACCAATTTTGAAATTATTGTTCCCCTTGAACAAAGCTTGATTCATGAATCTTTGGCATTTGGATAAGAAGAAACAAGAATTCACTCACCTTTTGTTTTAAAAAATAAAACCATCAAAAGCACGTGCTACTGTAACATTAAAGTGCAAGACACAAATCAGTTGGCTGCATCTTGGGGTTTATTTAGGTCTCACTAGCCCTGATGAAATTCGCAAGTAAAGTATTGCAGAACAACGCTTTATGGAGGGATGATATTTTTGTGCTCTTCCTACCACATAAACACACACTGCTTAATATAATAAACCATAAAATTATGAGAACTGCAGTTTATCACAGATATTTGATTGCCTTTTCCAACTCCCGTTTTCTATTTTAGGTAGTTTCTTTCCTTGGTCCATCAGTCAAAAATCCCTCAGCAGCTCCTAATATCGATTGGATATAGAAATATTTTTCATCTCTTGATAAAGAGAGGATTTTGTCATTGTCAGCCCTGCACATCTGTACATAGAAGTCAAGCTGGATGGCCACTGTTCAAGCGAGGCATCTCTGAGTTCTAGGGATAATGTTTGTTTTGAAAGTTGGAGAGCATATAGCTATGACTCTCGGGGTGCTCTCTGGCACTTGCTTTTAGACCAAGGCATGTTAAAATAGCAAGCCACTGAAACCTGGCCTGGATTGCTTAAAAGGCCATTGTAGACACAGCTCAGCAAGAAGAAGAAGTAGATACACAATACACACGTCTGTTTTGCCCCTTTAGGCAGAAAGACTCTGTTAATAAAGAAATCAAACATGAGAATCCACATGCTATGACAGAATGAGCTACGGCATTCTTGGACCACTCCTCCACACCTCAATTTATTTCATATTAAAGCCGGCTGAGCCAAGGCAAGTATCACCTTACTCAGTGCCTCAGAAAATTTCAATCTCCACAAATTCTAACAATTTTAACAAACCCAAAGGTCATGAAGGTTATGTAAAGGAACATTTTCTTATCTGAGTTTTGATCAAAAACTCATTATGCACATATCATAAATGTGCATAATGCTATTTCCAGCTCTGTGCCTTCAAAGCCAAAGCTCCCCCATTACCAAGCTGTCAGAAAAAAATCGGGTGTTGATTATTTGCTAAAAGTCATTCTTTGCTGTCTATATGGAGCCACTTTTGTTCAAACTAATCCTACCTCCAAGCCTGAGGACTGAGCAAGCCTCACTGTTCACCAGCAAGTCACATGTGATTGACCTCAAATGAAGTGTGAAGACACAAAACCAACTCTAACAGGATCGTGGTGTGGACACACCTATCTTCTCTGCTGCGGCATTTGCAGAGCCAAGTAGAGAAGCAGAGCTGGCAATCCGTTTTTTTTCTTTGAAACTTTGCTTTCCTTCTCTGAGGAAGACAGATGACATGAGAAAGCATCCCTGATACAATCATGCTGGAGCAGAAATTGATGGTACTTCTGTACTCTGTGCTGGAGTTTGGTGTGGTCACAGACACAACTATGACAAACTAAAAGATCTGACCACTGAAAGTGAGACAATCCTTTGAATACGTACATCAGTCCTTTGAACTGTACATGTAGAAACCTGTGGTCTTTGCCACTGCTTACACTTTAACCAGCATCAGTACTGGATCCTTACACGAGCCGTATTCTTCTTGTAGCTTAAGATAAAAGTGCCAGAAACCAGAGACATCCTTTCAGCGTATAGACGAAGAAAAAAGAGAGAAAAGAAAGTGGTAAGTCAGTAGTAGCTTGCAGGTGACTTTGCTTCATGAAATTCTACATCCTTGTCAAAAGCAAAATTGTTGTAATGTCAAATGTCTCTACTTTTCATCTGCTATGGTGTGAAAAAGGAAAGAATCTTTTCCTCCATATAATTTTGGTTTCTTTCAAGAGGTTCTAGTTTAGCTATTATTGTCTTTGTTAGCCAAATTTCAGACTTCTTTCAAAGCAAGCTTTTCTGTCTTTATTTGCAAGAGGAAGAAGAAAGATCGATTTTATCTGTTGCAACATATCAGGGTTTTTTGCTGAACAAGAGCCACAGAACATCATACTAAGATCTCTTTACTCAGCAAGTTGACTTTGGAATAAGTTTTGAATGCTTTCTGTTTGCTATCAGTCATAGATTTAGTCAAGAAGATAAATCCTCACAAAATAAACATTATCACTTGCAACATTGATGGATATTTATTTATCAGTAAAAGGAACATTGCGCTTTTATATATGCAGATTAGCTCTTAAATAATAAACAATTTCCCAGCTATGCAGCTAGAACTGGTTGATCAGAAATAGTTTTATGTTTTCGAATGAGTTGACCTTCATCTATTGATCAAGGGTAGTTGGCAAGATCTTAAGTAATAACATTCTTGGCTTCACACATCACTTTCATATTGATAGGGTGGAATTGTTTTTGAGTCCAATACTTATCTGATGGTGAAATATGGGAACATATGAGTCTAGTCAGTCACACCCAAAATATTGTGGAAGCTAGAAGCAACATATGTACTTCCTTGAATTTCTCCCACTGGTATGGAGCATTTGGAAATGCAGCGACTCTTTGGAGAGGCGCTTGCTCAGTATCTATCTGGTGTGTGGCATCCCCTGTTACAATCTGGAAATTGCTTAAACTGTTGTGGAAAATCAGCTGGTTGAGTGACAACACAAAACAAAATGAGTGCCCCAGCTAAAGCTTCATTCCCAAGCCTTTAAAACTGTCTCTATTAACTCTACAAAGGCAAAATGAACTCATCTTCCTAAATGCCTTAAAAAGAAGGAAATAGGACCACCCTTCTCTTGGGGTGCAAATGCATCCTGCTAACAAGGGTTAGTCATCTTCTGTCATCTTCATCCTCAAACAGGCTGTTCTGTAGAGTGGTTTCTGTGCATTGCCGGGGAATAAACAAGCCTTCAGCATCCCACCTGGCACCCACACTGGGTAGTGGAAGAGAAAGAATTGCTCTCTGTAGAGTTAACTTCTTACCCTTTCCTGACTTTTAGCAGAACAACGTCACCCTCCTTCTTTAAATTACATAGAAAATATTTTTTTATTTGTTCCAATCTCTCACTGAATACAAATCAGGGTAAATAGCTCTGCAAAGGCTCTACAGCTAAGAGCTATTATCTATGTGTTTTGATCAGTTTTAACAGCAATGGTCTATAGACCTCAATTTCCTGTTCTGTAGTGCTAAAACTTATGAAAATAAACTCCAAGGCTTAGCAAGCACCCTTTAATCAAATAAAATTGTCAGTATGAATATACCTATGCTAGCATAACCTTATAAAAATGTTTGATAGTAGCTTTTTGCACTGTGAAACCTAAAACTCCAGTACACTACAAATTTTGCAGGATAAATTTGACACATCAGTGGTGTTTTGTGGGGTTTTTTCCTTATTTACACCCTTTTTCTTCTTTTCTGTCTGTTTTACAGTGTTTTCATATCCTTCTTTGTGTAATCCTCACCATTTTAATTATCTGTGTGTTTTATAAAATCATGTCTAATTAGAAAATTTTAAATTCCTCATTACAGCACATTCTCATGCAGAACTTGAAATAGGAATGATTATGAACTGTTTTAATAAGCACCAGCTTTGCACTCTTTAAAAGATTGGAATTGTTGTTTATATCTGTATGCACATTAGTTTACCTCAAGATGTGCTAGATTACATTAATTATCTTTGCATCTGCAACAGAGAACATCAATGATCAATGCCAACCTCATTCCTCTGAATTTTTGAAAAAAGTTTTGTTGGTTTTTTTTCTTGACAATTTGTATTTGACATACAGGGAAATTTAAAAGGGATGGACAGAGTTGCTGCTGGAACCTGCAAGACCACTGTGTTTCATTGTGCTGCAGAATAATTGTAAATATCTTTACTTTTTTATGAGGTGGGTGAAAAACTCTGATTTTGCAACTAGCTGTACTTTTATAACATTTCAATCCTGATCTGTCTCAAAAGCAGGCAGATTTATTGCAGCAGTGTCCCCATGTGGACTTCTACCAAAACAAATGTGACCAACTGAATTTTGGCACCAGTTTTGATGCAAACAAATCCTTCCTAAGCAAAATACAAATAAATGGTTTAAATAGTTTTTAACCAAAGTGGTTTAAGTAGGAATTTAGAGAAAATAACTGGCAGCCAGTATCTGGAATTAGCCTTCTGGAGCCTGTGCTCAGTCCCTGCCTGCTTAGTTCAGGCTGTACAAATCCTGAAGCTCCTGTTATCAGAGGTAGCATTTCTCTTATATACACAGATCAGCTCACCTAAGGACATGGTTTTCACAGTCTTGGTGTAAGTCTTCACAGCACTTGGTGTAAGTCTATAAACAGGCTCAAGATACAAGGAAAAAAATTTGCTTTACAGCTCGTGAGAGTAAGCACATCTTTTCAGCTCCTTCTGCCTATGGCCAGAAACAAAGGTACTGCATCAAGCTATCAAAATATTCTTCTTTTCTATTGTTGGGCATTTTCATGGCAAAATTTTTACGGTGCAGATTGAACCAGTACTGATGATCCCCTTGAAACCAATGGGATAAATTACAAAGGAACTTGCTGCTTATAGGACCCAAGAGTGCAGCAATCTAAACCCTAGTTAGCACTGAAGAACTTATTTAAATCATTTTACTGTATTTGCTTTTTTGTGAAAGTCTGCATTCAGACTGTAATTCCACAACATTTATTTGTTATTCAAAGCATTTTAATGAATAATTCTGTAATAATTTGTCTCAGCTTATTGTGAATATTCAGGATTTGAAACATGAACTGTGATTGCTCTCCTAAATCAAATGCTGTTTTATTATTCCTTCAGTGAATGACAGTCTTAGAATCAAGTGAATGATTGGAGGAAAAAGAAAGGGAAAGAAGAGAATTAAACTTGAATATTATCCAGAATTTGCATAAATTAACTCTTGTGGTGGGCACTCCTGCCATGACAAAAGCAAGCTTGCTTATGAGAAGCAAGCATAAATGACAGGCATATTGTTAAAATGCATTTGTTCAGCAATAGGGCATGTAACCTGGAATTATACTGTTTGTTTGTTTATTTATTAGCTAAGGCCTAAAATTTGGTGGGATATAAAAAGGGGAAAAGACAAGTAACAGGTCTGAAGAGACATTTAAAAAAAACATTCTTGAAAAGGAATCCTCTGTACAGTTAAAATCAGTTTAGATATTTCCCTCGGTCTCTGGAAAATATTACAACATTGCACTCAGGAATTTTGGTGGTTTGTGCAAATGTAAACATATACACACTCTAAATGCAATGACCTCAGAGGCAGAGGCTCCTATTTGGAGGCTGATTTTTACCTCCTGTTTGTTAAATTTCTAATTCCTGCATGCTTCTGCAGCAAGCCTTCCTCTATTTTCTGGATGACTGAAAACTAAAGCTTGGCTGATCTCTCTTGAGCTTGGCCTGTGAGCTGTGATGTGCTGATGCTTGAGGGTGCAGCTGCCACCACTGCAGCCCCAGAGGCAAAGGTGCTTCTGCTGGGTGGGCACCAGGCTCAGACCAGCCTCCCACCACCCTCTGTCCTGGGGAGGAAACAAACTGTGTTTGTTTGTCCTTCGATGTTCTTGGGCTGCACCAAAAGAAGCACAACCTGGTGGTTTAACTCTGGCTGGATGCCAGGTACCCACCAAAGGTGTTCTGTCACTCCCCTCCTCAGATGGAGAGGTGAGAGGAAATACAGCAAAAGGCCCATGAGTTGAGGTAAGGGCAGGGAGGGATTACTCACTGTATACTGTCATGGGCAAAACACACTTGGCTTGGGGAAATTAATGGAACTCATTATGAATCAAAATCAAAACAGGAAAATGAGAATTAAAATACACCTTAAAACCACCTACACATGACCAGCACATCGAGGGAGATGATCAACCTCCTCTATTCTGCTTTTGCAAGACTCCATTTGGAGTACTCTGTCCAGCTCTGGGACAACCAGCACAAGAAGGATGTGAACCTGTTGGAGCAAGTTCAGAGAAGGGCCATGAAGATGATGAAAGGGATGGAACACCTCTCTTATGAGGACAGGCTGGCAGAGTTGGGGCTGTTCAGCCTGGAGAAGAGGCTCTGGCTCTTCTAGTACCTTCCAGTACCTAAAGGGGCTATGAGACAACAGGAGAGGGACATTTTACAAGAGCATGTAGAGATGGGACGAGAGAAAATGTCTTTAATCTGGCAGAGGGTAGGTTTATATCAGATATTTGGAAAAAATTGTTTCCTGTGAGGGTCTTGAATACACACAGAGCAGGCAGTGGGCAGGGGGAGGGTTAGAGGAGATCCTGGCTGTCAGGACTTCCCATGGAAGCCTATGAGACCAGAGTTGTGCAAAACGTGCTGCAGACTGGACGTGGCCCAGGAGTTCTTGCACACAAAGCTTCATATGCTTTCAGAGCATATTAAGGCAAACAGCCTTCTCACAGTTTAGATGTGATTTACGGTCAGAATGATGAGAGCCACAGAAAAGGTATGACCAGGTAGCAAGTCCCTGCAGCAAACCAGTGAGTCTGGGACTGCTGAGGACACAGACACTGAAGAAACATCTCTGACAGCCTTTAAAATGTGTTACATGATGGTGCTTGTGACCCTGCCTTTGCCCCAGGCTATGCTATAGCTGCTAGAATTTCAAATCTCTTTCAGTGAGTGGTATCTGGGCAAAGAAAAGAAATAAATAGGTTTGGACATTATACATTTTCCATTTGGGGGAACTTAACTTTCCTCAACTTTTTTTCCCCCGTGCTTTATTTTCTTTCTTTTCCTTTTCATATTTGAAAGCCTTATTTTTTCATACTTAAAAAGTTTTGTAATTACTGGTATCTCAGGTTATAGAATCCCAATGGCTTAAAATGGCTTCATCTGTTAAGGATGGAGACTACCACTTTGTCATCAAAGCCTGATAATATTCAAATATTTCAATTTTTCACACACACACAAAAAATGGGCATCCACATTTTCTGAGCATATTTTATGAAGACCAAAACACCGACTCTGAAATTGAAGGTCAAAGTTTTCCTGTTAAAAGCCAGAAGAGTGACACAGCCAACATGATAGTAGCACAGCATATCTTGTATCATGTTCTGATTTAATCCTGCTCCTTTTGTCCACACCTTTGGGTTTTGTTATATTAAGTGTTGTTAAATTTGTGTGGAGAAGGGGGCAGGAGGCTGGAAGGAGTGATTTTTTTCATTTTAACAATAATATCCTTCTTCCATAAAAGATATGAAGCAGAAGACTGAACAGAAAATCTAGCTATTTTATTGCCCCAAGGCATTATTCATTTTCCTGACACATTATGTTTTTAATTAAAATTGCACATGAGTTAATTAAAATGTTCATTCAGCTTTTTTTTTTTTTTTTTCCTTGCATGGGTGCCTTGTTACTCTCCTAGCATTTTAGTAGAAGGCCATTACATTTCAACAAACTGCTGGCTTTATCAGCTCAGACTTCTACTGACAGACTGTCATGTTTGCTACACCTTTTTATCTCAGATGTTCTAATCTTTTTAAGTACCTTCTCTAGTCTGGGGGCTGGTTGGTTGTTTTGTTTTTTTTTTAATGTTATTACCATTATTATTATTGTTGTTGTTGCTGTTGTTGTTGTTGTTGTTGTTATTATACCAGCACCTTCCACTAGTGGTTTTAGCTCAGGTTTCTTAAGGAGACATTGTCAGGAATGGGCAGGAAGGTGAACAAGAGCCCGTGAACACTGTCAAAGCTCACTCTTATGGAACCAGCTCAGATTAATCTGCAATACAAGTGCACTGCAACACCAGTGCACAGCACCCTGGGAGCAACAGTGAAGAAAAGGAGCATTCAGAGAAAGCAATCATCAGAATCCTGCAGATACCTTACTTATACTGACCTATGTGGAATCCTTCAGATTTATTGGTTACACGTACTGAATTTTTGATCGCTGGTTTGGAAAAAGGAAATTATAGAAGATAGACACAGACTTTTGTCCATCTTGTCTAGTCTTAAGCTCTATTTTTAAAAGGTATAGCAGGACTTAAACTGTTTGAGAAATTGTTTCTTTTTAAGTGAAAACGTGGTATATTAGGAAGGGCAAGAGAGATTTTTTAGGCTGCAGACTAGCAGAAGCTGTTTTACTCAGTTTTCAAGGAACCTGTTTCTACACTAAAAATTCCTAAGTCATGAGTGGAAGTCTGTCCTGCTTCCTTTGTGCTGGCTACATAGCATGTTGAAATGCAGTTATTTCCCCCAACCAGATTCACCAGTGCTGACTTTGGGAATGGAGCCAGTGTAGGAAGAGTTCTCTGTCCCAGGTGTCAACCAGCTCCTAGAAAGGAACAGATTTCACAGATGGATCATCTCTGCTTTCCACAGAGGTTGTAAACATACATGGTGCCCTTGTTAAATTTACCCTTATTGAGCGTCACAAGTCAGAAATGCATACAAGGCCAATAAACCATAGCCAGGGTAAAAGGTAGAAGGCATGTCAAACAAATGTTTTCTGAAGAGGTGTACAGCAAGCTGCTGTGCCTTTGCTGAAGTCTTCAAAGCCTGCAGAAACACATTGATGTTTGTAATAACACCTTGCATCCTGGCTGCTGCAGTGGCAGGTGCCTGGACAAAACAGAGCCTTTGAGCAAAGATTTATGTTGTGTGTAAGTGCCACACATGCCTTCTAACAGCAACACTGAAGCCAAGTTTGAAAATCAGACCTCAAAGCAACAGCTCCCATAACTCAAATAGAGAAGGAGGGATGGGCTATGGGGTTCAAACTTTGGGCTCAGCTAATATGCATTAGTGCCATTTGCTTTTTTCACACAGCATGAGTTAAGGACAGGCTGTCAGCTGTAACTTTGAGCTTCCTGGATGCTGTCAGCTCTTTTCACAACCTTCATATTACTGAAGTGGAGCTTTTTACATTTTATTCTTTGACTTCTTGTTGTAGCTTCATGAGAATAATGTGATTTCGGGGGAAGTGTTGAAAGGTTTGAATGTGGTAACTAAACATTTACAAAAGATCTTTAGCCTGAAATATGTTAATATATTTCTCTCAATGGTTCAGATAGCAGTGTTTAATTTTGCAGAAAAATTGCTAAGTTTTTCAAAATTTTTTATACTGAATTTATGCTCTGATGAAAAGCCCTTCAATTCAGGAAGTAGAAGAAATTATTTATTTTTAAAACTGTCTTAATATGGCATCTTAGATATCTTGCAAAGGGTGTGAAAGATAAGGTTACCAGTCAGGAATAATGTTTTACAACATCATTACCCTGATATCACCCAAAGCAGCTTTCTTTGAATCATTTCGTTTGGTATATATCTATGTTTTGATTCAAATAATACCTTCCTTGGTTATACTAATATTATTGTGTGATATTTACTTAGGCATCAAGAACAACTTCACTGAAACTCAGCAAATAAACCCTATTGATTTCTAGAAGGTCCTTCAGTTTAAAACATACCTTGATATTTTGTGTTGTAAGACTATACTTAGTTCACAGCTTATTAAAATGTGCTCCTTTATTACTTTATATTATCTATAAATTGAGTAGAAAAAAACCCCAACAGGCACAGACATGAGAAACTTTGAATACCCTCTGGAGTTCTGGGCTCCATAATTTAAGAAGGATGTAAAGGTTCTTGAAGGAGCCCAGAGGAGGTCAGCCAAGCTGGTGTGAGGGTTGAAAGGCTGCGAGGAGCAGTTGAGACTTTGGATTTGTCTGCTTTGGAGGACAAAAGGAGGATGAGGGGTGGCTCTCTCCAGCTTCCTGAGGAGGGGAAGTGAAGAGCAGGGTGTGTATCCCTTTTTTCCCATGGGAATGGTTCAAAGGACCATGGGAATGGTCCTCCATGGGGAGGGTCAGAGTGGACACTAGAAGCATTTCTTTACTGAGAGGGTGGTCAGACATTGGAACAAGCTTCCCTCGGAGGTGGTCAATGCCCCAAGTCTGTCTTCATGGCATTTCCATTTTCCACTGCTTTCTGACTTGTGCTGGAGAGGTGTTTTTTTTTTTCTTTCCTGTCTCTATTTCCAACTTTTACTTCAGTCTTCTGATCCTAGTAAATCTCTAGCCCATCACAGACCAAGTGCCTGTCCCTACCACAGACAACTGTATGAAAGTCTTAAAAATTTGTGTCAGTAAAATTCAAACATTTTGTTAAGTTGCATTATTTTTACCAAATTGTTAATTTAGGAATATTAAAATGCTTTAAAGGTATACTGGAGCAAACAAAAGTATTTTTCTTCATAATTTTTAAACACAAATTTGAGTTTGTGGGTTTGTAATAATTAGTTCTTGGTTTAAAATTTTGTTTAACACCAGTGAAAAGAAAGGTTTTATCCCACAATTTTTGTAATAGTTCATCATGCTAACAACATTTCAAAAACACTGGTTTTGAAATGGCCTGGAACATTTTTCCAACATTTTAAAGGGACTCTAAAATTAAAAAAAATCCTTTTTATCCTTATTTTTACACCCTGTAATCTGTGTACCTTGAACTTCCCACACAGCATCAACCCTTTGTGCTTTCATGTAGGAAAAGTCAACATTTAATCATAAAAGGGTTTGAGAATCTATATTAAGAATACAATCTAACTTGGTAGCTGCTGTTTGAGATCCTGCACGCTATGAATTTCATACAGTAGAAATTAAAATCTGGTATAATTTCATGACCCATATCACCTTCCTTCTCACAGATTCCAACAGTGTGAAGTTATTTCCATAAAGAAATGTGGGGATATTGTAGGAAGCAAACTGGATTTACCAACAGTTCAAAGCTGTGGTGAATATTACGTTTAAAGCCAACTCCTCTTATTATAGATACATTTAACACTTCCTGAAAATTCCCTTCAAAAAAGTAACAGTAATTTTCATCAGCTCTGGGAAAAGAGTCATCAAGTATCTCCAGGTGTAATGTATTTTTAGTAGAACCACCCAAACTGTTAGCCACAGTTGTGAACTCTGCTGAGGAAGTCTCTCGGCGCTGCAGTGGCAAGCTATCTGCCCACAGGCAGTTTCAGTGCTCCAGATAGAGGTGCAAGACCTTAAAAAAAAAATCTAAAGCCATGCCATAAACAGGAAGCTTTTTTAAAAATCATTTTCCCCAGTTTGGAAAAGGATGGGATAATAGAAAGAGAAACAAATTGTTCTGAGGAAGGAGCAGCCTGAGGAGACTGGCTTTGCTGCAGGTCATTGGTCCTCCCCTGCTCTATCTCTCATTTTCTCACATAGGCTCTTACCTAATTCTGGCCCTGCAGAAGCCCTTGGGCTTTTCTCTACTCACTCGCAGTCTCCCTCACTCCCTTTATGCTTTCCTAGCAATTCCCAGGAAGTTATTTCCAATAATCACCTAATTTCCTGCATGAAGCAGCACAGGATGCCCCAAGACTCCCATCATCTTGCATGACCACTTTTAGCCTGCTCAGACTTGTAAAGTCCTGCTGCTCTCTGCCCTTGTAGACACAGAGGTTAACAGAGATAAGCAACTTTCCTAATTGTCAAACTCCAGCCATTTAACTCCTGAGACTGGGAAAAGAGGATTTCTAAGAAGGATATTAACAGCCCTCTCACATTTTCCCCCATTAAGGGGCAGATCTGAGATGAGAAGAAACTCCAGGCTGGCCCCAAAAGCTGAGCTCTGTCGGAACAGATCCCTTTCAGAGAAAGTTTCCTCACCTAGAAATGTAGTAGAGTAAGCAAATAAACAAACAAAACTGCAGCCACCTTGGACACATTTCCTGCATGCTCACAGATCATCCTGCCTAAGCACAGCAGTACTGACAGCCCCTGGCCAGGCCAGGCAACACCATCCAGACCTCCTGGAAATGCAGCAGGTGGTAACCTCTGCAAGGGAGATAAAGACTTGGAAATGACAGTGATTTGTACCCTATGGAGATAACGCAGACTCACTGCTAAGAATGTATTTGGGTTTTTCTCTATTTGTTCACTCAGCTTGAGTAAAGCCATTTGGGGGGCTTTTTGTTTGTTTTTTTCTTTTTATTGCTTTCATTCATGTACATCATTCAAAACTAAAGCCTTGCTAGAAATGAAAATAAGGAGCTGAAAGCACTTTTTTTTCCTATTCACAGAGTGACAGATCCACGGTGCAGACTTGCTGCTATTTCTACCTATATGAAGATACAGCAGGACCAAAGGAGAGCTGTCACCCCCTAAACTCTCAAGCTGTCAGTACAAATGGGTTTGCTTCTATACTTAGAGAGTTTGGGGTTTCTGTGTATGTATTTTCATCTTTTAAGCTCTCAATAAATGTGGATGGTCTCAGACAAGTAGAGAAATAAGACAATGAAATATCTGGTTTGCTGTTCTAAATTTCACTATGTATGGTTTTAAGGCCTTGCTGGATTTCTTACTCCCATTTATCCCCCCACTCTCCTCAGTAGGTGTGGATAGCAGGTTTACTTTCTGACTCGCCAGTTGTATATGTTCAACAGCTCTAACTCAATGACATCACTTATTAGGGAGATAAATGAGGGCAATTAAGCATCATAGCCATAACTGGTGAAACTTTCTGCAATGAGAGCATTATTAAAATGACAGAGTGCTTGTCTGTGCCTGCCCAAGGTGTATGATTCAGCCTCTCTCCTTTGCCTGGTAAAGTGACCCCCAGCAGCCCTTCTCACATGCATTGTTTCTACAGGCCTATATATCACCTCTGGTGTAAACTGGCAATGTATATTGATTGATGCCCATTTCATTTTTAACAGCCATCTTCTCCTATGTTATTTAGAGTTAAACAGGACAGCTGATAAACATTACAATTTAGTTCATGTTTGTTAAACTACTCACTTAAATAACCTCCTCAGATGCTGATAAATGGCACCTTCAGAAAGACTAGCTGTTACTTTTTTGCATAATATACTGGTGTTTAAGGCTTTTTATAGTATATCATACACACAGCCTTGCTCTGTCATTCAAAACCCAAATGACATTTTATTACAATATTTCTTTTTAATCCTGTTTGGCTAATGTTTCCAACAATTTTTAAATACTGGATTTGAGCAAAGGAGGGAAATTGCCATGAGAAGTGGAAAGTCCATTTTGAAAAAATCAGAGATTAGGTTTCAAGTTAGAGCTTGTTTCCATTAAAAATTAGGTTCTCTGTTTTGGGCAGAAATGTGGCTATAAAGATCTGGAAAAATAAGACCATTGCAGGAAAAAGAAACAAGTAGGAGTAATACATGGAGAGAGGTAAAGATGGTCAAACATAGTCTGAAGAAGCAAAAAAAAAAAGAAAGGCAGAGAGAGAGGACAAAACCTAATTATAAAACAATTATGATCCAATGAGAAAACACAAACTAGAGAGGGTGCTCCCAGTAGCACCAGGATATAGGACTGAGCTATGGGACAGCATCTTTACCAGTCTGGGGCATGCCTGCCTCTCCTGCCTTCCTGCAGGAGGGATGTGATCTGCATCCTCATGCCAAAAAACCCCACCACCTCACAGGGGTGATGATCCCAGCATGGGAGCCTTGTAGGGTTTCTTGGGAGCCCTGCAGACATGCTATGCATGTATGGAACACACACAAAATGCATATAGATGAAGCAGCTGTGATGGCAGATCCTTGCCCTTTTGAAATGTTGTAAATTAAATGTATTGCACAGGCTGTGATGTGGCTGGCAAGAAAATGGAGATGATGTCCTTCCACTCTTGGATCGAAATGCTTCATTTTATAGAGCACATGATTTACCTGTGCTTTGTATCCTAGCACACACTGCCCAGAGCACAGTGCCCAGAAGGCTGTTTCCAACACAGCTCCGTCGCCAGGAACATCAGGGAGGGCGGAATGGGAGCCAGGAGCAGTGGGGTAGTGCAAGCTGAGGCCAGCTGCACCCTGGCCCTCAAGAGCTGCCTGGGAGAGGAAACCTGAAGCAAAGCATCACTTCTGAGGACTCTCTTCCAGGTGTCTGAAGAGGGATATAACCCTGGGGTCAAAAAACAGAGAAGAAAAAGGGGCAAATCAAGGCTGGGTTTGAAAACAGACAGGTACCTACCTTGGAAAGATTTTGCAGATAGGTTCAGTAGAATTTAGAGCAGCCATCCTCTTCCTCTGAATTGTTGCTGTTTTCTAGATGTTAGGAGACTTTGAACGCATTTATTGCCATTCTTTGCATCCCTGCCAAGTCTGCTACAGTGGCAAGCCTATGGAATTAAGGTGCAGGGAAAGATGAAAATGAGTTAATTATTAATCCTTTAGGCTGATCTTTAAATGTTGTTTCACAGAGTTGAAAGGTGTCAAGAGTTGAGGAGAAACATACAAAGGGACTCAAGGGAGAGGAAGTGGGTTCAGACTGTGACAGGAGTCACAGAGGGCAATGGGATAGGGGCAGCTAAGGTGTCTGAAATAAAGAATGTATTTTTATGTGCTCAAGAATGTGCCTAAATTATGAGAAGGATAATGGTAAAACAGACACAAAGTTAAGAACCATCATAAGGAATATAAGAATAACCATGTTACATCAGACCAATTGCCCATCTAGTTGGCCTCTTACATGTCACAGCAAGGTTTAAAATGCATATTAAGCCATCTCCTGCACTGGAAATAATGTGCTAGCCAAAATGAGCAGGCAATCAGTGTAGCTCCTTCTTTAAGATAGTAGTGCTCATACTGTTAGAAAATAATTTATTCTAATGTAATGTGACTGAATGCTCTCAATAGGCACAGAAATGTTTTATACTCTTACTTAATCCTGCTGATGTTTGGCTCAGTAATATCTATGAAAGGTGTTACATTAGTTAATAAGGAGTTACATAAAGACAACATTAAACATTAAACTTTGATCACTGTTAAACTATCTGCAATTCAGGTTCATTTATTGCTCCCATTTTATACTTTTAAGGAAAAGTATAGAAATAAATATTTTTTTAAAAGACTGGACCAAATGTGTTTGTGGGGAAAATGTTGCTTCTCTAACCTCCACTCTTTGCTTACCACCCCAAAAGTAATCTTTCTCCTCAATGAGCCAGAACTTCTTTGCTGTCCATGGTCAACATTTTTCTTTGCTGCTGACTTCAGCCAAATAACAAAGCCAACTCAACATTTACGTTTCTTGACAGGAGAAAACCAAGAGGGTAGTGGTTGTTGCCATTGTTATTTCATTGAGGATGCTATCCATGTTTACCATATGGTGCTATAAAAATGCAGAACGCCATAATATGTATCTTTATTGTTTCCTACATGAGATAATACACTGGGAAAAAATGTATATTTCAATGACAGGAAATATACATGTTCTGTGTTTCCCTGAACCCGTGTTTTTTGAATCAGACAGCCTCTGTCATGCAATGAAAACAGTATACGTGTGTCATAGGTTAACAGAATAACAAAGAAAATCTGTTTAGGGAGAAGTAGAACATATATATTATTTTAAGTTTGTAATAAAGTTGTCACCTATTTACTTCCATCACACCTTTAACCTTGGATGGTACCTGTTATGTCTCACTTGACCTGCACTATACCTGCTCCCCAAAGACTGATGAAATTTCAACTCTCACCTGTGAAAAAAAATGAATTTGGCTATATAGATGCTAAAGGATAAATACTCCACTAAGTGCCCAGGTTTAAAATGGCCCAGTAGATAATGGGACCATTTCTCATATGGACATCCTTCAGCTGGAAGTTTTATTCTTATTCCTATGAAAGGAAAAAAAAAAGTTTGGATTATTCTCTTTCAGAAACAGATTAATAATGCAAGCCCAGAATAGGATGGTCTCACAACAAATTATAGCACAGGTTATTTCATAGGGAATTTATTCAATAACAAAATATAATATGCTAGTAGCAAGCCATCACTTTATCACATACATTTCTCTATGCAGTTAAAATTCACTGTGTGCATTTAACATTTGTCCTGCACAGTGAATAGATTTTCATTAAAATATTTAAAATAAATCTTATATTTTCTCTGGAGCAATGAGGAGAGGTGGGTGTAACATTTTGCATTTCACCTGCAACCTTTTGCATTTTGATGTAAGGCAGCAGAATGCCTGCTACAATTTAATTAAACAGGAATCTGGATTAACTCCAGCTGTGGGCCGTGTAATCAGGCCTTGTGAGTGTGTTCAAAAAGGGGTGTTTTCCCTGGCTCATATTTCATTCCTGCATGGAAATCTGCTCTCACTCAAACCTGTCCACATGCTGCAGTAAATGATTTTCCCTCCCTTCTGAATCATATGCTTAGGCACCCCCACTACAATTCTTTGAAAAGAAACAAAAAGGCACAAACAGCTTGACTGGTCCACTTACGCTAACTACTATTTAATGATGAGGGGCTTTGCTTATTCATGTATAAATCTACCATTTATTCAAGTTTATACCGTAATGACTGTAAGATCTATTAAATTGTTTTGTGCAGATTTATGTTATTCTCTCCAGATGATGACAATTTATTTGCTGTTGCCCATGGCTTAAGATGAGCTCAATTCTCAGAAGTGAATTTACCTTTCCTTGAACATGCATATCACCATCATGGATGACAAACACACTTCCGATTCATTCTACTTCTCGAAGTACTTTTGCTACCATTCAAAATGATAAATTATACATAAAATAAACATGATCAGTCTGGTTGAAACTACAGTTTTTTTTGTCCTAATAGAGGAAAATTATCCCAAACCCATATATATATATTGCAGAGAGTTTACCCCATTCATGAACATCAACATGTTCAAGTCTAGGTATAAATGAGCAACAGTGAAAATGTGTGTATAAATTCATGAACTGGCACATCCATGAGAGTTTGTGATCATATTTTATTTTCAATAGTCTTTTCTGAGTATGCACTTTGCCTCTTTAGATGTCATCATTGATCTATGGTGGTGCTTTTGACAGAATATATCTCAACCAATGTAAGAGACAATTGTCAAATAGATGTTGCTCATTGTTCATTTCCATAGGCTGGACATCTTTTTGTGGTAATTTGATATGGCAAGTTTTCTCAAGCTATCAGCAGAGATTCAGACTACAGATGATAATGAAAACTAAATCAGAGTTCATCATGCATAAAAGATTCTGAAACTTTGAATTTTTTAAATTTTGTAGCTTGTGTGGAGGTTACAGATGGGTAAACTCAAAAACGTTTGGCCTTGCCACAATATTAGATTTGCTGGCCAAACATCACCTGCCAAAACAAACTGGAAATAAATGGCTCTCCATTTTCAGCAGAACAGAGCCATTTTCCCTCCCTTTTTTATTTCTATTTTAGTCTTTCTTCCAATCCACCAGCATGAAAAGACTGTTGAATGTAATTCTGGAAAATACATCCAAATATTTTAGACTTTCTGATGAATTTTCTCAAGGAGATTGGAAGTGGCAATTTTGATCACTACAGATTGCATATTTGAGTTATACAGATTCTTACAGTGACAAATAGTTGCATGTGGAAGGATGTTTCTTTGTCTGCCATATAGTCCCATAGTCAGTCTCTGGGGAAAGTGAAATTTTAGATCTCACTTTCTTTCTGTTCCTAGGGATTTTTTTTAATGGAAGGAGCAAAATTAGTCTACATTTTCTTTTTTGTCTTCAGGATGTTATCTAATTTATTATCTAATGGTGTTCTTCACTTCTTTTCCACCTACCCTTCATGCCAGTCCTTACAAAAAAACTAGTATTGCAGTACTTGTCTCTATAATGTTTCTCGTCAAGACAGTGGGTGAGGAAGTTTTAATGTCAGTCCTAGAATCTTCTCTGATGAGATTCTAATTAAGTTGCCAGTATAGAGAAAATTAGAAAATCACAGCAGTTTAAAGCTTAACCTTCAAGGAAGCTTGAGCAGATATGAATAACACTGTTTCTGAAGGATGGCGTGAGTGCAGTTGCAGGCACTAATGTGAAGCGATGCATGTTCAGTACATCATCTTTCCACACTGTTAAGTGGAACAAGTCATAGTGCAAGTGTATGTTTAAGTCCCTGAGGATGTAAGGTATACTCTTATTGTTGAAGGAAATGGTAGTGACCAAGGCAGTTTAAATGAAATCATATGGTCAAGAGTACTCTCTGTTCTTCTTATTTCTGCCTCCAATCCAGGTCTCCTACATCATTTTACTGTTCCCAGCTCTCACCTACCATAAACAACCAGACAAGTTTGTATGATATCTAAATTTTTGCAGCAAACTCAGATTTATGATTACACATATATCCAGTTTCTCATTCTAGATGGAGAGCTGTTTGTCTCAGATTTTATATTATGTTCACGATTCTAATATTTAATTACATATATACGTAATGCAACAACTGCGTATATGCTTACATTTCACTCATTTGGAGATCAGGAAAGCAAAGTGAAAAACTGCTCATACACATTTTTATGTACTATCCTTTTTTCCTTCTTCTGAGTGAATAAACACAGGGACTGCTCTGTGCAGATATTGTTCAGCAATAACTTGCAGCTTTAACAACATTCCAGATTTTTGCCTCCACTTCTGTTTTTAATACTGCTGTGCTTTTCAGCCTCAAAGAGAGCACAAGTCAGCCAGGCAATCCTGTGACAAACTCCACTAAGGACTTCACAGTTAACAAAACAATGAATGAAACATCATTCTGGCACAGAGAACAGCTTTCTGCTGTCTTCTGCCGCCTTTGATTTTTTTTTCCCCTAGTGGAAAAGCAACTTCAAAAACAAGGTGCTGTCATTTTAGCAAAGGAGAATTAGGACTGTGAAAGGATGAAGTGTCCTTGCACAGAAAGACTGCAGCTAAAATTGTATCAATATTCCTGTTATAAACTGATAAACACAGAGCTCCGTGAGGTCAAGTTGTACATGCTTGAGCTGACATGCCAATCTGCCAGCAGTCATATGGTTCTCATATGGCGACACGCCACAGATGCCAGGAAAATGTGAGAAGTTTCTGGCTCATTTCATTTCACTCTCCTGAATGCCATGTTTGCCTGCACACACACACACACACACACACACACACACACACACACACACACACACACACAGAGTAGATTTTCTGTTTTAAATAGAGCTATTGTAGCCCATGTATTCCCATGTTCTTAAAGGATTCCTGAGACTTCATAGCAAGACATGTCTTAGAAACGAGAGCAGGTTTGCCGTTTTCTTTTTTGGTGGGTTGTTTTTTTTTTTTTTGCAAGCCTTCAAAACACTCCCCTAGCCATTTTTAAATGACATCAAAAGACAGAATTAGAAAAAGAGACAGACAAGATAACAACACATCATATGTGGATGATTTATAATATACATTTAGGTCAGTCGTCTCAGAACATGACTTCTTCCATTCTCTAACAACATTAAAACAGCTCTTATTAATGCTTGAGCAGCAGCAAATATTTCTGTCTTCAGTTTTGTTTCTTCAGTGTGCATTTCTGTATCAACAATATAATGCCTCTGTCGCATGGACTGACATGATAGTACATTAACAATTGTCTATATTCATATTTGGTAAATAGACCACAATTATTCATTGAGTATATGATGCACAATTTACAATTTGTTGAAATATGTATTTCCACATCAGACCATCTTTCAAGCTTTTAGAGTCTTTTGTGTCAGGTTCAATTGCCTTCAAGAGGAATTGTTTTCCTTTTCTTTCTTTTAAACTGTTACTAAAGGGAAAAGGCTGAGACAAATATAACTACAGTTATTTTTAATGAAAAGGCTTTCTTCTATGACTGAGAGCATACACTTCACCCTTGCCTCACCAAATCCAGACACTGTCATTTTAAATGAACTTAACTCAAAATTGTAATGCAAAAACATAAACTGGTCTCAGGCTTAATATATGAAAGAGGAAAAATGCACAATATGTGTGCATGTGTACATGTGTGTATGCACACGTGTGCACCCACACATGCAACTGTGCAAGGAATGGTGATTTCTCCACGCAGGACCAAGTTTGAAGTTAACTCACCTCTGGCACCTCACTTACCTCTGGTCAGAAACCTCTCTCTTCAAGAACATTAAAATACCACATTTCTGGCAGCTTCAAACACAAGTCTACACGAAAGTAATTTTTTTCTTTTCTGGTATTAATTTTTACCTCCTTAGGCTCACAGTTTATAAAAGTTTGAGATAAGGATACTGAACCAGGGGCAGGCAATAACTTTCTCACATATAAAAAAGGTAGGATTTGGTGCTATTACCCCCTAAATTTATAAACTAAGAACAAGAAATAACAGAGAATTCCCCTTGCTGTGAAGATCTGTGCATTTCAAAAATAAACATTTCAGTTTTTTTCAGTTTTACTTCCATTTACACACCACTTGTAAATAAAGGTAGAAAGGTCAGCTCAGACAGTAGCCTACCTTTGAGGAAAACAAATTTTGAGTCTTAGCTTAGCCTAAAGTTTCCTGCACAGTCCTGTTCCTCAGTCTTTAATTAAGGTACTGCCCCCATCCCTTTCCTTAAACCTGTTTTTGGCATTTGACCTCTAAATGTAGGGAACCAGGAATGTTTCTGATCTTGTGGGTTCAAATGAATGTCCTTTCTACATCCTGATGCTGGAGAGATGCTCATATTGCTGTCTCCAGCGCCCTAAGTTTCATGGGAAAGTGAGAGTAGCTGCCAGTGCGAGCTGGGCTCTGGTGTGGTCCCACATGTTGCCATCAGGGAGTCCCTGACCTCAGGACAGGCCATGGCAGAAGTCAGAGCACAAACACCAACGTGCCTCACATGGATCCTCGGACCAAAGACAATAAAATTGTGATTTAAGAGTTCTGCAAGCCCTCACATGACTTCTATTAAGTACCTGAAAAACAAATACTGATTGAATTAAAATGAAGCCAAATAACTTTCCTATTCAGAAAGGGAGGACTGCTGGAATACACTCCGGTGACAAATCCCTATTTTCCTTCCCTAAAACTCATGGGTTTAATATCATTTGCAAAGGGCTTTCTGTTTTTCCAAGGTGTTGCCTAGTTTCTCAGGCTTCAGTCAAGGTAACTGGTCCATAGAGACTGCTTTCAAAATAAGCTATTCTCAATAGACTGATGAAGTATTCCTGAAATATTTTGACTTTCAAGTGTCATCAAAAAATTGAGTACTTAGTATGTTTGGAGTGTCTTGTTCATCCTTTTCCTGAGGTCAGTAACTGTGAAAAATATCACAAACTTGGATCTACATGTTTTTTTATAAACCTTTTTTTCCCAAGTGCTTTTACTCAAGGGACCCTTATCATTGCAGTAAGAATAACAAAGAAGCTGAGGAGCAGAACTCCAGTTTGTTTGTTGCTCCGTAAAACACACACATTTGCACAAATGTTTTTGAATAAACATTTGTGTTTGTGCTTGCACAGCAATTAACAGATTGTAAATACCATCCAAAGGACAGCACCCACTAAGACTTATTGTATATACAGCCCCTGCTTGGATTTTGGTACAAAAGACATGAGTCCAGACTGGATTTCATTTTCGTTTTTTTAAGATGTCAGTGTAGATAAAGGACTTCTTAAATGGAGTCTGTCTCATTTAACTCAAGGTACTTGCTCTTGAGATTATATTAATGGAATCCATACAGGAGCAGTCTCAAACATTGATTTCAACATTGTAGACATTGTATATTGTATTTATGCTCTCAATACTGTGATCTCCTTGGAGTGATCAGGACAATTTCTGTCCCCAAACAACTTAAAACATTAGAACATAATTCAGATGACAACAAACACTGTACATGTAGCTCTATCTTAATACTCAAATCATAATTTTTTTTAAACTTAATTTGTCAAGTTCTTAACTATCACTTAGAACTTGCTGACAAGGAACCTGATAACATATCATATCAAATTCCATTTTACAACTGTTTCCTTGGAAACACAGGCATAAAAATGGGCTATGCACAATGGAATGAAATCAAACAAATTAAAATTAACCTTAAAGAATTCCCACGAATCACAAACTCTTTGCATTGTTAAAATTCATGCAAAACCAGGGATAATGATTCTTACAATAAGAGCATCAGTAGTCCCACATTGCCATAGACTCTACTTGCTTTGGCCCTGATCCATCAAATCCCTTCAGCATGGAGGAAACTTTAAATGCATGAGGTATCCCACTCAACAGAATGAGTCATGTGGTTAAGGTTATTCATACACTTAAGAACTGCACAAGAGGCGGCTTTGTCTCCAGAGGCTCACTAGTAATTAATGAGAGCACACACACACACATACACACACACAAAAAATATATATATGTGTGTATATATATATACACATGTATATATGTGTGTATATATATATATATATATATATATATATATATATATATATGCTATGCACACATCTTTGGAAGCCATGCTCAGGAGTGAAAATAATATATAAAGCACTCAAGTCCTCATATACCATAAGTTATGACTTCTGATTATTTAAAACCATTGAGAAGATAACTCGATAAAGGTAGTAAGACAATAATTTTGAGCAATCTGTTTGTATAGGGGTATGAATATTATTTATTGTAAAAATTACATGCCAGTTCAAAGAAGAAAAATTACTTTTTTTTTGTTGAATTTTGGGATTTTATTCCATAGGTTTGAAGTGAATTCAGAGTAAGATTACAGGTGACCTGATAAGGGAACTGTCCTGAGATTTACAGCTCCCTTCCTAAGCAAACCAACACTTTTCTTCCTTTTTATTGTAATAATTGAGTATGTAGATTCTTGTGCTTACATTTGAGACTTAGTGCATCAAACTTAAATGACAGAACTATCAAAATGCAGATATTATGCTGGAAAATGTATTCTTTCTCCCAGTAAAACACAGTACCAATGACCAGATAGCATTTTAATTCTACTACTTCTTGCACAGAAAAACCAAAAGCAATCTGGTCAGAAGATTTTCATTCAGAATACCACTCTTTTTTTTTTCCATCTACATTAAGATAAAAATGTCATGGATAAAAAAGAACTTGTCTTGGGGAGTTTATTCCATATTGTACATCACACAATATCCGCTGTCTTACTTCAAGATAACTGCTACCAACAATTCACTACTAACTGTTAACTAAACCTAGTTATTTTATAGTTATTTTAAGTACTTAACTGACTCTCATGCAACCTTTTTTCCCCAGTAATTTTATCTCATTAGCATAAAATGTGGAATATTTAGCAACAATTTTATAACTCATGAGATTTCACAAACAGATATATGTTTGAATTTTTTTGGGAGTACACATCCCATTTTGCAAAGTTCAGACCCACTTTCAGCAGTTTTTTCATATCAGTCTGGATGAAACCAAACTTTCATTCATCTAAAACCACAATTATCAATTTTTCCTTTAGTCTTACCTATCCTTTGCATAGCAAGTTGAAACTTGAACTTCTGAGGATAAAGCTATTTCTCACTAAATATTTGTAATGTCTCCTAGCTCTCACAACATTTCCTTAACAAAAGCTAATGCATAAGAATTCATAAAATCATTTCAAAACTCCAGAATGTCTCAATTTTTTTGTCTGGTGTTATGTTTACTTCTACTACAATAGCAGCTACCTGAGGGAAATCTGATTTCCAGAGCTTTAGGATAAATGATTAAAGGTGTAAAATATCTCAAATTCTCTTGAAACTGAGTTGTTTATAATATATTCCCTTATTCCTGTGGAGAGTGGTACACTATTATATGCTCTCAAATCTTTTTTACTGCTGTTTTCCTCTCATGATTTCTTGCAAAATTTGTACATGGAAATGGAATACGGTATGGTCTTTGTAAAAGTTAAACCAGGTATAAATAACATGAAGGAAATGAAATATGCTTTTTCTCCCTGTTGACATAAATTCAGTGTTTGCTACCTAAAGGTTTAGAACAGGATGTGAAATTGTTTTAATTGAAGTTAATAGGAATTCTTGCCAGCTATAGAGAGAATCCTCTGGGTGCCCCATTTCTTTATTTCATGGGATCAAATTTTACATAAGATTTCATGGTCATTCTTGGAGATCTGCACAAGCCAAGAGAATGTTATGCCACTTGCACATTAGAGCAATGCATTTTTATTTCTTGGTTACCAGTAGGCAGAATTAGCAGTCAAACTGAGGGCTCAACCCAGGGATTTAATTTTAGCAGTTGCTAAAATATAGGTAGAAGCTTCAATGAGGAATGTATCTTTTCACAGCTGCACATGGCTATCACAGTATTGCAACAAAAGTTACTGGTACTTGGAGATAATTTTGTGTTGAGAGATGTGCCAAAATCAGCACGTATATTCTTGAATATTTCTGAAAAATTGCAAAACTGAGCCCAGTTAAATTATAGGATTTAATATAGAGCTGCCATCTCCTACCAGGGAGTAGAATGTTTTTTTCTGGCATAGTGCTTTTGGACTGTTTTTAGTTATTGACAAATTTGATCCTACACATTTGTGCAAATAAGTAAAATGAAGTGTCAGGAGGCTTTAAATTACATAAATAGCTACAAGTTGTGTACAGCAAGTCTCTGTAAACCTCATAAGGCCTTTTTGGAAAGCCTCCCTTTTGAAAGTCCAACAACAAAGGTTTTAGGGCTCCTGTTGCAGATTTCAGTCCTTTTTGAGAATTAGTTTTACTGATATTTCTGTTGGCCCTCTTTCCTCACATTGTTTCTTCCCCTTCAGCTGAAACCACTGCATTTACATCTCAAGACCATGCGACATTCTCCACATGTGTGGGCAGGGTTAGCAGCGTGAGAGCTGCCTTACACCTCCTGATCCTGAAAAATATTGCTTTTCCAAAGTCTCTGCAGGTTCTGCAAGGTAGTGATGCGGCTGCCCAAAATTTGTAGAAGGATCTCAGCACAGGATAGAAGACCAGCACAGTGTAGACCACCAGCAAAAAAATCTTCCAGTGTTTAATCTTGCAACAAGACCCCAGACTTCCTGATATGACAAAGAAGATAACTGCAGTCACTGTCCATGAAACACCATCAAAAATCTCACCATGCAAAATATAGTTAATATAAAATCACTAAAATTATACATACTTTTTTTTAAAATAACCACTGCTTCTCACACCTCTTTTGTTACTTAATTTTTGAACCCTTTTCCTCATCTCATGGTCCTTAGGCATTTATCTGGTCACACCTTAATGAGAGTGATGCATGGTGACTCAGAAAGCCAAAAGTCATTAAATTACTGAAGGACTGAAGCATTAAAATAAAATCTCCCCGAAGGTTGTTGATTTCTAATTTTATATACAGAGAGGAGGAGCAGAGGGGAAGGTTTTGCTTTTCCCTTAATTCTGCCATATTGTCTGATTCACAGCCGGAGACAAACTGAAATGGCCATCTGGTTGATGTGCATACAAAAGGAGTGCTTTGCCAGACAAAGAAAGTACCTTTTATCATACAAAGCAATGCATGTCCTCTTATCAGGCTTCCACTCTGTGGCTCTGGTGGAGCTGCAGGTATGTGGGAGCAGACCCTACACAGCACCCAGACGTAGCAGCTGCTGTCAAAATAGTAATGCAAGTACCAAGAGCTCTGTGGTACATTCCTAACATAAAATACACTGCAATCATTCTGAATATTTTCAGCTCCTGGTTTCTGATTTTAGCTAGACCATTTCAGTTCACTAATTTGCTCCCATCACAGGAGAAAGTACAGCATTTTCTGCTTAAATAACAATTAGAAATCAGCAACCACTGTGCAAATGGACCTTTTTAAACAGGAGTATGGGTTTTGCAGCTATTTAATACCATCCACAAATGTATCTGTCTACTTTTTGTAATGTTAATTCTGTGTCCACACGCCTGAAAGAAAAAATTGCCTGCAAAGCGTCCCTTTTTTGCCCATATCAACTTTTGCATTCTTAATAAACATGCCCAAACACTTCCAAATGGACACTCCATACCAGTTTGATTTCATCTATATTTCAGTTCAAACTGCTGATCCCAGTGTATCTACCACCCAGACTATGTTGAACATTCCATAAATTTTAAAAGAAAAATTGACAGTAGAACATTATGATAAACATTTCCTTTCCTACCCATAGCTGTTCAGAGGAATGCAAGAAATTTGTGCTATTTCACATGCACAAGATATCTGCTGTGTTTATGACTCAATTTTTCCCTTCTATGAGGTACCTTCATTAGATGAAAGACAGTCATATCAATGAAGCACAGGCATTGTTGTTCAAAAGCAATCCTTTATTTCAATTTTCTCATCCTCTCCTCTCCATTGAAACCTCCTGCTCTTGATGCTGGACTCTGTTGACATCCTCTTAAGGGGGTGTTTCATTGCCTTTGCTACAATGATAACTATGGAAGTAGAACATCCTATTTTCCCATAAAGCTGTCCAGGGAAATGGAATGGAAATTGCCCTGAACTGGCAATGGAAGAGACTCCACTCCTGAGAGTGGGTTGTTCTCTGCTGATATTGCCCTTCTCCTGATTTCATTCCATTTTAAATGATTTGTAAAAAAGATTGAAGCAATATGGTTTTCTAACTAGAATGAGGGTCAAAGAGATAAAGCCAGCAAACAAAAGGAGAGTAACGAGTGATCCCAGGTTTCTAAGCATCATTGGGAGGTTCATTTCCCTGGTATGTGGCAGGCATGGCAATATTATTAAATGTTCCCCAGGCAATGTTGCTAGGCTCCAAATTCTGTATTTTACTTCCAGAAGACAAAACACTTTCCTTTTACAGTCAACTATCCCCTCCATCAATACGTAACAAAATACCCAGTATAAAAGCTGTTTCATTTCAGACAGTGACTTTCACTTATTTATGCTGTTGTGGTATAAGGTCATGTTGAAACAAGGAACAACCAACTTAAATGTTACTCACAGAATATGGAGGTGTAATTGTAGCAAAAATATTCTAATATGGTTTTACAGGTCCAATACATTATTTTGAAATAAATGTGCACAAAGGATGCCTTGAAAGATGGTACTGAATTCTAAGTGTCAGCCATGCAAGAAGCAGAGATTTAAAAGCAGTCTCTGTATTCACAGGTCCATGACACAGAGTCCCTATTTGGAATAAGATGAAAGAACATTCAAGGACAAAAGCATTTCTGGCCCTAAATTTCCCTTCACTTCATTCAATTATCTAGAAACCTATCGGTTTTTCCTCCTCATAATATATGGCATCAAATTTCTATGCATTAAGTGAAAGTTCCTTCTGCTGGGGAAAGACCTCCAAATTTCTCAGCCACGATTCTCAGTGGCAAATTTCAATTGGACCAGGCTTTTTTTCCCATTGATCTAATGCACGTGTGTATTGAAATGTACCATACATTATGTGTTGTGCATTCTCACTCACTAAAAAAGAAATAAAACCATTTGTTATAATCAAACCAGACTCTGAAGGTGATTTCACATTCAGCTTCCCATGGAGGGAGCAATTCAAGCCTCTTCTCCAATGGGAAGTAAGAGAGAGACCCACTGGAGATCATGGTAGGGGAAAACAAACTCTGTAACAAGGGGTCTCCACAGTGTAGCTGTGGACTGGGGCCTGTCAACTAAACCACCTGATCTGGTCTTTGCCCTCTTTATCACAGGAGCAAAGCAGATTTCCCTGCTGGTCTCTGTAATCAGCAAGAGAAACAAACAGAAAATAAAACAGAGAGAGGAGGTAGCCCAAGACAGAAAGCTACCAGAGTTTAGCTACAACTTAGAGAGGTCCCAATTAGATTTTTCTTGGTGCAAGTGCATTAATTTTTCACAATACTTGAGTTCCAAAATTTTAGTGTCCAAATGCCTAAATGTCTATGGTTGGTTGCCATAATAAAGATGTCAGGTATTCAGATATTTTGGCAAGGTCTACACAGGAACCTCAGGCTTATAATATTATATTTATTATTTTACTCTGTTATATTGCTCTGTTTTGGGAACCGTACCATAGGAAATGTCTGTGCAGTTCTCCAGTTCTGGAAGAGGTTGTCAATATACCTTCTGTTGTGCTCCCTATTGCCACATAGCAGAAAAAAAAACAGAGTTGCACCTTGTTAACCCAAATCAAACTTCTTAACAGAGAGAGCAGAAACCCTCAGGAATTTATCTCTAAAATTCCTTCCTCATTTTCCTAACAGCATCTCTTGGTCAGATCAAGGTTTTGCCACTACCTCTTTAACCAACTTCCAGAGCGCTGGAGCAACAAAATACCATTTTGCCTGGTCAAAACAATAGCCTCACATTGGGCCATTTCTGTCACAGTCTCTTGGCACCTGTGTAGTGGTGAGAAGGAGCACAGCTCTTCTCCCATGCATGCAAAGTCAAGTTAGTAGAGAGGAGCAGAGGTACAAAGGCAACCTATTTATTTGTTTTGCAAGCATAAAATGTGCAAGAAAGGATGGTCAGCTATATGTGCAAAATTAGTTAGATGGAACAGAAACCTGGAGTTCAAAACCTGACCCATGCTCCACGCTGAATCAAAAAAACAAGATTTTTTAAAAATTGCCTTTGATAATGCTCTGTTTTACAGAGAAATGTGTGCCAAGGACTTAGTCAAACACAGTGAAGTTGTTGAAAAGACTCACTGCTGTTGAAAGACTTTGAACCAGGCCAAAAGACTTTCTAGAATCTTTTACTAGTAATGAAGATAAAAATGAGTAGCTGGGAAGGCTAAGGGCTATAGGGAAATTTTAAAATGTGGTGGTAGAAAAGCAAACATGCAAGCGAGCAGACCGAGGAAGACAGTGACCATCTGCCGCACGGAGCGGGGACGCAGACGTCCATCCACTCCTCGCACCAAAGCAGGCCAGGAGGATCTTGGAGCAGGATCCCGCGGGCAGGAGGAAGGCTGCCCATCCTCTGCCTCCTCTCAGCGCGTCCTTCTTGCTTCAGCCTGGCAATAAAGCTTCAGCCTGGAAGCCCCCCATGTGCGAGCTTGAAAACAGCAACAAGCATGTTATTTTACCTTGCCTTAAAAAAAAAAGGGAGATGGTCAAGCCAAGGACACCATAAAAATAAGTATAAAAAGTAGAAAGAATTAGGAAAAAAAAGGAAGGGATATGTTTCTTCACCAGCAATTCCCAGGAAGTTCACCTAGGACCTTGGCTACTCATGCAGTAGGACAAATGACAGAAAATACCTGATGGGTGGGTACTGCCCTGCCTGCCCAAGGGTGGAAATAGGGCATTTGGGGCTGCTAGTGGTGTGGGTGGTGGCCAGGAAGGGACAGAGCGTTTTGAAGAGTCTGACAGACACAGGCTGATCCTGTAAGGTGCTGAGCCACCTTGTCAGGCATGTTGGGAACCTTGCAGGATTGGGCCCTGAATGCCGGTACTTGATAAGCAGTCATGGCAAAAATGCTATACTGAGATATTCATCCAAAACCAGGGAAACAACACTCACTGTAGTTATCAGTGGAATTTTTAGCATAAATGGGAAAACCCAGCTTTTAATACATAACACAAGGTCCATTTGCAGCCATATAATTGTTGTCAGCTAATGCCTGATAAACCCTGCCTAAATTGGGATTTTATTATATCTATTTTATTATATATCTATATTTACTCTGACAAAAGTTGGGCAAACTTGTCCAAAAGACTAGGGGTCCATTTTATGTGCTTGGGTGTCCAAGCACCTGCCAGCTGTTTGTCCCTTGAATTGAGGACATCATGTTTTCAATTTCCTTCAATAAAGCTATGAATCTGGCAATTTGCTGGCCTGCTTCAGCTAAATAGAAAGGACAATTTGAGAAAGATCATAGTTCAGGCTCAGTCAGACGGAAACGATTGAAAACAGAGAGCTGGCTGCTATGTTTCCCCAATGCAGCTTGCTGTCGCAGTTTGACTGACAAACTGACTTTTTTGAGGTGCTCATGCCCATTTCAGTCAGAGTTTATTGAAGGTGATTTTGATCTTCTCCATGAGGCCACAGCAGCGGCCATGCCATCTGTCACCTTGATTGCATCGTGGATTCTCTGGAGAGAGTGCGATGGCTCCTGATCATTTACAGATTGTGCTGCTTTCGCCTCCATAAGGACCACATGCACAGAGCCAGATGGTGAACATACACGCTTATTATAAGTCTTTATCTCTGTGCAGGAAGGAGAGGCACCATTAGATCTCCCTCAGGAGCTCCGCTCCTCTCTACCATCATGCTGCTCTTCAGCAAATACAGTCTTCTTCAGCTGTCATCAGCCTACCTCTGAAAATTAAAAAAATAAACAATAATTCCATCAGCGCAGGCACGAGACGTACAGACAGTGCCACAAAGCAGCTCCCCCGCCCCTTCCCCCGGCACACACACACGCTCGGGCTCCTGCGACTGTCAGCGTTAGGTGGAAACAAGTTTGTTCGCGAAAAGACAGTTAATGTGCAATTAGGAGAGACTTCTTTGTGAAAATAAAGCAACGCCATCCTGGTTGTTCTTGGCACATTTTTAATTCAGCGCGTTCTCTCTCTTTAAAGCAAAGCCTGAGCAGGCGATTGCTGTTTTTCCAAAGGCAGCTTTGTGTTTGTGTCTGTGTTTCTCCTGTCGGAGAGCGGCGATGGGGCTCCGGTTGCCACGGGCTGCGTGGCTGAAACCCGGCTGTCGGAGCCGGGGAAAGAGGAACCGGGGCTGCAGGGGAGGAGCTGGGGCTGGGGCGTGTGGGGCGAGGGAGCACTGCGGACACCGGGGAGGCGATGGCAAGCTCTGAGCCTGTCGGGGGACCGCTGCACACGGATTTGTTGGGTGCTCTCTGCAGAGAGCTGCCCCGCGGTGCCTCCCTGCCCGCGCAGCCCGGCCCGCTCCCCGCGGGTCCCTCACGCCAGGCCCGGCCGGGCTGTGCCCGATTGCACAGTCCGAGCGCTCCTCTCCGAGAGCTCCGCTCGGTTTGTGCAGCTCCTGCATGACAAACACTTCAGTGCTGCTAACGTGGTGGTTTTTTCCTTGCTAGATGCTACGCTCCCAACTAAGCCGCGGTTCCTCCTTTAAGGAGCTGTAATTATTAAATTTCAAAATCTTAGCAGAAGAGCCGTTGCAGACACACATTTCTGGGCTTTGCCAAGCACAGAGCATCCTTCAGAGTGAAAACCTGGCCTACTTCCAGCTACAGTGTCTTTCCTGAAGCACATGGAGATTAATTTGTTTGTTTCTTTCTTAGAAGTGCTTCTTTTCTGAAGACTGCATGTCAGGGAAATAAGATTCAGACACGAGACTGACACCTTCCGAAATGCTTCAGGAACTTGTTAAGGTCACTATCCCAGAAATGGGGAAAAAATCAGGAAAATGAAAAATAATGGCTTAAAAAGTAGAGAGTGATAGATGAAGATAGCGTCACTTACAATCATTATTCTTTGCTTTTTCTCTTTATATGTAAAAACAGGGATCATATAAATGCTTTCCATGATTTCTGTCTATAAATTGTTCATAGAAATACTACAGTTGTCAAGCAACTTCTACTGCAGGAAAACCTCAGCTTCAATATACAGAGATTCCACCCTACTTTTTCCTTTATTCAAACCATGTGGAAGGGAAATGCATGTTTTCTTTAAAAATAGTAGCTTTCTCCACAGGTGAAGCCATATTTAAATACAAGCTTTGTCAGGTCTCACAGATGACAGCAAATCCTTTTTTTTTTCTTCCTACTTCCAATTAATTTACTGTATCAAACTTCCAGTTTTGCCACAAAGCTTTTAATATTTTACAGAAGTGTTCCCCACACTTTGTGTTTCAGATCCTGGATGCTGTGGTATCAAAAGACAGAAAAAAAAAAAAAAAAGAACTCCCCACAAATTAAAATCAAGGTTTCAAATAGAAAATTACGTAAGTAGAAACACACACATATGTTTACTGTATACCAATATCTCAAGCTTATATCAGGGCATTATGTTATTCCTCTTGCAGTATTGCATAGGCTACTATCTGATGATAATGCTGTATTTTGTGAATTTGTAGTTCCACTAGAAAATATAAGTTCTCTATGTGGTATTACAAGTGCAGTAAGTAGAAAAATCCCTGTGATAACTAGCAATTTTTTCTGCACCCTTTTGTCTGGGTCTGTCCATCCCTAGTATCCCTTCCCAAATTAGGCTAGCATGTGGCTATCATGTATCCCCTCTGTGGATAGAATTATATATTGTGTTCAAAATCTCTATTAATCTGATTAAGCTACTGAGTGACTAATCCTTTAATCTCCTTGAGAGCACTGTTATGTCTGCTGTGTGTCAGATTTGTAACTAGTAATCACTTAAGCAAATGCTAAAAGTTAAGCAAAAACTACTTTGGACCCACTTTAACAGCTGCTTTTGGTCAGTGATCTTTGTAGTTGAAATTGTATGGAGAGCATGAGTGAAAAGAAGAAATTGCTTGTGGTGGCAAATCTGCTGCTCCAAGCATAAGAGTTGTAAGGACCATCTTGTACTGCTCCCCCAGTCTTTCATTAATTATAAATGAACAGGTAATTTCCCCTTTGCTTTGTTTCTTTCACTCTGGAAAGAAAATACATCAAATGGTTTCTGTGTATTTGTACTTTGGAAAGGAAATTCTGCTGCCAATTAATCCCCAACTATTTGCTTTATTCCTTCTTTTCATTAAAGTCATCACTGCTGTGCTAGTTTTGGATAGCATAGAGTTAATTTTCTTCGAGGTAGCTGGTATGGGGCTGGGTTTTCATTTGTGCTGAAGCAGTGCTGGTAATCCAGGGCTGTTTCTGTTACTATTGATCAGTGCTCACACAGGGTCAAGGCCTTTTCAGCCTCTCACCCTACCCAGCAGCCAGGGGCTGGGGGTGCACAGGGAGTTGGGAAGGGACACAGCCAGGACAGCTGTCCCCAGCTGACCACAGGGATATTCCATAACATATGGTGTCACACTCAGCCTGTTGACGTGGGGGAAGAAGAAGGAAGTGGGCGACATTCAAACTGGTAGTGTTTCTCTTCCCAAGTCACCATGATGTGTGATGAAGCCCTGCATTCCTGGGAGTGGTTGAACACCTCCCTGCCCATGGGAAGAGGGGAATGAATGCCTTGTTTTGCTTTGCTTGTGTGCATGCAGCTCTTTCTTTACCTATTAAACTGTATTTATCTCAACCCACAAGTTTTCTCACTTCAAATCTTCTGATTCTGTCGCCCATGCCACTGTGGGGGGAGAGAGTGAGCAGCTGCATGGGGTTTAGCTGTTGGCTAAACCACAATTGCTAAACCACAATTGCTAAAGCACAATTGCTAAACCTTTACCTGAACAAACACGGGCACATTTTAAAAGCTGCACTGAAAAAAAACCCCACCTTAATAAAAGGTGTTTTACCTTAATAAAAGGAGACTGTGTGGAAGGAGATTTGGGGCAGGGGAAGGAAAATGTGCAATCTTCATATAAAAAAAATGTGTAGACCTATTGCTGGCAGATGTAGAGGCATCAAGTCAATATGGTAACAAGGATCAATATGCCCTCAGGCAAGATATGACTATGACAATGCTGAATGCATGTATAAATTTCCCACTCCAACTAGCTGCCTAGGAACAAAATTAATTCAAAGCAGCCGTGCAGAGAGGAGTAAATCTTGAACCTGGTATCCAGATCAGAGGTGACCAGGGCACCAAGAGACAAGCAGAGGGGCCAGTGGGAATACTTCCCAGATGAGCTGGCCCTTTGTCACCCTTGCTTTTGTCACCCCTGCAGCCTCAGGTCCACATTCCCCCCAATAGCACCCATCAGGAATGCACAAGGTATGTTCAGTTTGATTTTCATGGGGGCTGCACCACGAAACTGGCTTTCCCTGGTATTTTATATTTGCAAATGACTTCTCTTTAGTCCCAGACTCCTTTACCTGACTGAAGAGGAGGCGTGTTCCTGAGTCACAGAGGCACCAGAATGTTTACTGAATGTCTCTTTTCAGGCATTCCTTCAGGAGGGCAGCAACTGATGGGCAGCTGAGGATTGGCAGAATAAAACTTGTGGGGAAATGACCACGTTTGTTTGCTCTTAGGGGAGATCAGCCAGGCCTGGCTGATCTCAAAAAACTCGAAAGATTGCAGAAACACTAGATTTCTGTAAACCAATTTATATAGTGATTTTCAAGGAAACCTTGGATAAAGAACATCAATTAATTATAGTCACATATAAATCAAAACACTTTAGAACTAGAGATCTTTTATATATTTTTTTTTCTTTTTTGTAAATTTATCTTTAAATGCAGTCATTTAACCTCAATTAAAAAGAGAGTAAGTCAAGCAGACACGAGAAATATCTAAGTAACAAGGACTATGAGCACAATAGGTTTTAGGCCAGATTCCTCTTTGGATGCACAAGCTGGTCTCCCACAGATTTCTATGACAGACACAATGACAGCAGTGGGAATCAGGCATACTCATCCAAGGGCATAATTTGGCCCATAATGTATGAGGTTTGTCCAGTTTATGAAAGCAGCAAGCAGTGTATTACAAACACTGCCTCTGTGTATGTTACTGGGGGTTTAAATCCTCAGTGGCATTTCCTGTGCCTCTAAAATGCATTTGATAAAAATAGCTGAGGCTGCTTGAATCAATACCTGTTGAAAGAACAGACCTGCTAAAAAAATTAAAATTTGTTGCAACAAGGTTATCCATTTAACAGGTTTCTACTTGAATTATCAAACAATCCTCATTTTATAGCCTACCTAAAGCCATGGTTCATCCAGTGGAGAAAGTCTGATATTTTCCATCCTTGATTCCTAAGCCTGTCCTTGCAAATGTTTTCTTGCCCTGCACGCAGCAATTTCTTTTCCCCCGTACCCTGGTAATGGCTTCTGTAATTATGACTTTGTACATGAGCTGAACTCCCCATGGATGTTTAGATTCCTATTATCTTTAACCTCACCCACCTCTGCCAGTGAACTCTCACCTTGGCAGCTTGTTGGAGGATGAGCTGGTGGCTGAGAGGAGAGCAGGGGCTCTCAGGGGCTGGGAGCTGTGGGCAGTTCCTTAACCCTTGTGGGGCACCGCTGCCAAGGAAGGGAAGACAAGCAGCAGCCCTTTTCTCTCCAGTTCTGCCCAGCTGACTGGCATCACTAGAAGCCATTTGCAGCCATCTCTGAGAAACCAGTCCACTCACATGTGGGATTGGAGGTTAAGCTCACCAGGCTGTGGTTTTGGTTTTTTTTTTCTAAGAGGTCCCATTTATTGCTTGGGACACTTTGACACGCCTTTTGGGAAAAAAAAAAAAAAAAAAAGGTTGGCTTTTAATTTCTGTTGCTGTTTTTTGCAGCTCCCATAAAATTAATTATCCTTCTTTTCCTTGCCCACATGCACTGGACAAGAGATTTAAGGAGCTTTTACTGGTAAAAAATGCTCACCCTAGGATGCTATTTGTATTCTCCTTCACCCTTTCTTTCTCTTGCATATCCATTCAGCCTGTACCATTAACAGCAGAGGCAGAAGAAATCAGTGTCCCCATAGTGCAAAGGTAAGGCTTCCTTCTGGCTAAGAATGTGGTTGGGAAACTGGTGAACTCAGCACAGGCTGGTCCTTATAACAGATGGAGGAAAGTCCTGTCACTGTGAGGGACTGACCCCCCAGTTTGACCTGACTGTACTGAAGTCAATGAGAGAAAGTAGGTCTTAGTCTAAATAAAGCACAATTTAAAGCTACTGAGTGGAAAGCCATGGAAAATTTTTCAAACAGTTATGTTTTTAATTTCATTCTGAAATTTAAAATCTTTTAATTGTTTTAAAATCATTTTCCCTTCTTATAGCTAAATTACCCATTATATGTAAAATAAAAATCACAGCAGAAATGTTACAGTAAAAGTTTTCTGAAACTGAAAAACCACAGGAGGTATGATAAACCATCTGCAAAATTTTTGACAATTAATTTGAGATCTCAGTCCAATTTCTTCTGGCCATATTAACACGGAGCTAAGTAGAGATTTTATTTCCCAGGAAAAAAATCACCAAGACTGAAAGACTGGAGCTAAGTTAACAGGGACCCAGACTGCTAAGATACAACTTGTTTGCTGAGGTCATTTCTAGTCCCATTGAGCTGCTGGCATTTTTCAGTCACAGTGTTCTTGCTGATAGGTTTCAACGCTCATCAGCAATTCTGTGTTAGTGTATGAGTTCTAACACTCATCCTTTTCCATGGGATTTTGAAACCAATGCTGAATGCTGATTTATAACATTGAACATAAGCTACAGGCATGGTATGTTAAGTGACCATTGAACCAAAACTCACAGTGATTTAAGGTCCAGGATTTCACCAAGGTGTGTCCTCATCCATATTGTCAAGCAAGATCTAAAGTCAATAAAGAACTTGCTATTTTTTCTTCTGGACATTACTAAGCTTTGGATTTTGTGTATGTTACCAGAAAATGAGATCAACAAAAGCAGTACAGCCTGCATTGTGTTTTCACACTGTTAAGGATATAAATGACCTCTCTGTATGAGAACCACATTAATAAATTTTTGGTAGTCTAAATAACTACTTTTTTTTTTCCAAAGCAAAAACAATTCAGTCACAGCAACAGAAGAATGAAGTCAAATGAAACTCTAATCACAGTATTGACCCATTTGGATATTGTTCAAGCAAACCCCCTAGATCAATTAAAAAAGCACAATTTGGTGCCTCATTAAAAAACCAAAGCCAAAACCAAAATCAAAACTAAAGAAATAAAAAAACCCATATGAAATCAGATTATACCTAGTTCCTTAATCTAACGATTTACTTAATTTTTTTCACTATGATTTTTTTCACAACATTTTTCTTCATCTACCTTTATGCAATTCCAACACTGTACTGCACTGGGTTCCTCTTGTCTTCTTACTCAAGAATGAAGTTTGCATACCAGTTTTGCATGGATGTGTAGGGATGGCTTGACAAACTGTTTTGGGATAAACACAGATGCATTGTGTATAGCATGTTCTTTATGGTGGAATCAATAGTCATGTCTTTAGACTTGCTTTGTGAATCTCATTCTCTGATGAGATTAAATGCCCATCACTGGTGCAGCAAAGATGGCTCATTTTCCTATGAAGTTCTGCTTTAATTGCCAGAGAGGTCTGTGGTTGCTGTTCTCAGAATTTCTGACCCCAGCAGGATTTCCTTCTGAAGTACTCACCATCTCCATGTGCCTTCCCTCTTTCCTAGCAGCTGTGGCTGTTCTCTTCTGAACACTAGCTGGATACAAGAGCACTGCAGGGCGAGCAGTAACTCCAATAGCCAGTGCTGATATGTGGTGGTGTCCATATGGACAGTATAACTTAAGGCTTTTCTTTACTGAGTTTGATCTTGCCCCATGAGTCAGATTCTAGCTGTCAAGGGATTTGTTGTAAGTAATGGTCATTTGTGTTTCATAATTATCTTGAATAAACACAATTAGTTCCACATTCTGCTGTTTTCTTCCTAAGGCATCTGTAAACATTCTGTACTATTCTAGCAAATGGCTTTTGGCAATCATTAGAAAATAAAAAACCCAAAGCAAAATGGTTCTCAGTGGATCCTTTTAATTTATTCTAAGGAGTGTGCCCAGAGGAGTAATGAGACCTACTAGACAGTAATGGCAAAGGGATATTATCTTTCACTTAGTTAACCATCGTAACCCACTTTGAAGTATCTCCAATCACAGTCCTCATGTGGTTAAAACAGAACATACACTCAAGAGTTTTCACTTCAGGGTTGCTCCAATAACCCAACCTAATATATTTGGTATAGGAATAATGTAGGCATCTTCCATTCTTCCATAAAAGAGGATATCCAAAAAAGCTAGCTGAAACTGTTAATAAAATAGCAACAGAAAACCCCAAACCAATCCCCTCGCCAAAAAAACCCCAAAACCAATCCCAAACCAAAAAACAATACTCCCCCTCCCTCGTCCAGAAAAAGGAGTGTAGAAATTTTTGACAGTACCAGGCATGCCAAAATCTGGATTTTTTTTCTACGTGCTGCTGATTCTTTCTAAACCTGGGACACTGGACAATTTACTTGTCCTCTCTGTGCCCCTTTTATTCTTTCTATGACATAAGGATGTGTAGCATTTGTCTACTTTTGCAATTCTCTTTAGACTGAAAGCCTTGCAAAGTTGTAGTAATACCATTCCCTATATAATACTGGCACCAGGTTCATGTACAAGTTAAGTTAATAGGATAATATTTCTTCAAGATAATGGACCTTTTTTTTTTTTTTTACATTGTACATTAGAGAAACAGAAAATCAATAGTCCCAGTCTATTAAAAATAAATAAAACATTTTTAAAAAAGGCTAACTGAATATGGAGGAAGAAGTGTTGTAGTTCTTGTTCTAGTAAACAGGCAGTTAAAACTAGGAGGAAAGTGTCAATTGGTAAAATTAGCTAAAAAAGTTGCTTTGAGTTTTTGCCCTACATTTGGACTATCAAAACTGAGGCAAACTTTTCAAAGCAAATTGCTGAAGATTGCCAAGTTAACAAGCTGTTCTGTGCTGCAAGGGACATATTTATGGACATACTTTCAACAAGACGTACCTAGTGCTACCAAGCTGTGCTGTACTAAAGAGCAGTAAGTATCAGATAAACTGATTTTTTTTAATAAAGGATTTCACACATGAGAATGATTAAACACAGCTCAAATATTCAGAAGTGTACAAACCTTTCCCTCCCCCAAACGCACTCATCTTTTCTGTTACAATGATGTCTAAACAAAGTAAGAAAACCCAGGAAATTCAAAGATAAGAAGATACAGAGTTTTATAAGAATTGTATTAAAAAAGGCACAGCAAGGTTAATTATGGGTGAGTATTAGGTCTTCAGTAGTAATTCTTACTTTAGTGGGGCTGTGTGTAGCATCTTCAATTACATTTCAGAATATGCCTTTTAAATCTATCAGTTCCTTAAGGGCTGTGTTTTAAAAATGTTTCACAACCTCTTCTCAAAAAAAACATTCTGAAAACTATTTCTAGCTTACAAAACCAACAATACTAATATGGAAAGCAAGAATAGCTTGGCAAAGGGCTTATTTCTGGACAATTTTCATAAGGAGCAGGGATTTTAATGACAATTTACTTCAAAATCAACCTTTTGCATGCAATGGGCCAAATTCTAGCTACTAAGGCAAATGCTATTTACAGAGACAGGATGGTTTTACACATGCAGGCTCCTTTGCAGCTCCCAGCCCTCAGGAACATTGCTGTTCACAGAAGGGTAAAGTCTGGATACGTGTAGCTTTCCCATTGCTGGGAGCTAAGGATGTGCATGAGAGTGCCCATTGCTGGGAGGACACTCCTATTCAGATATTTTTTGTCTAAGCCCACCTGTGGCATTGCAAAACCTGCCAGAGAAAGTCTACATAGCTCATAAAGAAAGGCAACTTTAGCTAAATACATCATTTGTCTTCAACATCATGTCTGCTTCCTGGTTCAGATTAGAAATGGTCCAGTGAATAGACAAAGGTTTGTGTCTGTGAATGTGTTTCAAAGCTAGCTGGGCATTTTTGATCTGCTTTGTCCAGAAAGGCTGTGAGCTTCACTGGTATGTGTCAGATCACAATCTTTCTCCTAGGACATTTTTCTCTCTTAGAAGAGATCTATTTTCTGTTGTTGTGCTTCTCAGAGTATTTTGCAATGTCCTTCACTGAAGTGCAGGAGCTCAAGATGAAGCTGATTCCAACCAGAACCAGAATGTCACTCACCAGGAGGTAACTCCAAGATATTAAAAATGCTTGGAGTAATTTTTTTTCCTTTAGTCACTTTCTTTCATCTAACCTTTGCTATGTTTCCAAGTATCTGCATTCTCCCATGCCATTTGTACATTGGAAGTACCATACAGAACATGTATGTGCGTCTTCCTTTAGCCTGTTTATCAGATGAAGTAATTCTATCCTGTACACCATTAAACACTTCTGAAAGAAATAAACCTATCAAAATTTTGGGGTTGTGAATGTATTTCAGGTTTAGTTTTCATTATTTTAAATGACAGGACTCCTAATAATTGAGAAGAAGCAAAAAAAAAAAAAAGAAATTAAAGAAAAGGAATTTGAATTACAGGAGTGTAAATAACAGAATTTAATCTAAGTAAGTGATCTGCATGCAGCACAAAGCCCAGAAAATTGCAGAATGTTTTCACACTTTCCTTCTGGACTCATACTGTTCTCAAAAAATTATTTAGTATTTACCTTTAAGAGTAACCTTAACCTTAAGGGCTTTCAGGGAGATATATTGATTTAACTATAGCAAACATAACATCATCCCTTACTGAAACATCTGAAAATACATTTATTCCAGGGCCTGAAAGTCAGATTCCTTCTTTTTAAGTACAAACTCGGGTTTTGGAGGATTTTTCCCTCCTAGTTCTGGTAAGAGATATTTAAGCAGAAAGAGCAGCTTGTTTCCTTGACAGCAGAGAACCAACTGTTTTGGTTTTCTTTGTTCCATGTCTGTTCAACATACTGTATCCATAGAAATAGCTGCTGTCCCAGAAGTTCAAGCATTTTGTATTATTTATACCCAAAGATTGAGTTAATGCTACCTTAACTTTGCTGAGTTTCTATCATAAAATTTCAGAAAGGAAAAAAAAAATAAAAAGGAAGCAAAGGTTCCCAAGGCAACATTGTACATTCTGTATGTTTTCTGATTTATATTTAACATTTCAAAAATATCGATATCAAGCTACACATTTAAGAAATAAAGAAAAATGTGGTGCTTATAAGCCACATTCCTGACTGTGACAACGTAAACTGCTGCTTTTGCTTTTGCCATTTTTGTGACACATAATGTGATGAACTGCTAGATTTCAGTAGACCTAATACTTCACTAAATATTTCCTCTTGTTTCAGAAGTGAAGAAATGTGAAAAGAAGCACTCTAAGTTCTATATTTGTGGGCCAGGGTCTCACTTTTGAGACAAAAATGCAGCTGATGAACTGTACCTGTAAGCAATCCCCTATCTTCCCTCCCCCCTTCTCAGCCCCATGGACCACCCAGCTCCAACCCTGTGCATAAAAACCATGTAAACTGCAGCTTTTTGCACTCTGTGAGCTGAGGGGACAAATATTTCGAAGATGAAGATTGGAAAAGTCTTAGCCAAGACAAGGGTGAGAGCCTTGGGTTCCATGTTCTCCTCTAATGTGGCATTTTACAAAGACACGTCCTACCACGTGACAAGTTTTGCAGGAAAGGATGACTCCCAAAGAGCTATGAAACAGTGAGAAGGGATATGGCAACGAGGTTATAACTGAAACAGATTTGTAACTTCTGCTCCCATCCCCTTTGCTGTAGTTGTTTACAAAACACTGGGTGTGCATGTGGAAACCACAAAAGCAGCTCCTGCCCTGCTGAAGAACAAACCACCCTCCAGGTTTCAGAATTCAGATGGTTCCCTGTCGTGAGCACCCAGGCTGCTCCATGATGGCTGGTGTATGGAAAGAGGCTTAATTAAACCACAAATCACACAATTCCAGGATGAGGCCTAGCTGCTATTTGACTCAGGATAGGCTTATTTTTCATTCTCCTCCAGAAAACAAGACACCTCCCAGCACTGCTGTACCAGCTCAGAGTGGCTCTCCTGGTGACCCTCGGGTGATGAAGCAAGGAGGGGGATCTGTGATGGGGCCAGCTGTGCCGTGGGAGGTGTGAACCCCCATGCACGCCTGGCCTTCCTGGGCTGGGGAATATTGATGAGCTGTGAAAAAAAAGCAGTGAGGTTTGCTCCTGTGATCTGCTGTGCCTGCTAGCTGTGTCTCTCTGTATAGATGTATACATGTTTACGTGTGTGCTAGTGTGGGTGTAAGTACATATTCTCAAAATATAAATAAATGTAAATAAGCATGCGTGCACATATCTGCACAAATATTTATACAGATTTTTTAAAAAAGGAAGGGGAAACAGTGATGGAAATCAGTCTTTTTGTTCAAAGGACCCACTCTGCACAGGGAAAAAGGTATTGGCAATGGATTTTTTTCCCCTGAACCTCAGCTCAACTTCACAAAACCCGATTTCCAGCATGGCCTTCATACAATTGCTTTTATCACTTTCTCTCATTGTGTCCTTATGTACAAGGGTAAAGAGTATTCTACTGCATCCAAATACAGTGTGCTAAAGGGAGGGTGAGCAGTGGGGAGCCGTGCCTGTGCCACTGTCCTTTGCCTGTTCCTGATTCCATGGCCTGAGGCAATGGTTTGCATTTTTAGGACAACAGCCGGCTATCTGCAAGCAGGAGACCACTCGTCAGGCTTCATTACTGCACACAAAATGACACTAGTGAGCCTGTGGTCACAACTGTGCTTATGGTGCGCTGAAAAGCCATTACATCTCATTGCAACAGAAAACTGCACGAATGTACAGGCTGACCAGCCCCATAAATTGCCAAAAACCTGACAGGTCAGCTTATTTATGCAATGTAGTACCTGCAGTAAAATTTTCTGGATAGAGCAATAGTAAGAGATTAGGAACTAAATAACTTTCATCTAATAATTTTCATCTAAGGTGTTATAGTTTAATAGGCAATGCTTCTGTTTCCTTTATTGAGCACTGAGAAAATAAAGAATTTCATTCTGCTGCATGCTTGCTGCATTAGGCATGGTCAGCTGAAGTGTCTTCCCTTTCTTCATATTAACAACCCCAAAGCATAGTTAAAATCTAATGACTAACATGGATGGATTTTCATGTTTGATGTTATTTTTCATTGTTTAAATTTTTTGTATTATACAGATCACATTGACATACCTGACATACAGCATTTAACTTAACTGTAAGTGAACTGGTTTCTGCTGTAATTACAGACATTATTACTTGTTTAAGTCGGGCAATGAGTATATCTAATAATGTTGCATGTAAATGGTAAATCTGAAAGAGACAAAGAAAATGCAGCTATTAGGATTCTGGAACATTCCCTTCTAAAGGAAATTCATATTGCAATGTGGCTAGCATTTATTTGTGTTGGATATAATTGGTACTCATTGGCAAGTGCTGTGAACAAAAGAATTCTGGGCCAGATTCTGATCTTGTGTACATGCTTACATGCACATATAAAAAGAGGGTATAATTTTAATCTGGTGAAGCAAGATAAGAAGAAAGACCAGTTGTATTTTGGGAGGTCAGATGCTATAGCTGGGGAAAGCAGAGGGGTTTCCAAGTCCATGGTGGCTTTCTCAAGTGATCTTACTTCCTTGGCATAATTTGTTGATTGTAGTTATAACAATGTTGAATAACTTTAGATCTGTGATGGAATTGTGTCAGTGCATGAGCATTGTAATTGAGCTCAGCAACAGGAGGTTTCCTTATCAATAAAACTGTTCCTGTACCCATCAAATGTTAATACATGTTTTCCTTTCCTCAAAAATATGTTCCTCTTCATATTCTAGGCTACAAATGCTCCTAAACATGTGTGCGGTAATTGGTGATTGTGATAGGTAAAAACTCATTATTGTTGTCAAAAGTTCTAGCTGTTTCTTTCAAGTGGAGGGGTTTAAGCATAAGTCTTGCATCCAGCTTCTTAGTGGATGGCAGAGCTCTGTAAAGCACATATTTCCATTGCAATAATATCTGGCCCTCAAGCTGAGCTCTTCACTTTCTTCAAATGTAAAGGACATTGGGTATATTAAAATATGGGGGAGGGGAGTTGTCTGCAGAAAATACTTCAGGGGACTCAGCCATGTGGATTGAACTTTACCTGGAAGCTGCATTAAAGTTTTCCAGGGCCTCTGGGGTTCAAAAAATGTAGGATGCTGTCACATTGATTAAATATCTGGGTCTTGACAGAAGGTCCATCAGCTGTGACTTTGAAGGCCACGGATATGATGATGGAAGTATAAAAGCAGGCCATGGACCACTGAATGGTAATACATTTCTTTAAAAAGATTGATATACTGTCACAGGAACACCTATCAGTAAGAGGGACTAATCTGTCAGAGGTTTTTCTGCATTTGGTTATTGATTTACTCCTGTATTGACTCTTGCCACAGACACCAAGTCACGTAGACATTGGCATCCTGTAATATGCTCCTTCACAGCACATCCAGAGCAATGTATAGGTAACTGCTTTCTGCAGTTGACACTAGTGTCAATTAAGTGGAAATTCTATTGAAAACTACAGAGTTGCTGTCATTGTATCCAAACTTAGGGATCGAGGCTTCATGAACTGGAGACTTTATAATTTATTCCAGTACTGCTTTTGTCTTGATAACTTACACACAACCTCTAAATAAATATCATCATTTCTAGAACCTGGAGTGTAGAATTGTTCAATAGCTAGAAAAACTGGACTGATCATTCAAGAGCTACACTCCTATGACCTGTATTGGCCAGGGCTCACCACCTGTCCTTGGGGATGTGAAGAGCTTTGATTTCTTTTTCCTGCTTACAAAAGGAAACCCCTTTTGTGCTTTACTTCACCCAGGAAAGTTGCTGCAGATTAATTGTTTCTTAAGAACAACATTATGTTGTATTGCACTAAATAGTTTATTTAGTTGTTGTTTTGCACTGGGTGAATGGAAATTTGTACTAAGTATGTTATGTCACGTATCTTCTCCCATCACGTGGTCTTTCCCTCACGCACCCTCTGCTATACCCCCTGGTGGTTTGGCCCCTGGTTACCCGTCCCCTTGCCCCTCCCCAATGGCATCCCATTGGCTGGGGTCCTCTTCCGCCGCCCCCCTCCTTGGGTATAAAGGTCCCCTGCAAGAAGGTCACACCCTCTTTTCCACTTGGGGGATTGTCAGAGTCTGATGCCTCTCTCCCCAAGCCAATAAATAGGACACTCGTTCCCCACGTGGAGAATAGCGCTTCTCGTCTTTTGCTTTGTCCATGTAAGACCACGTGGGCCAGGGTCCATAGCTAGCCGGAGTGGACTCAAACAACAGCCCAAGAGACACGGACTCTTACAACATTACACAAGTCTCTTGGCGTGACCAGCTGGGCACATGTGCTCCTGGTTAAAGAGAATTTCACCAGCTGAAGATCCCTGGCCCTGGCTGAGATGCAGTAATAGAGGAGGTACCTGGTGCTAACCAGCAGCTTTATGAAAGAACAGGGAAGTTACCCTGTGATTCTGCATAAGTCATCTCCATGGCACCTCATTTCAGCAGAGATGTGAGCTCACCCATTTCCCTTATGCTCTGCCTGAGGAGCACAAGAATCATATTTGGATATTGCCACTGGCATGGACTGTGCTATGGAATTAACTGAGCAGAGCACAAGGCTAACAGGAGATAGGGACTTTCCTGGTCACAGCATCAGAATGCTTTATAGTCTGATGACTATTTTAATAATTTCAGAAGTTTAAACATGGAGCCAACTCTGACCTCAGAAGAGGTATATAGACTGTAGCAGATTAGCCTCATCAGTTCAGAAGGGGGAAACCTGCACCTGTAGCCACTGTATGTTCAACAACATCTGAGATAGCTGCTGGGCAGCAGGATGTAATCCAAAAGGATTAAGCAAAAGGAATACCAGCAACTGGTCTATTGTAATTCTCCACCCATAGCACCTCCTGGAGCCCAGGATTCTGGAGTTTAAAGGTAGGGATAAGAGTAACAAATACTTAGAATTTGTATAGTGCTGCAGTTTATGTGCTGCATACACTGCCTGCATCTTGAAAAGTGACTGCAACATCCCAGCATAGGAAGTGGATTTCAAGAGATAAGGAAAACTAAAGTAGATAGTAGGTAATGTGTATTTACACGCAATAAATGTGTATTTGCATGCAGTATTTCCTGGACCTGCTGAATATCTTTCCCAACCATCTTCCAAGGAACCTACTGCTCTAAAGCCAACTTAACTGCAGGCAAGACCAATTATGACAGACAAGGCTCCTTGCACCACTTATCATCACCATGGTTTCTCTTCTCACATTTATCCTGTCATCCTCACTGCTCTGGGGTGTATGTTGGGATATATTTTTATGGAAAGTTAAGTTGACCTATTCAGTGAATCAGAGAGCAAGAACACACACACAAAGAGACATGATAATTTGACTTCTCTGTTTCTCAAGTTGTTGAGGTACTGGTCCTCTGGAAAACCTACAGTAAGGACAGCAGCTAAACTCCCTGACTGTGCAGTGGGATGAGCATTGATATCCTAAACAGGTGGGATGGGAAAAAAAGTAGATTTGACAAGTCTTCTGTGTGCGTATTTGTGCAGTAATAGCCCATATACTAATTATTATAGGTAACACACACAGGACTTGGCAGTTCAATCTCTCAGCTCAGCTGTGAATTATATCTCCCTACTTCAAACACCAGTCCCTCAAAAGCAAGTGCAGATAATTTTGCAGCAGAAGAAAAAATTGCAATGTGATTTCACTTCCCCTTTATCTTGCAAACAAGGCACATCAGTTATGCTGTGTGATGGGAAGGCCCCACAACCTTCAGTTGCATTCAGGATCTTTGCCCCATCAGGAATCCTAGGTCGCTAGAGATGCTGATTCCATTTAATGTAGTTATTTTCCTCGAGCAGAGCACCACACCCCTCAAGCACCACATGCTTGAGTCAGCAATATGTGGTTCAAGATGAGAGAGATTTTCCCCACAGATATTCCCAGCAGCTGGCATGAACAGAAGAACCCAGAAAAAGAAAAAGGAGATCCTAGACCCTGGTACACTCCCATATCACTTCTACTCCTGCATCAAATCCTGAAATATTTTCTGCAGCCAAAAGGTCTGGCTGAGTTTTTGGTTGTCATCAGTTTTTCACTCATCCATGTCTTCAAACTTTTTAATGCTGTAGGGATAAGAGGTTTTTACACTACCTACAGAAAATTATGACATAATAGTGGCACTGTAGAAAACTCTCATATATACAGATATTTCAATTTATTTTAAGTGTTCCATCTGGAATATCATAATGCACTATTTACTGCTGTTCCTATATTTAAAACTGATAGGCTCCACTTAGAGTAGCTGTTAAGATAATAACCAGTGGGGGACAGATTGATGTATAACTTAATATGCCAGCCTTTTAAAAGCTCTTAAAATAGTTTAAACTCGTTTCAGCTTCAAGGTTTACACATGTGCCACCCTACAATTTCTAGGGCAAAAATCCTCCTTGAAGCCCAAGGTTATCACCTAAAACAATCTGGCCTAGGAATGCTGTGTTTGCCAAATACTCTGATGTGTTGCCCTTAAAAATCTAGCAAAACATGGGTTCCAGGTTTGGGGTTTTTTCATCATATCAAAAGTTATTCCTTCTTTCCCTTTTCCTTCCTACCCCTTTATAATTCTGAATAGTTAGTCTTCATCACTGGGATTGGTTTTTCACTCAAGATTACACTGAAAACTGCTGAAGTCAGCACAGAAATACAGACCAAGACCCATGGTTGTCACCTCAAAATTCTTTGTTCTTCTCTCAGGGCACTAGTCTGCTCTCATGAACCAAGTATGGGGCAAAACCACCATGCTGGTATGAACTAAATGAACACCATAGTGGCATGTAGAGATTTATTGCCCAGGAAACACCTGCAGTCATCTTTACCAGTGTTCTATGCTATACCTCAGAAAATGTGCAGAGGAACAGCACATTTTCTAGGAAAACCTGTCATCACCTTTTTCCATGGCAGGTGACACTACAGGAAGAAGCATAAGGCTTTTCATGGTAGAAATGGAAAAATCTGATTGGATAAGCTTTATTGTATCAGGGGGCTTTAAAGAACAGAGTACTAAAACACTCCCTTGCTGTCACTGCCACCTGCACTCCTCAGCTGCGGCATAACCAGTCCTGTTGGGGGGCAGGCCATTTGGACTTTTGAACTCTCTCCTGTTTTCATTTGTATTGAAAAATACTTTTGATGGAGAATTTAACTCATTACTGCATGGTAAAGAGAAATGTAAAGCTGGAGATGATCAGGTAGTGGAATGCAATAGTCTGCCTTCACTTCCTTGCCCCACAGCCCCCTTCTCTATCGCTGCTCACCACTTGTTAATCTAGTCATTTCCTTCACCTGATTTTCAGATGCTCTGATCTCTCACTTTCCTCTCTGGCTTGAATGGGAACAGACAACACCCAGCCCTCAGAGTTTCTGATGAGACTGGCTTAAAAGGAATTACTTCTCTGTCAGTGAAACTGAAAGCACATATTTCAGCTCCTTCTCTCTCGCACCCTCTTTTTCTCAGCACTCATCCCCCTCCTGCTTTAGGGTACTTGAATGTGATAAGGTGTGATGCACAGTTAATCTAAGCTGCTGGTTTAGAATTATTAGTGAGGGCTAGCTAACACATGCACTGTATGCACATATTTTAGCATTACCTTTCCAGCACAGTCAAGTCTGTCAAAGGAAGTATGGCTTTACTTTACAGTTTTCCATTATGTTTAATGTTTTACACCTCAGGAATATTTTATAAGTAGGGCATAAGTTGTAAGAGCAGTTGAATTCGAATCAGATGCACAGTCTAACTCCAAGTCCCTTATTAACTTTTTCATCTCCCTGCAGAAGTTGTTTCTGTCCATATTTTTATTTCAGCTGGGCTGAGTGGGAGAAAGAACTCTAAGGGAGGTCTTAGCAGATGGTTGTCACAAACTGCATACGGCAATTGAGAATTAGTGTGCAAGCATATGCAACCTGGTACAGTATGAAACATTCCAGCATATGAACACTGAAGTAAATCAAGCTTGGACAGGATTTTTTTTTTTATGATGAAAATTAGGATTTAGTTTCTCTATTCATCTACGCATATGGATCTCAGGCTTTCACAACATAGGGGGCCAAACTCTGGACCTCGGCGTGACACCTTGGAAATCTAGGTAGTTTAACTTAGTATGAATTTGGTTCACTAAGTTTAATGTTAAAATAAAACATGCACAAATACAAACACAGTCACTCTGTGTGTGTGTGTGTGTAGGTAGGTATGCATATATGTGTATATATAAAACACCTAATTTAATCTTCATCATTTCCCCTACTCCACACACTCTCTAAATAATCTGTAAAAGAAACCTAGTGAAGAAAAGAATGAAGAGGAAAGGGGTTTCCAAAAATTATAACTTGGATACATATGTTGTTGGGTTTCTTTTTCCTTTAGAGAAGCAGCACATTTTCTGGAAAAAAAATGACTGAACCAGGAGAAATATCAAGTGGGTGAGCAAACACCCTTTTGTAGGTCATGCTTTAAACAAGCAGGAGAAAGGTTTTTGATATCCTGCCTTGAGATACAGCAATGCTCAAGGCAGGTCTCTGGTTAAACTGGGGTTCAGGTAGCATTTGTTCCCCTGTGCCTTGCTTTCCAGGCTGCAGGAGTGACCCTAGTCCAGGCTGGTGTCACCCACCTCCCCCCACCTCCATCCCTCTCTTATCTGTGTTTGGGATGTGGAGCAGGTTTCAGGAACAAGTTTTGCTCTGAGGGAGTCTCCTGGAAAATATGCCTTGGTACTTTCTTAACCTTGCCACTTGTCCTCCTTGCTCAGTTATTGTGGAAAAATAGAGCTGAAATGGAGACAGGAAAGAATGCAAATACTGGCACAAAAGGAAATACTGAATTACATATTGGTCGACCAAAACACAAATCAACTCAAAACTACAGGAGTCCACCAACATGCACATAAATCATTTATAACGATAATCCAAGGCTGGGTCCAAATCTCATTAAAGTATATGAATCCTTAATCTATTTTGGCAAAAAAGAGCCAATACACATTTTTTCTTTTTATCATAAATTACAGTTCTGTGGCGCTGTGCAAATATTACCAAGCTGTAAGACAGCTGTGCTCCATTAAAATGTGTAATGGTCGCTGATTTCTTACAGCACATGGTCATCAGGCTGAATCTACAGCCAGTAATTAGGAAGATGAAATGTTTAATTGTGCCTTAATTTTGATAAAATTTATCTGTCACACATCCCGTAGTCAAGCAGTATGCTCACAAATCAATGTCATCAGGCCTGAGCAAGAACTGAAGCACCACACTCTTGTTTCTGACAGATTCATTTGAATATCAAACTGCTCCGGATGAGCCACCAGACTAGCAAAACAAATAGAAACTTTTCTGATGAGCACAGCTTCTGTGGCACATCTCACCACCTAGGCTAAAAGACACAGAGGTCAAAGCAAAAGGCAGGTAGTTACCACTCAGCTCGTGCTCAGCAAGTTCCCTGGGCACAGTAAACCACTTAAAATGCTTTAAAAGCAAAAAAACTTCTTTTCAACCTCTTAAACCAGGCTCCGGGGTTGTGAGCTGGAGGAGTCAGGCAGCAGTTCTCATTTCTTGTTTGCCCCCCTTATTTGTTCTGCTGGAAAACCATGCAAGGCAAAGCCAGTGCCCATTGTGTAGGCGAGAGGCAATCACTCACTTCCCTGCTGGCAGTACAGCAGTGCACATTACAGCAACCAGTCATGTGCAGATTATTACCACACATATGCATTACTATTTTCTTTTTCTTTTTTTTTTTTACACCAGAGTCCACATGGCATGTCAAAATGGCAGTGCCCTGCCTGAATAGTGCCCAGTTCAATTTTTTTAAAAAATGCATGCTTTGTGTTTAACACATTCAAACATGGGACTCCTTCCTTCCTTCCTTCCTTCCTTCCTTCCTTCCTTCCTTCCTTCCTTCCTTCCTTCCTTCCTTCCTTCCTTCCTTCCTTCCTCCCTCCCTCCCCCCCTCCCTTCCTTCCTTCCTTCCTTCCTTCCTTCCTTCCTTCCTTCCTCCCTCCTTCCCTCCCTCCTTCCCTCCCTCCTTCCTTCCCTCCTCTCCCTTCCTCTCTTCCTTTTCTTCTTGCTTTCTTTATTTTGCTTTCTCTTTCTTTCTTTCTCATTTATTTCTCTCTCTTTATTTAAATCTGACTAAAAGGAACAGTACCCAAGATAGACCAACTGCTTTTACCATGCTGGTGGGCACACTGACCCCTGCTCCAAAATGTTTTTTATTTTCAAAGAATCATTTTTGATTCTTGGTATTTCCATCTGCTACTGGAGGATACAGCTGCAATATAGCAATACCCCCGCTACAGGTTAATGAACATAAGCCTTCCATTCCCTGAGAGAAAAGATAACCCATTACTCCAGATCCTGTAGGTGACCTGCAACAGAATGGTCCAGAGAGACTCAGGGAAGCAAGGAAAACATTGGTCTTCTTGTGGGTCACAGCACACCAGAGCCCACCCAGTGACCCAGTGGGAGCAGTTATTATCACCTCCTTCTTGATTTGGAGCAAAGCCACACGAATCCTCAGTTATCATCAGATTGTGTTGAGTTTGGAGAAGCTTACCTCCACTTGTTCATTGGACCAAACTCCCTGGTGCTTGCAATCTGTGGTTTCCCTTTTGCACCTACTGAAGCATAAGTCTGTGTGTCCCAGAAGAGGCCAAGTGCCATTTTCATTGCCCTAAATTACATCTGTGTACACACAGCCATGGATGTGCAGAGAGCTGTAAACAGAAAGGTTATTGAAAAACAGGCAAGAAAGCTTTGGTAGCACCTGCAATTCTGATACTAACTCAGAAAAAAACCTTGGACAATATTCAGTCCATTTTTAAGGCAGGAGATTGCATTTACTTACTCATTTTCTCTTCAGTACAGTCAGGTGTTTGTCCTTGTTTTCTTCAATCTGAGAGCAGGTTTTGCTAACCCTCCCCTGTTAAGATTCCAGCTGGTTGTAGTGTCTCTACAGCTTTCCTACCATTCATACCCCAGACTCAGAAGATCCTCTGGAACGGTTGAACAAATGTCCTGGCTGTGTTGTTCTGTGACGCCTTGTTATCCCTCTCCTGCTTAAACTTCACATGAGCTTAATTTTGAAAAGTCTAAACATGAGGGACCAGAACTTCTCTGCAATAGAAGTCATAATTAATTGTATGAATATGTTCCTGTCTTGTTCTCTCTGTTGCATTTCTGCTTTGAATACAAAATGTGGATGTCTTATCAATGATTCCTTTGACACTGCCTCAGTGTTAATCTGAAGCATACCATGAGGATTTTTCTCCTGACAGAATTCTTGTATTCTTTTCCATTACTGGATGCCAGCTTCAGCAAATGTTGGAGGACCACAGGCCTGGAGTCTGTTATCTTCTGTAACATATTACATGACATTTAGATTTTTCAAATTTTCAAATAAAATTTTATATAATCAGATTTGCAATCTAAGAAGAAGGTAAATTCTTTGAAAATCAGTTAGCTGCTGTGAGCAGGTCAGTTGTTGGGGTTTCTTTCCTACTTAGAAACATAAATGTACTGGTAGATACTAACTGCTTGCATCAAATATGCCTTTCTTTAAAAACACACACATAAAATATTCAAAATATTGTAAATATTTTAAATATTGTAAACATTGTAAAAATATAATGGATGACAAAAAGTCCTAAAACCACCGAAGGATGTTATCTTCATTGAAAATCTCACAATTTTGTCTGCAAAACCAACAATGACTGAAATACAAAATCTAGTTAAGCTGACCAGCTCTTTCTGCCCTATACAAAAGCCCAAGAACAAAAGTGCTGATTTTGTGCTTCTAACCTATTAGGCAAGAATGTACTAAAAAAATCGTTTTATATAAAAAAATCATTTAATAGATATGCAGAATTTTTAACAATTAGGAAAATTATCCACCATTCAGTCCTCTCAGATTTTAGTAGTACTGTTATTCATCATTTGGATACATCTCCTGTACTCCATGACAGAGAACTCTTAAACGAACATTAGTTTGGAGTAGATGTGATACCTTCAATTGTAAGTGCTGGAAAGGAAGGCAGAAGTTAATTCACCACAGCTTTCATTTCATCAACTTCTTCTGAAATGTTCTTGCTCTCCTTTATTCTTTCTTATATTTCACAACAGTACTGGAGGCTATAATAGAAAAAATGTATCTTTTTTGAATGGCTTTTCAGTTTTGTTTGGTTGGGTTCCAGTACTTTGATGTTAATGAGACTACATATTTTAATAGTGATTATGACAGTGTTAAAAGCATGTAATCTGTCAAATCCTGTAATCTCTTTTACCTAAGGTTTCTTATATAATTATCTGGTTTGCTTATTTACTTACTTAATTATATGAACTTAATACCTTCTTGTAACATCTCAAGAAATAAAGCTGGCAATCAAAATATTTTTGATGACTAATCTCAAGATCTCTGAGGTAGTCAAGCATAAAATAATAAATTCCATTGAGGAAGACAAACAAGCAGGTAACTATGCTGCTGACATTAGTGTTAGCAGAAGATGATAGTCCTTCTTTTTCTTTTTTGCAGTTATTGGGATTTTTTTCTCCAGACAATCTACAACAGGGTAAATTTTCAACTCAGCATGAATAAAGTCTGTGGTACTTTTTTCATCAGTTTCTAGATCGATGTAAACAATCTGTAGCCAGAATCTTGATGCAACCTGTTCACACCCAAGCAAAAGTCTCACCACTTACATTAAAAGTTTTGTTCTTTGAGGAGTGTCAAAGACCTTTTATTATTTATTTATTTTAGACTACCTACCCACACAGAAAATGAAAAATGGGTGTCTGCCACAGACAGTTCACAGCCTGGCTTTCTGAAGAGACAATACAGATGATGGAAAGAGACAAATAGTGTGGGTAAGTGAGGAAATGAAAAAAATGAAAATGTTTTGCTGCATAAAAAATAGACTCCTCTCTCTCTGCTTAGTCATTGTCAATGGGCATTCTTCTGCTGACACTATGTTAAAAACTAATTGTAAAAATGTAATTACAGGAGCATAACATGTCAGATTTCTAGATTTAGACAGAAATTTTTCTCCTAGCATAACAAGTGTTATTAAGAAGAGAGTAATGATGCTCATTGCCGAAATCACCGAATTTCTGAGTCAATATCAGCACTTTCAGACTAGTAGTCTGTGATTACCTTTTCAAATCCCAAAGTATGAACTCCTTCAGATACCTTCCAACTAAAAGAAATATTCCCCTGTAACCATACATATGATCATTCTGCAATTTAAATAAGCTCAAAGCTAATGCCTTTAATTATTCCTTCACACCTTTCTAGTCCAGTTCCAATTTGCAAAGGGAAAAATCAGTATGAAATACATCAAATAATAACTTGAGTTAGTTTGTGCCCATCAATTTTGCTTGCATATTATGCCTCTTCCTCAGTCTTTTTCTCTCAACTTTATGACTGGCAGAATATGAAGATGACTGGCTTTCCCATGAGAAGATCCTTTAAGGTCAATCAACTGCCAGTGGATGTAGCAAGTTGCTTTAAAAATCTCCAATTGCAGGAGTGCTCTAGGACTGCAAAGTTTGTGATGTTAAAAATCAAGTGCTCGTCTAGTTTTGGTGTTTGCAAATGGGGTGGCACAATGGTACCTCATTGATCTGCAGAAGTTACAAGCATGCAAATTGATCATAAGTAATACAAAGATGTTACACAAACCTACATTTCACTTGGCAGCAGCTGAACCAAAAATAATCATTAGAATTCAGCAAACATGCTAAAATAGTCTGACAAATTCTGTAAATTAACATATTAGAGGTCACAGCTATCACAGCCAATGTCATAATCTTACTTCAGAATAGTACATTGTCCTGCTAAGACACCAATGGAAGGAAAAAAATATGTATGTTTTTAAATCCTCACCAACTGGGGATCCTGTTAACTACTTTTTAAGACCTCAGGAAATCAGTGTCCATGGGTCAGTAGAGTGAAAACTAAAATGTTCAGGAATGACTGCAAGGTGTAGAAGGTACGCTAAAACATTATTTGGAAGGAAAATAATGTGCTGCTTGCATAAAACTCAAACTAATCATTTTACAATAGCTTTTCAGTATATTTTCCCTACCTATATCCTTTGGTCATTTCTTTATATATAAAAGTACTGGTATTCAGCTACATATGTATATGAGTACCACTATTAAGAAGCTAGTGACAAATAATGCCTTTTTTATGTAAGAATTTTTTTCTCATCTGATCAGAGAGGAGGAATAATGCAAGACCATGAAGCCCCCAAAGAGGGAAAAGACATTTCAAATAATTTGCAGTTAAGCAAAATAACTTTTGCTGTCTGCAGTATCAGGATACAGCATTTCATGTGCTGAAAAAATCTAGAAAACATCAACTGTTTTGAGGAAAGCCCTTAGAAAAGAAGGGTGAAGTCTGTTGAATACATTTTCAACATAAACTGTTCATCCATTTCTATTTAGGATTTATTTCTTAGCACCCTGGTTTAGAAGGCTACAAGCCAATACTTGGTTGTAGTCCAACAACATCCCACATCCCCCAGGCAGATGATTTTACATTATAATAAATTAATATATTTTAAAACCAAAGCCACATATGAACCTAAAAAAAACATCTGCCAAATAAGGTGCCCCTACTCCTAGGGCAGTGTTTGGAGCCTTGCACAGAAAGGTAAAGGGAACACTAATTTTAAGGAATACACTTAAATTCAGGATTTTCTGGATTATCAGAACCTGGCACAACCCCAAATTTCTGAAAGCTGCTTCCTCAGAAAAATGGGCTCCACAGTACTGACAGCGGGAACAAAGCCTCATCTCCAGCCTGCGTAACGCAGTGTCCATCTGGACAGTGGCCACGGCAGCGAGTGGCGGGGGCCGGTGTGGGAGTGGGTCCAGCTCCAGGTCCCCACTCCAGTGAGCCGGTGGTAGCACACCTCAGCAGAAGAGGCGAGGCTCGGGCCAGCCAATCTGCCTCTCTGCAGTTGTATGGGCTACATACCATGACACCACAAGCTGCCAGGCTGCTGCCCGCAATGCTCTTCCCCAGCCGTGCGTGCCCAAGCCCTGCCACGCCTCTGCTCTGCGGATTTACCCTCGCTGTGGAGGGGCAGCAGGGGCTTTGTCCTAGAAAAGGACAAAAACCCTCTCAGACCTGTTGGACCTTTTGTTACCAGCTGTAAAAAATGAAAGTAAGGAAGCAAATGCAGACATCATGGAGCACTTCCACAGTTAGGATAAAAAGACATTAAATTTATACTGTGTCTTAAGACGAGCTCAGTGTCTAAATTCTTAACCTGCCTGGTGACCATGACATTCCCCAATCCAACAGTGTGCTGGGGACATATCTGCCACACAATCACAGCGCTGCTCCCTCTGACAGGGAGCACTGTTAGATTTGTCGTATGTGCAATAATTGGCTTTTGTTTGAGCTACTTGGACCAGAAAAAAAAAAAACCAACTTCTCCTGTGCTGACCCTGGGCGCCAGCCATATTGAAGAGTGAAGGGTTGTTGGCCTGCGGTGCCAACATACTCCACCTTCACGGGGAGGCCGTGCCCCTCACGCTCCAGCAATGCCAGACGGCGCTCGGATGAGGCGGGCTGGGTCTGGCAGGTGGCGGCACAGGAGGTAGTAAGTGAGAGCAGCACAGCATAACTGGCTGAAGTGAAGCACTAGAATAATATTCTCGCGTCCTCAAAACTGTAGGAGTGTTTTTGACTTTGACTGCTTCCAATACCTAACAAATATGAGATCATGGCTTCTGGCATAAAAAGGATGAGTTTGTTGCCATGCCAGTGAGACTGCCAGTGGTGGGAGGAGGTGTCACCTACCCTGTCCCAACAGGTAGTCCATTGACTTCAAATCAACATCAACTCCTCCTCCTAATGCTGCCCCAAAGTGCTTTGTATTCACCCAGTCAGCACCCATGCAAGCCAGTAGGTCCCCCAAAGGGATCCTTCATGGACCAAATCCCCCTTTCTTTTGAAGTGGGAAGGGCAGTGTGATATGCAACCTCCTCGTCTGGCTTTGTTTGCCATTTTAATTCTTTGAAGCAAATAACTCTTTGTTTTCAAAATGTGCTCCTTCTAAGGAACACAGACCTACAGAAGCAAAAGAGCAAAAATTGAAATGTGAGAGCAAGGCAGATGAGCTGACAAGCACTGGGCCCAAACAGCCAGAAAACTTCACTGTGTAATAAAAATCCATGAATAATTGATTTCACTTGCTGAAATGAAGATTCGTTTTTGAAAAGCTGGTTTTGGTACAAAAATGGAAATACACTGGACAGAAAAATCTTGCAGTGCAACATTTTAACAAAGTCAATCTCCAAAATGTGTACAAACACCCCATTTTTGAGTTCTAAATATTTCAACACCTGAATTTTTTTTTGCCAGAAAATGCTCATCTATGCCGGATAATTTAAAGGAGAGCAAGTTTGAAGCAGGGTTTTGCACTCTGGAGGATCTATCTATTCCATCAGTAACTGCGTCTGTGATTCATGGATGGGACTGCCAAAAGGTAGGATAAAGGGAATGGCTCTAAACTTCAGTGACACATATTGTTCTGTTGAATGCCCAAAACCAGAAGAGAGAGTATGTGCATGTGTGTAAACGTGTGTGTAAAAAATATCACAAATTCATATCATCATGCTGATATTGTGGGCTACCATTAGAAAATTGGATATATTTGAATGCACTGCAGTTATTGTGAGATTACAGTAGTGACCCATGCTTTATGAATCCTCCAGACCAATTTGGCCTTTCATCTGGCTAAACATTTGGCCAACACAGTTCTGAGATGCTGAGGACAAGGAACCTGGTCAGAAATGTGCAGGCACAGTAATAGCACAAAGAATGAGACATCCTGTTTGCATCAGGAAGAGCATCAGCCAATAAGGATTTTGGATGACTTCTATATACACCAACTGAATCAAATTAGGGGTCTGAATTGGGAGGGGGTTTCCATTCTGTTATTTGGTGTCTAAAGCAAAGAGAGAAAATAACATTGATTGAAAAAGCAAATTTCTTGCTGTTCTTTCGCAAAGAATTCTCCCACCAATGGAGTTTGGTCCAGGCACAAGTATGAACCACAAGTATGCCAATGAGAGTTAGCCGGAAAACCAATAAAGGGCCCACAGGAACTTGATCCAGAGAAATTTTAGGCTTTTGTCCTAAAAAATACTTGCAAATCAGAGGCTCGTTGCTGCTTTCATGGATTTGCTGCTGATTTGATCCATTTCCACTTGCAAGCCTTCATTGGTACTGGCTGGACTGACGTTTGCCTCTGAGATCAAGGTGCACGATCCTCTCCTCTCACAGCTCACTTGGGAACACTTAGCAGGAAAGCCTGAGGAATTGTTTTGCACTTTTAGGAAGTACTAAAGGAAAGAAAGGAAGGGTAAGGTAAATCATAGATAAGACCAATGAGATGCATCTGTTTTGGAGAATGAGTCAAATGCAAACAGAGGAGAAAAAAGGTTAAAGTCTGCAGAAATCAGAAAGCTGATGTGCAGCTACATTTCTAAAACTTTATGGTATCTGAATCCTTCTGCTGGTAAGTGTCGTGCATTATGGTCAACTTCTATGTTACCATGGAGAAAAAGAGAGACAGGGAGAGAATGGATGTAAAAAGACAATGATGAAGAACAACTTATCAAAAAAAACCAAAAAACAATAAACTTTGCTTTTCTTTGAAGGTGCAGTGAAATCACTCAAAACCAGCTCTTTACTTTTAATGGAAAATTGTCACTGAAGAGTATGTTTAAAGTAACACCACAGCAGAAAGGTACTTCTGAAGAAATTCCTTGCAGCTACGGAGCTATATAATTGTAGTTTTGGTCAAACTACACTTCTGTTCTGGGGAAATATGCTTAAAAAGTATACAATGATTTTCTGGGCTTTTCTTTTTTAAGAATTGTCAACTGAATTTATTTATTTCCTATGGAAGAAGGCACCAGGCATTTGTTGCTGATTATAAATACAATTTCTGCAAATGTTATCTTAGATCTGATAAGAAAAAGTGATATTCTTTCTGGATTGAGTATCACTTCAAATGGCAAAAGGCTCAAAAGGCATATTCTGCTCCTATTTTACTTCCACGCAGTGCAACAAAATTCTTATAATCTAGAATGCAAAATGAAAGTAAAAATCAATTTTGCACCGATATCTGTGTTAATTCTTCATTGAGTATGAAAAGAAAGTGAAATCAAAGTGCACCCTTTTTTTTATAAAATATGTATGATTCTGATTCAAAGCAGGCAAAGATGTGATGCAAAAGAAGGTTCTTGATCTAGAATGGAATCAAGCTTTATGGTGCAGTGAGGTCAGAAGCTTCATTACTTCCCAATGGGAATCATGTCTTCTCTTGTCAGCATATTTTCAAATTATAGAACCATAGAATCATTTTAGTTGGAAAAGACCTTTAAGATAATTGAGTCCAACCATTGCCATAACAAACCAAGTTCACTATTAAACCATGTCCCTAAATGCCACACCTACACATCTTTTAAATACCCACAGGGATGGTGACTCTATCTCTTCCCTGGGCAACTTATTCTGATGTTGAACATACTTTCAGTGAGAAGTTTTTCCTAATAATCAATCTAATCCTCCCCTTATGCAACTTGAGGCCATTTGCTCTTGTCCTATACATTGTTAGTTGGGAAAAGAGACCAAGCCCTACCTGTCTACAACCTCCTTTGAGGTATCTGTAGAGAGTGATAAGGTCTCCTCTGAGCCTCCTCTTCTCCAGGCTAAACAGCCCCAGCTCTCCCAGCCACTTCTCTAAGTGCTTTTTCTTTAGATTGTTCCCCAGTTCCCTTGCCCTTCTCTGGACACTCTCCAGTGCCTCAATGTCCTCTTTGTAGTGAGGGGCTCAAAACAGAGCACAGGATTCAAGGTGTGGCCTCACCAGTGCCTAGTGCTTGGGAACAATCACTGCCCTGGTCCTGCTGGCCATGCTATTGCTGACACAAATGTTGGCAAGTACTTGCATTTGCCTGAAATTCCGCACCAATTTTTTTTTCTATTTATAATATTGCATTTGGAATAATAACTATTTTACTGGGAAATAAGTCCCAAATAAGTTTGACTCGATCATTTTACTAAGGTTCAGCTAAGGAGTGTACATTGATTATCACGCCACACACTGGAGTTTATAGATCTGGTCTGGTATTTTTGATACACTACATTCATTGAGTGATGAAACCCTGCAATAAAGAGAAACTAATGGAAGCAATTAGGAAAGAACACCTGTCAGTAGAAGACTGCAACCCCTACATTGACCATAGGCAGAAATTGCTCCCAATTGTTATTCACAACAATGGAAGACCTCTGGACTGTGAATGCAGGCAATGATGGACTGCAATAAAATTTGCAAATGAGTTTTTACACTGTCCCATAAAATTCTATGACTTTGTCAATCTGTGTTGATACAGACCAACACATGGCTAAGCAATAAAAATGTAAGAAAGGTGCTGGTCACTATTTTTGGTGAAAAGTATCTTTGCACTTCTGAAGGATCTGTGACCAAATTTTCCGTTGTTCACAAAGAGGTCTGAGGATATTGTTTCTGTCCTAATCATTGGTAGAAATTTAGCCTTATGGAGCAGGCTAGGTCAGCTAGCATTCTCCATTCCACATCCACAATAACAGTTATTCGTCAGTCAGCCATAGCAGCAAAGCTGTAAGGAAAATGTCTTTCTGCACTGCATGGTTTAGCCAGCAGATGACACAGAACTGCTCATTTTACTAGAAATACATATAGACATAAACTATCCACAAAAGGATCCATTTTTGACTTAAAGAACTAGAGAGATTATTAAAAGAAGTTATTCATGTTATTCAACACATGCTTCTTTTGCAGTTCACAGTTGGACAATAAATATTTGACACACATTTTAATTACTCAGTTTTCCCTGTGAAAATAGGGAAGTGAAGAGGAGGGAAGGGGAGGAGATGCAGCAGCAGTATTAGAGAGTGAGGAAGAGGTGTGGGAGAAAAGAAAAAGAGATGCTAAGAGGAGTCTGTTTGCAGTGACATCCACAGATTCAGCATGCTGTGTGTGAACCACATGCATTTGCATGAGAACCATGAAAGACCTATGACCATCAGATCTTCATGTCCTTCAAATGACCATGGTGTCAGCAAGGAAGAGACTGGTAGGATTGACTCAAGATCTCCAGTAGAAACCTGAGAAGTCAATCAAACGGTACTTTTGCAATTCTTGTCACCAAAACATCCGAGAAAAATATTCTTCCTAGTTTATAATTGTGCGACAGTTTTTCAATTATTATTATTCTCCTGTAAAACATGTATATAGGAATTGTTTTAAATAGAACAGTCTGTTCCCTTTCCCCTGAATATTCTTCCCCTTACTGCTGTAGTGTAACTAAATGAGACTATTTCATGCCTCCAAAAAAGCCCAACCACAAATGAACATTTAATCAATAGACTTAATTTAATTCAATAATGATGAGCTGACTCTCTTCAGAGCCTAATTTTCTGTTCTCTACAACATAGTAGGACCAAATTTTTTTGTTACTGCAACTGTTTACATACAATGAGACACAAACCTGTACATAGAAATTGATTAATTAGAAAACTATTAAAGAACTATAAATTGTAAAATAATTATAATTAAAACAATGCTGATTTTGCTTGAGTAGAATCTTGCACCCATAATTTAAATGTGATTTTTCAGAAGGCAGATAGTTACTGCCACATTTCATTCTCTCTCCTCTTTATGTCATCTTCTCTTTTTTAATTTGATTTTTCAGGAAGCAGGTACAGAAAAGGGTTTCTGCAGACATGCTCACAGCCTCATATATTTCACAGAACCTTGCAGTTCAGAAGACTACTACTGGGAGTAGCTTTTGCTCACAATGTAGAACAGCATCAGAAAGAGGTAGCAAGACAGTTCTCTCTGTCTTATCTATTCTTTCTTAATAATTTGTTCAAATCCTAACAGTGATTTGTAGAAGAAACATACTCTTAATTCCAACCAGTCCAAAGTAAGCATATCTGGCTATACCTGTCTGGTAATTGTATAATTGTCACACGTAGAAATACATTTTACTGAATTAATCCAAAACTTTCACTCATATTGAAGAGGAAAACAAAAGGTTAATTGGAATAAAAGTTTTCAACAACAAAGAATTCAAACAACAGATTTACTGAATGTTCTGTAGTACAAATGAAGAAACTTTTTTGTGTTTCCTCTATAAGGCTTTTGGGTTTCCTCTGCCTTAGTCTTTATTTGTAGCAAGCCACGAAAGTGGTAAATAGTAGAAGGGAAATTAACATGTTCAGCTCCTTCTCCAAAATGGGGAAATTTGTCACACATTTTGTGAGATGAGACAAGCACACAAACAGTCAGCACTGCATCCATTCTACAGAGGTTCAGCCGCACACGGTCTGGAGAACAGACCTTAGCAGCACACAGAGTCAGCACTTGGGCAACAGGCACAAGTTGTAACAAGGAATGCTGAAAAGAGATACCAGGAAACAATGATTCACTGTGTAGGAAGTCAAACACTAGGACAAGTTAGCAGAGAAAATGTGAAAACTCCATCCCTGGAGATATTCAGACTTGCCCAGACACAGTGTCTGATGCAAATAGTCTTGTGTTGAGCAGGGCTTTAGATCAGATAGGTGGCCTAATTTTCTTCCTAAATAGCTCTATGACTTTATGACCCTGTAGAGTGACCTTGCAAGTTGCTGGAAAGGGGAAAGCCCTGCCCCCACACTTTCCATAAAGTTTCTTTTAAAAAGTCAGTAATATCTTGAGTCACTGTGAGACAAATGAAAATGATGTTTATAATGGAGCAATCTGCCTATAAGCTATGGTCAGGACCACAGATTTTGTTGTAGTTAGGAGGAAGATGAAGCCAAATTACCCACTGCTAATTCTTGAAATAAAACTAAGACTGAATAGGAATCAAGAAAAAAATACAAACCTCCCTCTTTTCCAGGAAGGGAGATCTATCACATGTCTCTGGACATGGAGCTCTATAATGAGACCATGGTGAGAACACGAGTCATGATTAATATCTCTGGGATTCATTTTTTTGTGAGAATAGTTCCCAATCCCAGATCATGGCAATGACATTTAATGATAAATTCACTAAATTGGACATTTTAACCATTTCTTGTCTTTCTATTTTTCTTTAGGGAAATTCTCATGAGCAAACAAATATGAAAAATAGATGGATGGATAAAAGACTGCATGGGTGCCAATACCTTAATATAACCTTAAAATGAAAAATAGCTATTGAAGTTATAGGTGGGTGTTTTACGTGGGCCACATGAGACAGAATTGTTCCTCCTGGGAATGTTTCCAGCATAAGCCTTACTCTGAGACATGCTTGCCTTCTTTGCAGCCTGGCTCTTTTCTCTGATAATGTGCTAATGAGGAGCACGGATGTGTCTGTTCACCTGGAGGTTGTTGAAGGTCATGTAAGAATTTCAATCTTCTCTCTTAGGTTTGTATCTTCCTTGGCTTAATCTAGGTTACAGCTGAACAACCAGGAATAGTTTCTTTTCAGCATCACAGGCTGGCAGCCTTATTCAAATTGAACAGTTCTTTGCTTTCAGCGTGATCTCCTAAAATGTGGAAACTCGGCTCGTTCTGCACAGGACAAGGTGTGAGGTTAGAGCTTGAGGTGGGACATCTGGCAAGCAAGTGTGGAACACTGCAGTACTCATGTAGAGTAAAATTGTGTAGAGTGAAATTACTTGTGATTTGCTTCATGCACAGAAGTCTTCCTGCATAAAATCTGCAAGAAAGGTCTCACCAGGTACTTGAGGAAACAACTAAAAGACTGAGTTTTTATTTTTGTCACATATGTGTTAGTATTTAGAAGCATATGGATTTAGCATGCTAACTGATGCAGAAATTATGGCTAAACTCTTTAGTATTTAAGACAACAGTATCAAACTTACATTTTAACTTTCCACTAATGAAAGGAAGTGGATCAAGTATGAGAAGGGGGAGAGAGAAAGGGACAGGGAATATGCAGAAAATCTGAACAAAAGAAATATTTCTTAAATAGGAAAAGATTTTACTAGTTCAAAAGAATAAAGAAATCTCGTAGTTGCACTGCATCTTCATAAGAGATGTATACCAGGAATCAGAATCAAAAATTGTTGGTTATAATAACTGTATGTTCAGTATAAGATATTCTTATGGAAGTAATGGAATTATTGAATCTGTCTGTATTTTGAGTTCAGTATATAAATTTATATGCAAAACATTCTTCCATTTAAATTTCATTGGTTCCTATACTGCATTTCTGAATTTATTCCTTATTCATAATAACCAAGAATTATGTCAAAAAACCTCACAATACTGAGACATCCCCCTAAGTTCCTGATTAGAAAGTATTTGCTAGGAATTGGATTAATCTCATCTGAGCATTAGCCATGTCTAATCAGTCACTCTAGTAATTGGAGAGGATCCAGGTTTTCCAGTGCATGTTTCATCTGGTCTCTAGGACAAGAACTTTAGAATGAGATGAACCCCACTAAAGTACAACTCACCCAATCTGCTTTTCTTAGGACAGACAGATTAGTAGTCATCAAGTTCTCTTCAGTGCCTTCAGAGAAAGTGTACACAATTATTTGTGATTCAGTGTCTGACTTTCAGGTGACTGAAGTATATGCATAGCTTAGTAAATATTCACCAAATGTTATTCCAAGAAAATCGCACAACTTACCAGCTGTGGTAAAACCAAGTTCTGTTTCCAGAGCAAAATTCATTATATCCTTAATATAAACCCATTAGCATAATAAATATGATACAACTGAGCAAAGTAACATTAAGAGAGAAATAAATTTTGCCAGGAATCACATCCAGCTTTTGCATTACTCTTTCAGTACCCTAATGCATGGAGCCCTTTCCAATATGTCTCCTGTCCCAGTTGCCACCTACTGCAATGACTGGCAGGCAGCAATGGCTCCATATGGCCTTTTCATTTCTTATTGTCATTTCTGGCATGTGTCACAATAATTTTTGGCCCACCAGAAAGGTGTGGCTGTGCTGGCATACAGCAGTAGGACAGGAAGAGCTCACTTTTGTGCATGTTGAAAAGGCCCCTCATTCTGGTCACAGTCACCCTGGGCATCTGTGATTGAGCAGGCTTTGTCAGAAGCCTTGGATCCCCTACTCTGGTGTCCTAGTCACTGTTTTGAAAAAAATAAAAGCAAATTATTAGCAGTAGCAGTTCCACTATATTATATTTTCATCCCCATAATAGCAAGATATAAATTATCAAAACCAAATTATTGCTCAGGTTTTAAAAATTGTTTGAAAAACTTAACACCCTTTTATTTCATTTAGTTTATGTATTTAGCTTGACCAGTAATAATTTTTAATATTTAGTAGAATAAAATTTATTTTTGTAGAGCATGGGAAGAATTTATTCCAGGCATTGACAAACAAAGAAATTTATACAGGGTATCCATGCACATGGCAAAATCTCAGTCTGCAGTTGGCCTAGTAAGAGAACTACTGCTGAGAAGTCAAGGTCATTTCCAGTGTGTTAATCTCAAAGCATCAGGACATGATCATGCTTTTAGTTTGGTAAATATGGAAAATCCACAGAGTTGTCTGGGTAATTAAAACATTGGATGCCCCACTGGTCATTCCTAACTCAGTTATCAGCAAGAATCTCACTAATCATAAGTCAGGGATGAGTCTGTGCCTGTGCTGTACATGTGGCTTTCTGCATATGTCTGCACATCATTTCACAGGAAACTATTTCACACTACACCAGCTTGGTGAGTAGCTGTTGTTCACACCCACCAAGAAATAAGTACATGTGAGAATAATACCTTTACAACTTTGAAATGTCCTTAGACAGACTTTTAATCTCCAGGCCATCAACCTGCTGTGAACTCTCCTCCTGACTTTTCACACTTACAGAGAACAGGAGTCAAGCAACACACCATAAGGCAATATGAAAAGACAGAAAAATTCTGAGAAGTGCAAAATTAAGTGCAAATAAAAATATGTCATCTTTTAAAAATATGTGGCTGTTTTATCTTATATTTACACATAAGCATGCATATACTGATATAAATTTGATTAGTAAATTAGATTGCAGTGCTCAAAATGCAAGATGATACTGATGTATTCTAACAATAGTCTTCAGTTCCATCTCCTTGGTGTCTGCTCCATATGTCATGGCTGGCACCAAAGCACCAGTAGTTAAAACACCTGTGTTTTCACAGATTTCCTACCAACGGTTAAGTTTAACCTCTGAAGGTCTTTTCCTTCAGTCTGCTACTATTATTTGTATATTGAATGAAATATATATCTCAGTAAGGATATAGCACAACAAAGTTCTTGACCTCAGGGTTTTTCAGCTCAAGGCCTTGATATGGTGCTAGTATAAACCTTGGTATCAACATTGATTGATCATTTTTAGAGACAAAAACAAAAGAAAAAATACAAGGCAATGCCTACTTACATGCATCATTCTAAAGAGAGAAAATGCAAAGATGAAGGGCATATCATGCTGAGCAGGAGAGTTAGTATTTAATGATAACAGATGATAACATTTGCAAATCTTGTGTTTTAATTTATCTTTTTCTGGTTTTGTTATTTGCTTGGTGAGAGGTCTACAGTCCATGATATAGAGGAACGGTCACTGGCAGGTGAAAAGCAATAATATGAGTTAAGGATGGATTTGAAAGGGGAGGGTCTTGATGGCTGGCACAGTGAAGGCAGAAGGTTGTTTGAAGGACGTGCAAAAAGCTCACACAAAGGATAATGGGAGGAGAAGGAGAAATTAAATAGAAGGCACACTAGTAACAGGAAACCAGAAAGAGGAGGAGAGAAGAATCCAACAATTTGAGCATGAAGAATCTTAGTCTTGTAAAAGACAAAGATTTCAGTTGAAAAGGAAGAAGCTCGAACAGTGCTTTAAGGCCTTCAAAAATTGGAATAAAGGGAAAAGGAAATGGGGAGCAGAATATTCTGTAGATAAAACAGGAGTGACCACAGTATCAATAGGTGAAAAAATATGAGGCAATGTATTTTAGCAAGAGAATTACTGAAATAATCAATTGAAGAATTAGGTAGCTAAATTTCAAGGAAATTATTTGTGGGAAGTGAGTAGGCATGTATGGCATGTCAGGTTAGCTTAAAACCTGAATTTCTGTCTGCAATGGCAGGGGTCTACAAAACTTATTTTCTTAGGAGGGAGAGTTCTCTGTTCCTTAGTTTGCTGCAAGGGAGCTAATCCTTGACCCTAAGACCCTTGATTCTTAATATAATTTGGATTCACAAAACCTGAGGGATAACTTTAATCCCTTTAACACATTAACATTCAGTTTGCTAGCTGAATGGGTTTTTTTTAAGTTTATTTACACAAGACAGCAGAAAGTTGAAAATATGATTACCAACCAAGAGCAGTCAGGTATAAGAGCAGCAGTTTTGCACACACTGCTAAATGCCCCAGATTCTTCAGATTTCTCATTTCCTTTTCCTCTCAAACTGCATCATAACACAAGCTGCATCATGAACAAGCCTGTGTCCCTAGATTTAGCAGATGTATAATACTTTCTAAATTACTCAGTTAACCCAACATTCTGTCTAAAATAGTTCTCGCTCTTCCTTGCCACCATTGCCACCTGAATCATCCTGGTCTGGACAGCAGGGGAAGTGAACAGAACATCTCTCTGCACACAGTGCACAGATGGGACAGCCCATCCAATTTAAAGAAGTCAAAATGGCAGCTGTTTCCACTGGACTTTAGATATTTTCCAAGCATGCCGCTTGGTAGGACAGTTTCGGTTTACTTTAAACAACTCACAAAAATTCCACTCTACAATTGCCTGCAACAAAATGTCACCTCCCTGTAAAGAACGATTAAGACAGGCAACACTGAACTTCACAAACAGGCTGTCTGACAATCTTGCTCCGTCAATACATGCTAGGGAATCATCATCCAAACAAACTAGACAAGCTGTCTCTTTTGACATCTGCTCCTGTTTCAGTACATGAATTATACTCTTGGGTTATCCCATTTTCAGCTGCTTCCGTGCTGGTGCCATCTCACAACTTACCTATTCCAACAATTTGTCCATCTTTTTAACTGTATGCATAAAGGAATAAATAGTATAGAAAGAATACCCAGAGACATATCACTGGTATTTTCCGGGATGACAACTATATAAAATGGAAGCATAGAGGGCTATGGGTTGACATGGAATTCTTAAAAATTCTGTATACGTCATTAAGAAAAAAATTAAGTAGTCAGTGCTAATAGTCTGTAAATATGTGAAACAGTGAGATTATTCTGTTTATTGACATTGCACTAGTTATGAAAACCTCTGCCCTCCTTTTGGTACCTTTTTTAACTAAATAGTAAGGATTCTGATCAAGGACAGTATCTCTCTGTCCCCTTGAGCAGTTCCAGGGAATGATATTTCAATCTCATGTTGACTTTTAGGTTCTTTTAAGGCCCTTGTTATTTACCTTCATTCATGACATAGACAAAGGAATCACTCTCAGCAGATTTCCAGATGACAACAGCCTGAGTGGTGCAATTGCAGCACCTGAACAATAAGGTGGACAAGCTTGAGAAGTGGGCCCATGGGAATCTCATGCAGTTTAAAAAGACCAAGTCAAGGTGCTGCACCTGGGTCAGGACAACCCCCAGTATCAATCCAGGCTGGGGGGTAAACTGATCAAGATCAGTCCTTCTGAGAAGGACTTGGGGATGCTGATGGTGGGAGCCTGGACATGAGCCAGCAATCACAGGATCACAGAATCAATTAGGTTGGATTAAACCTCTGAGGTCATGGAATCCAGCCTATGATCAAATACCACCAAGTCAGCTAGACCTTGGCACAGAGTACCACATCCAGTTTTTCCTTAAGTCAGGTGACTCCACCATTTCCCTGGGCAGTTCATTCCAATGTCTAACCACCCTTCTGTGAGGAAGTTCCTCCTGAGGTCCAACCTAAGCCTCCTCTGGCACAGCTTAAGACTGTATACTCTTGTTCTATCATTAGCTGACTGTGAGAAGAGGTCAGCCCCCACCTGGGTAGAGCCTGCTTTCAGGGAATTGTAGAGAGCGATAAGGTCTTCCCTGAGCCTCCTTTTCTTCAAGGTAAACACTTCCAGCTGCCTCAGCCATTCCTTACTGGACTTGTGCTCCAGACCTTTTACCAGCTTCATTGACATTCTCTGGACCCATTCCAAGACTTCATTGTCCTTCTTGTAAGGAGGGGCCCAGAGTTGAATGCAGGATTCACCATACAGCCTCACCAGTGCTGAGTACAGGGAAAGAATCACTTCCCTGGTCCTGCTCGTTGCACTGTTCCAGGATGCCATTGGCCTTCTTGGCCAGCTGTGCACATCCTGGCTCATGTTCAGTCAGCTGTTGACCTGCCTCCCCAGCTCCTTTTCTACCAAGACAATTTCCAGCCACTTTTCCCGTAGCGCTGCAGGGGGTTGTAGTGGCCAAAGTGCAGGACCTGTCACTTGTTAAACCTCATGCCATTGTCTCAAACAGGACCCTCTGCAGAGATCTCCTATCCTTAAGCAGATCAATCCTCCCACCCAAATTGGAGTCATCTCCACATTTGCTAATGGTAGACTCAATCCCCTCACACAGATCGCCAAAAGACATTAAAGTGAACTAGGCCCAAAACTGATTCCTAGGGCACACCAGTAATGACTGGATGCCAGCTGGATGCAGCACCATTCACCGCCACTCTCTGGGCCTGGCCATCCAACCAATTCTTAATCCAGCAAAGAGAGCACATGTCCAAGCTGGGGCCTGCCAGCTTTTCCAGGAAAATGCCATGGAAAATGGTGACAAAAGCTTTGCTGAAGTCCAGGTACACAACACCCACAGCCTCTGCCTCATCCACCAGGCAGGTTACCACGTCATAAAAAGAGGTCAGGTTGGTCAAGCAGGACCTGCCTTTCTTAAACTCATGCTGGCTGGACCTGACCCTTTGATTGTCCTGTATGTGCCATGTGATTGCACTCAAGATGATCTGTTCCATAACTTTGTGGGGCACCAAGGTCATGCTGACAGGCCTGTAGCTCCCCAAATCTGCCTTCCAGCCCTGCTTGTGGATGGGCATCACACTGGCCAACCTCTAGCTGTCTGGGAGCTCCCCAGTTAGCCAGGATTGATGATAAATGATGGACAGCGGCTTAGTGAGGTCTTCCACCAGCTCCCTCATCACACTAGGATTTATCTTATCCCATCCTATCCCATAGACTTGTGAGCATCTAAATGGCTCAGCAGGTCACTAAATGCTTCCTTCTGGATTATGGGAGCTCCAGTCTGCCACCTGTCCCTATCTACCAGCTTGGGAGGCCTGAGGATAAGCAGTCTTGCTATTGAAGAGGCAAAGAAAGTGTCAAGTACCTCAGTGTTTTCTTCATCTTTGGTGACTATATTCTCCCCTTACGTCCAGTAAAGAATGGAGCTTTTCCTTTTGCTCTTAATGTATTTATAAAAACACTTCTCATTATCCTTTACAGAAGTGTCCAGATTCTGTTCTAATTGAGATTTGCCTTTCTAGCATTCTTTCCTCATGACCTAATGACAGCCTTAAACACTTCCTGAGTCACCTACCCCTTTTTCCAAATGTGATATACTTTTTTTTGCCCCTCAGTCCCTGCAAAACTCCCTGCTCAGTCAGGATGATCTCCTTCCTCAACAGTTCATCTTTCCACACAGTGGGATGACCTGTTCCTGAGTCATCAAGATCTCTTGCTTAAAGTATATCCAGCCCTCCTGGGCCCCTCTGGTTTTAAGGGCTGATTCCCAAGGGACAGTCCGAATAGGTGTCCTGAATAGGCCCATGTCCATCCTCCAGAAGTCCAGTCCAATGTGCTCTTGCAGCCCAGAAAGCCAAGCAGTCCTGGGCTCTACCAAAGGCAGCATGGCCAGCAGGTTGGTGATTCTGTCCCTCTGGTCCCACCTGCAGTGGTCCCCCCCAGCTCTGGGGTCCTCAGCCTGGGAAGGACATTGACCTTTTGGAGCAAATCCAGAGGTGGGCCAAGATGACCAGAGGCATGGTGTAAGTCTCCTGTGAGAAAAGACTGAGAGAACTGAGAATGTTCACCCTGGAAAAGAGAAGACTTCAGGGTGAACAGAAAGATTCCATATCAAATTGCACAGGGGGCAGTTTTGCGTACTAAGTAAAATTTTTTGGGAGTAGAGTGATAGTTTTTCTTAGGGCATGGTTTGGCACAAAAAGATGGAGAATCTGTACATGATGCAGATGAAAAAAAGTTTAGAGATTCCTTTAAATTTTTATTCATATAGATGTACAAGCTACAAAGCGGTAACAGTTTCTCCCTTATTTAAGAATTGTTGGGGGATAGAATATAAGCAAATAAAGGTAGTATAGAAAGTAATCTTACCCCCTCAAGAGTTGCAGCTGGGTTAATTATTAAGGATTAGGAGCAGGCCTGACTTTAACAGGCCACAGCTGTAGCCAATAAGAAGAGTGTTATAAAAGAGTGGATTGGTTGGTTGAGGGGACTGGAGTCAGTTGACTGTTGTGAGAAGAAGGAGGGGGCAGTGCCTGGAGGAGCTGCCTACGAGAAACATCAGGGGGGTACAAAATTCTTGCACTAAGGAAACAGCAACATGGAACCTTTGCAATATAATGACAGCAAAGAATGACCAGGATTACTGATCCACAGCTAAGTGAGTTCTGCAGGGCTACTTAGCTTGCTGGACAACTGAAAGATCAGGTCTGGAAGCTAAAGTTAGCAGCATCCAAAATTAAAAGCTTATTTTTTCAGCACAATACAACGTGCCTCACAAAAGGCACTGACAAGTGAAGTTACCTGTAGCAACTGAATGACCCAGCAAGCAGGGCTATTAATAAAAATTACTTTTGACTGGTATCTAAAAGGTCCTTTGTCATTTTTACAAATATTTCTGAATTTGAAGTTAAATGATAAACAAAGGTAGTAGATTGGTGAGTTTCCATTTTAACATACCTTAAATTTTCCAAGGGGAAAATGTTCCATATGTAAAATTGCAAGCAGCAATCCTCATTAATGACCCAGCCAGAATGTCTTACCAAGAGTGCTCACTATGCAGCAAAAAAAATTTCTTCACATTTAATGACACTCAAAGAGATGGCTGATAAGTTACTTTCATTTTTCACTCAGCTTTCTTATTCTGAGGCACTAAAGTTTGGGAAACACTGAGAGCTGGAAAAAACTTCTTTTGTGCTTTTCAGGAGGTAGTTTGTCTTTTTTCTTATTTTCATTGAAGTAGCGCTGCAGGAGCTAAAATACTACAAATATATTTTGGCCATGAAGCATGCATGGCTGAATTAAGAGCTTGGGAGATGCTTTTCAAAGCAAATCCAATGAGAACCAATATTGGTCTATTATTTTTCAACTCTCTTTACAATGAAATAAAATCTATGTAGCAAAACTACTTTCATTTACATACACTTTACTCTCATAGTCATCACAGACCTGGAGGTGAAAATTAAGTTACAGCAAATATTTCTGCTTTAGTATCTGTAAATTAATGCAAATATAACTAATTCTGCAGCAAAAAATTTCGACAGGCTGCACGGTATTATGGAGAAGTAAAAATGGAAAGCATATCCAATGTACTCACTGAAATTTTAAGCCCCTGTGATGAGACTTTTTAATTTATAGCAACCAATTTTTTAGGATATTTTTTCCTTGCTTGGATAATCAAAGAATTTTTATACTAAGAGTATGGGTATACTGCCAGATTTTAATTGTAAAAAATGACTGGATGAATGGTGGTCTTTATTCTCCAAGAAGTGATACAAGTTAGATAAGAGAAGATGTGACTGGTTTGGTGGATGAAAAAGACAAACGCTAGAGTTAAATGAAAAATTGTGCAAAATACTGTCAGTTTTCTGGAAAAAAAAATGAATATTGACAATGTTTATTTTCCTGTTTCTAGCTTTTTCTTTCATCTCAACAAACTTCAACAAGCAAGATCTACCACTGCCTAGAGCTCATTGCCCAACCACTGAGAAAAGGGAGCATTAAGCCTGGAAAGTGTAGCAGAGCAGGCAAACAATCCCCAAATCCCTTCTGCTGAATCCCCAAAACCCAATAATCTCCACAGAGCATAAATGAGAGATTCAGTGGGCTCTGACTGAAGAATCACAAAAGAAACATCCTCTAAAAGTGGCCAAAGATTCCTACAAAAAAGGATTATTTAGTAGTGTAGTAGGAAATATTCTTAAGGGTAACAAAGATTTGAGTACCACACTGTGTAGAGGAAAGGTTCAAAGTCACAGGTGGACGTGGCTTAGTCCAAAACCAAAGATGTGAATTCAAGTCCACCTGCATGAGTTGGCATTACCATAAGTTTTGCCCCAATTCTCAAGATGCACAACCCCTGAAAAAGTCTGAACTGCCCTGTAACTAAGAGAAGTGCCATGATCTTCTTAATCAACAGGAAAGGGTCTTGGTGTTTCTGATATGAAGTAACAATACAGGTAATAATCTTAAATCTGAATGTTATTAGCCTCTCCATTTAATATTAAACTGTTAAAAAGTGAAGTGCTGCATTGATTTTTTTCATTGTCTGTCTAATTTCTTGATTATTTCCCCCTTGTAGATGGGGAGATTGGGCCAAACAGAACAGTAAAAGTAGAGATCACCTGTATAGAATCAAATTTCCAAAGTAAATCACCCGTAGGGAGTAGAATACCAATACTCCCTTCTTCATTTTCTTAGTACTAAGAGATTTGTATTATTACAATTACAGAGCAGGACCAATTAATGGAATTAGACTGGAACAAACCGCACAGATAAAACACTCATTTGGTTTGGGTGTTTTTCCTTTTCTACAAGACAGTTAATAAGCTGAGTATTCTTCATGCTCCTTTCTTATTATTTTTCCTCTGCAATGGCATAATTCCATCCAACACTAGGCACACCTTACAGCATGAAACAGGATTGCAACTGGAGCTACATGGGATTAAGAGTTCCAATGGAAGGACTGAAGCCAAGAATTTGGGTTTTGCCACTTGTGTTTTAGATGGAGGCTGACATTGTCAGATGAGGATTTCACGTTAGTGAGAGACAATTTCATTAGACATGCAGATAGTGCATTATTCCAGCACTGAGCCAGAGTGCAACAAGGAGTCCATTCTGCCCTCACAGGGAAGAGTACAAATAATAAAAGCTACAATGGAGCTGTACTAGTTGCACAAACTATTCTGGGGTCAGAATGGAGCCAGACTTTCATCAATATCTATGGTTTTCCCCTGTTGGGTGCAAATGTTTCTACAGGTTCACATTATCACATAACCTGCTAATGTTCTAGTACAGAGGAGATCATTATTTTCTAGTGTTGCTTGGCTCCTGAAAACTTCTGTACTGCTTTCTTGTCACTCAGCACGACTTGAGGTCTTTATTTAGCACTCATTCAATCACCCTATTGAATAGGTTAGAAAAATCAACTAGAGTTTTCTTTTTTCTCTTGAGCCAGAACACAGATTCTTGGACTGCTATGTGGGTTGAGAGTTTTTACTGTGCAGAGCAGTCTGTGTGCATCAGAACTAGCAAAGTTATTCTCTTACACTGATTGTTTTACAAATTACATCAGTCTCTTTCCAGGAGGCTCTGTATATTTACTTATTTCCAGTTGACAGTCTCTTGAAGCCATTGCATGTGCAGTAGCTCTGGAGCATGTTCTGAGCTGGGTGTTAGCCCATGATTCCAGTGGGAATCTCTCACAAAAGAGATTTCCTCCCTTAGATATCACAATGTTCATGACAAATCTATATGTGTTTTAAATCTTTTACTTGATGACAATATTTCAGATTGAAAAACCGCAAGGTGAGGCCTGATTAAGGTTTGCATGTATCTCTAGAAAGGAAACAAGGAATATGAACAAATAAATGCTCAGGGAGATATATGGGGACATATATTCTGAATTCAATCTTGCTTGAACAATATAGCCAATAGAATACTTCAGTCCTTAGTATAATTCAAAATCCAGCCTACAACTTGCATTAAATTTTATATATTTAATTACTACTTCCTTTTTATAGCACTGAATTCATCTTTAATTTTTCATTCCTCTCAAATTTCTGTTTAGAGAACTTTATAGGCAGTCTTTACATAAAATTAAAGTTTGCTTACTGAAATCTAAAATTATGCTTTTTACCACCTTTTAATATTCAAGTTATATTTTCCCTTTTAAGCTGAAAATTTTCTATATTTATGACTTTAATTCTGATACTAACAAAGGACATCATTAATATGAACCTATAAACAGGTTATTACAATGGAAAAGGATACAGAAAATAAAAGTTGTTATTCCTTATACCAAACTCTGCCTTAGGAAGGTTAATTATCATGTTCTACTGAATGTGACATGTAGTGTTATAATGAGAGTGCCTTGGTACTAGAGGATTAGAGTACTGTACACAGCTCTAGCAAGCAGAATGAATAATTGAAATCCAGTGCTTTTATGCTTCACTGAAAAAAACCAATATTTCATGGCACATAAAGTTATTCAGCTTATTTGCATTAAGGTTGAATGATCACCACTGACCAAAACAGAAGCAATGATGGTACCTTGATGTAAGTGGCAAAGAACATACATAAATATTCTTAGGAAGCAAGATGTACCTACATTTAATCAGTACTTATTAAAATTTTATTCCCTATAGTTATTCAACAGGATCTGTGGTATAAAAACATAATTACAAAAATCAGATTTGAGCTCATTTGACAACAGAAGGGTTTTATGGTGACCTATCTCCAAATGTTCCTATTTGTAATTAAATGCAGCGATCAGCAGTAAGGATTTTGAAGCTGTTTTAGTAGTTCCGCTATTCTGCTTAACATGTGGCACCCGTAATAATTAAAATGATACTAACACATGCACAATTTTATGGCCCTTATGGTGCAACCCATTATGCCAAATAAGGGCCTCTGTTTTCACAGCATACTGCACATGGTCTCATTACACCCACTTTTCTTTTCCTGTCTTCACACTAACAACTGTTAAAGTGAATCAACACACGAAACGTACTATAACAGCTTAGTGTTTATGATATGTGTGCTGTTAGTCAGTGAACAGGAAAATCTAAACATTTACTGTTTATGTAAAGAATAGCGTTAGTGTTAGTGAATTGCTTGGGTCTGCTTCCTTTATTATCTAGATCACAAACATAATGATGGGTGTCAGTTGTACCTATATTTCCCCTTTGCTTTGCTCTCCTGTGTAGATGTCTATAAGAATTAGAGGAACTTCACATTTGCAGTTCTAGAAATGTTTTCTCTTAAGTAGTTTTCCTTTTCTGCATTAAAGTGCAGAAAAAATATTTCTATTATAAACTCCCACCATATAAAAAATATTTCCATACATTTTCTCTTCCTCTTCACCATATTGCACTTGGACCAGTTTGGTTTATCCAAGGTGTTACAAAGTTACACATTTTTTCTGCGGCACCTCAGGAAATTCTACAAGATACTGTGAATTCTGGTTTAGTGCTTTTTTATCATGAATAATTTTGCAATTACGCAGCTACTCAAAGACCTCCTACACTCATTTTACAGTCATCAGTTTAGAATGGCTTTCACTCTCTTGGTCTGGGATTCATTCCAAGGGAAGTCCCATAGGTGGGACACCAATGGATTGGACTAAATCTACCCTCTGCATTTCATATTATAGCTTTGTGTGAACATTAGTTGAAAGTTCATATAAAGAGTAACAACCTGTCCTTTCATTTTCCCCCCTTATCCCCTGAGGACTGCCACTTATTCCTAACAGTTTCAGGAATTTGCTGTATTATCAGTGCTAAGGGGAAACTAAAGCCCCTGAATGTGAATGGCAGAACAACTCTCTTGATTTCGAGGACATAAAGTGAAAATCATCACAAAATTACAGTGGTTGGGCTCCAGATATGATGAAAACAGAGAAATCAACCAGAAAACACACAGCTATGTAATATATAGGGGGCACATACACGCTGAAGAGCACCTTTTTAAAAAGTACATTTGGAACCATGAGATTTCAAACACCAGCAGCGGTGCCATAATGCAGAAAAATGGGGTAAAAGCCAGCACTGGACTCCTTTCACTGTTGTCTTCATGCCCAGTGGAGAGTGATACTGAGCAGAAAACTTGCAGTTTTGCTCTGTGAAGATTCAGGGGGAGAATGTGGTGAAGGATATGCGAGGGAGAGGACCAAGGCAAAGAAAGACAATATCGATAATATTGTAACAATTTCTCCTTGGCCTGTTCTGAAAAAAACTTGCTTAAATAAAAACAAACAAAACAAAACAAAACAAAAAAAAAAGAACCAAACCAAAAACCCAAAAAACAAAACACCCTTATCACTGACATTCAAAAAGACTAAGGGAAAAAAACCCACTTGGTAATTACCTTCTGTCTGAACTACAGGAAAGTTGAGTTCCACGATCTCTTTTTCTTTGATTAAAATGAATGTTTGTTATCAGCATTACTATTTACTACCCCATGATCAAAAACAAATAACCCACTTTGTTTGTTTCTTACTGCAAATGAATTAAATTAGACGCCATTAGGAGCACTAGCTGTTTATATCCTTGTTTCAGCAGTGGTAGTATTTGAAGTTTCCTGCGGTAAGTTCATTACTCGTATTTTGTCCAGAATTAGTGAAGCGTGCTGAAAATTGCTAATGACAGATGTTTCTCCACTCTGTCACACTTCTTGTATCATTTGATTTGGAAAGCAACATACGGTGTTCTGCTCTATCAGTATGTCACAGACTGTCTGTAAACAGCTGGTCATAACTCAGTTCAGTGAAAACCATTACTTTCCAATGAAGTGCTGGACACCCTCCAAATTGCATTTTGGCATGGCCTGAGCTGCATAATGCACAAAGTTCTTCTGTTCTGAGGTTACCTAAGGAAGGATTTTTCTCCCCCTTCCACTAGTTTATTGTGTTTCAGGAAAAAAAAATTATTTTCAAATGGTTAGATAAGGGATAAAAAGAATAAGAAATAAAAACATTTTTTTTCTTCTCTCAGGAACTCATAAAAGCTGTGACTGGAGCTGTGCTAAGAGAAAAAAAAATGCAACCCTACCTCACCATTTCTGTTTGTGCCTCAGGTTGAATGGGGTGTATTATCAGGGTCAGGGCACACAAGATGATGACAGATTGAAATGTCTCCTATCAAATAGTTGTGGCATTCTAACATTGCTATGACTATGGGGCTATTCCACAGCTCCTAATCACAATGAATCCTATTAAAAACACCACCCTGCGGTTTATGCATTGGTCAGATGCAAAGAAATCCATTTCACTTATGCATGTGAGAAGCACAAAATGCAGAGGGCAGATTTAATGCTGCACACATGGGGATATAAGGGACAATCTGCTGTTTCTTTCTATCAAAACCACTGCCTTGGCTGTTTTAAAATGATATGATATGTTATTAGCATATATTTAACTGAATATGTATATCATACATTTCATGAATGCCAATATCCATTTCTGAGACAGAGAGAGTCTGGCATAGTTATGTTATTTATAAAGTATAAAGCATTTAGAGAGCAGATACTAATAACTGTGTTTACTTGACAATAACTACCACTTGTATTACATTTAAGTGAAATCTTTACATAGATCTTCTTGGTTTAGAGCATGACAGTAGGAAAAGACATCAAAGCCAGCTGCAAGCCCTGGAGACTTCTTCAATGCTTGTACATTCCCTAGTGAAGAGCATCAGCATCTTTCCAACTACTATAAAATGATGATTTTGACACTTAAATTTAGGACAATAAAACAAACATTTGGAATCAAGAAATCTGAAACTCAAAGATCCCAGTGGGAAGGGTAGAGATGGATGTCTAGATATCCAACCATTCCTGGAACCTATACCAAGGTTAACATCAAAAAGATTGGGGAAAAGAAAAGCAACATTATCAGTTAATCTGGATTTTCTAACATTTGATAAAATAGCATAACATTCTGTCCTATCATAAGATGTTATCAAAAGTTATCCTTGAAGAGCAATCTACTCAGAAAAAAAAAGAGCACTCACGTGAGAAATAAATTTTCCAGAACACTAACACTGAGAAAAAAATTACATCTCAATGTCTCTTTTGTTTCTTCAAAATGTATCAATCTATGGGAAGAACAAGGCCATTGTATTAGGTTTGGGTTTTCCTTTACACGTTGAACACAGATGAACAGATGGGTTTTAACAAGATACAGTCTTACAGAAAATGTTCAGCTGAGTTTAATTTTGTTAAAGAGGATGCAACTTCACTTTTGGTGTAGGAATTTTACTGGGCTCAAAGTATAAGCTTGCTTTGAGAATCTGGAGGACTTTACAGACAGTAAAAAGAAAGTGACAAAAGTCTCTACCTATTTTTAAGCCTGTCATACATTACTTCTGCAGAGAAATCATGCAGAAAATGTTTCACAGGCCAGTACAAAACTAAGGACCCTGCCCTTAAGAATTTATTATTTTAACAAAATAGGCAGCATAGAAAGAAAAAGATCACACAGCAGAACCACAAAAACCTGAGCAGCTCAGTGTGCCATGTGTTAACATATTGACTAATGCATAGGCTACCAGCATGTGTTGATTTAAAGGAGAAGTTTTCTAATTACTATTGAATTTAACTCACTAAGTAGATGGAGCAACTTACATTATCAAAAATTCAAATAAATAAATCCACTTTTGCTTCTCAATAGGTGGGTACCTATTGTTCAGCTTTACAGAGGCTGCCTAAAACAGGATTATTCACTCCTACAGCTTTTACCTTTGCAGAAAATGTCAGAAGTTTTTTATTTGTCATGGTACCCCATCCCACACAATAGGTCAGACATATTGTTTAACTTATGTTATAGCTTATAACTTATGTTGTATAATAAAATCTAATTAAACAACTTCATTTTCTTTTACATCTATTTTCCTGTTAATTTTGTGACTGTGCCCTCTGGCCCAAGCAAACTGCTGTAACATTTGTAATCCAAAACCATTGTAATTTCTGTTCATCTTTTCCATCAAAAATAATTAGTCATATAGTTTTTTGAAGTTTCACCAAAATTTGGGTTTGGGCAGAATATTTAGTTCTTGTTTTGGAACTGCAGTGAGTTTTTTTCAACATAAAAGTCCAGTTGTATCAATTAAAAAAAGCCCAACATTCACAAAATATTAGAGAAGCAGATCCCACAAACTCTGTCTTATACTTACCACTCAATGCACACCAGCCAGAAGCACAAATGACCAATGGCAGACTTCTGTGCAAAAGAAATCAAAACTAAGCAAGATCAGCCAACTAGAGGTCTCTCACTGCTTTATCAAACCATCCCCTTGTCTGTCCACTTAACTCCTTGGATTTCTGGCATTCTCTCACTTATTTGACCCTCCAGGACCAACCATGTTCTCTGAGGATACTGAAGAGATCTCATTTAATGGCAGAAAATGCAGAAGAACCGGATGGTTGAGCTGTCAAACCATTGCCTGAGATCTCAGCAGCTCTTTCCTCCATGCTACCTCCAAGCTTGACTAAAATAACCTCCAATGCTACAGTACCACTGAGTCTCCATAAGTTTTGATCTAACTAGGCTGAACACATTTAGGTAGCCAGTACTATACATTACTGGGCTGAGTTTCAAGTTCTTTGTTCACCATATGGAGGCAATCATAACAAGACACAAAAGCATGCAGAGTAAGGGGGGGGCTGTCTCATATCTCCAATAAAATTTTGCCAAAGTGTGTCAATCTCAGCACAAGTTGCAAAGACACATAAAAAGGAAACATATTCATGAGTGCACCACAACAAGGCAAAGCTCGGATGATGTTGATACCAAAACAGAGGTCTTTGTTGGGTCTGTTGATCAAAGCAAAATTCTATAACAGATTGGCTTTGTGAAAATGGAAATAACCAGTCAAAGTAAATTTCAAAATAGATACTGGAGCTAAATACATTATCATCATTCTAAGCACATGCAAAATTAAGATTGACCTCCCAGTACTGCAAGCAAAACCTAAGTTTTCCTCATAAAGCAATCACAAAAAGTAGACAGGGCATAGAAAGTACAAACTCATACTGGCACAAGATATCTGTTGAAAGATATAAGATGAAGAGAAGTGGTATAACTGTCTACAAATCAGTGTTCAAAAGCTATTCTTAAAGAATCTGATGAGGCAGTTAGCAATCTGCGAGGCTCTAAGAATATAATATATCACAGTTGCAGAGATTTCAGTGTGCCATGAAAATGCTTGCTCTGTTAGTACTAGGAGATAGAGTCTGAACTTGAGCGAATGATAAAGTGAGAAGTTACTGGGCACATTCACACATCAATTGGCTAGAGTAGCAGTTATGTTGCCATAACAAACCTAACAGTTAAAGATTGTCAAAATCTATAAGATTCCAACATGATTATCAAATATTATCATTAGCCAATAATGACAGCTGATGCAGAGTAGACCCTGACACTCAAAAATATTGTGATTTCCAAATCCAAGCCATAAGTAGTTCACACTGAGGAAAAGTCACCAAACTGAGAAACTTCCCATGTCCTCCTGGTATCTGCTTAAACAGAAGACTTTTTTTCAGACTTCTACCAGTCTTGAAGGTTGCATTCTTACAGAGGTGGATTAAGTCCTAACATTTGTTGTCTGAAGTCTTAATTTATTGATATTCATTTGTGTTGTAACCCAGAATACTTTATACAAATAATTTTTACAAGAACGTCCCTTACTCCAAAAATGTAAAAGCTTAAGCTTTTCAACATTTAAGTAAGGAGATGCTTGAAATGCTTTAATGCAGAAAATAAAGTAATTTTGCATTTGTCGTGTCTTTGGAAATTTTGGCTGCCCAAAGCAGTCACATATTTGACCCAATGCTGTGATTCAAACCAACTTTTTGAATGCTGAACTTTTACCATTCAGCATTGTAATGTGTACAAAAAAATAATCTAAGAAAGCAGACCAATGCAAAACAAAAAGTCCAAGAACAATTCAAAAAATATCATATATATATTAGCTCATATTTATGGAACGTGTCTAACCATGAAACTTGAAGAAGATTTTGAACTAACCTTGCATTTATACTAGGAGAACAAACTGCATGTGACAGGTTCTACTCATATTATTTAATGCTCTAGGGGAAAACTCAGGTACCATGGTGTTGTGTGTGGTAAAGAACCTGAACAGACTACAGCAGCTTTGAAAGACATTTGAATTACTTGTACCTTTATCCATAACAATAGATTTTTAGCAGGTCCAGCATATCCTATTTACCTTGTAAATGTGGGTCTTGCCAAAAGAAAACCCAAAAAATGAATATTACACAGTGGGATCTTGTTGCTTTTCTACATTTCAGATGTATATATCCTTCTTGCACTCTCTCTTGGATTTTTACGTGGTCCATTATGAGGAGGTCATATGCATGAAATTCCCAGGTAAGGTTTTCTTCTGTTACTATGGCATTGTCTGAAACAGGCAACAATTTTCTTAGTCTGAAGAACTAGTGAATTTTCCCATAAATTATTTGTACATTTTATTTAAAAGCTGTCAAATGGTACTTGGCTCAAGAAAGGAACATCAACTCATTTGAAAGTAACTCCTACTCAGAACATCAGGTTTTATCCTTTTATACCCTACATTTGTAAAGAGCAATGAAAAAAAACCCAATATAACTCATGGAAGAAAATATGATGAAAAAATCTGCTAGCAAATTTTTCTTTTTGCCCAAAAACTGAACAAGTTCTCTCATTCCTCCTTACATTGCAGGGTACTGTTTCAAGGACGATTGCATTAGGCTGTTTTGTTCCCTCCTTAATTACTGTTGCATAGAGTTATAAATAGCAGACAGAAGGTGAGCGGAAAATGACAAAACAAGTTTATTCTGAAGTCTAACATAAAACACTACAGGCTAAATATGTACAGGGAATTACACAAACAAGTGTTGAACTATATACACATGTTATAACAGAAGGAAAGACATTTCATACATGCAAGGAAAATCTTCCCGAAATAACTTCAGTGAAAATGCTTACTTATCCTTAACTAAACTGGTGATCTGAGACCAGAGACAGCAGTAACTTTCTCTGGAGACTAACATCTTCCTGAAGGTAGTCTTTTGGTGGCTTCCCAGCCTCTAGAGGGGTTTCTGCAAGCTTCTCTTCTAATCTACCCTCTCAGTCCTTTTGACATCACTGCAGTACCCAGGCATCTGTACCCAGGTAAGGCTGTCTCATCTCTAGGTTTGCAGGCAATATAGATGTTTGCCAAGCTGTGCTGGATCCTTCCTCAGACCAACCAGTTGTACCAGCTGGTCTCTTCAGGCACCTTCCAGGCCCATATTTCAATTATTCTGTTGCCCCTAGTAGAAGATTGTCATTTCAACTCAGCGACTCACAGCAATCAACCAACCTCTTAGGCTGGATTCCTGGTACAAAATAAATGTTACAAGATTTGAACTATCAGATACAATGATGCATTGAATCTGCCATCCTCAGTTTCCATAGAGATGCCATACAGATGCCTCCTCAGGTCTGCTGGTCCCAGCTAGAGCAGCATTCACATTGCAGAAAGAAAACTCTACTAAATTGGTACCTTGTCTACACAAAAAAATCAAAGTCACATCTTCGCTTTCTTTTGTTCAAGAGTGGAAGATCTCCACAGAGTTTTGACTACAGTACAAAACAAAATAGTCATAAACTAGCAGTATAAAGGTGCAGCACTCAAAAACTATGCAGAAAACCCACTGATTAATTTGACATTAATTATTAAGCTTGGAAAATGCCATCTCTAAGGCACAAAATGAAATGACAGAAAATTTCTTGACTAGGAATCAACTATTGACACCGCTTTTGCAATGACATATGTGGATTCATTTCCTACAGTCAAATTCTCTTTCTAGATGTGATTCTGTAGGTGATTGTAATAGGACCAAGGTCTGGATTAGACACATTTTATACCTTGATTGACAAAGTTTCCAAAAAACAGACTTCAGAAGAGAAGTTTCAGAAAATGGAGCAAAGCAAGTTAGGAAGATACTGTTTTAAGGAAAAATTTGGTGCTAAATCTAATTTGTCTTAAAGTATGAGAATTTTCTCTCAATAAAAAGTGCTTACATGCTTAATAGAAGTATTAGGTATTAATAGAAGTATTATCATGTTTATATCTATAAACATGAATAATCTAAAATCCCAAATTTGTACACCTACTAATATCCTGCACTTTTGTAATACCCTACACTCTGATGTGAGTGATGCAAAGAAGCCTCTTATGTCAGATTTAAATGCATGCCTTTTCATACCTGTCTCTTTAAATATCTCTTTTGCTATTATGAAGAAAGGCAAATGTGAATGTCTGGGTTCACCTTCTCTTAACCACTCATGACTTACAGATATCTAATATTTGTGCCTCCATTCACAAACCCAGGCATCCATTCCCTCGTCAGATCGAAGCTTGACATACAACTAATAATTTTCTCCATTTATTCCAAGATCTTTTATCTCATTTTATTTTATCTCATTTATTCCAAGAGCATTTATCTCTTAGATCTTTTTTATAACAAGATTTATCCACTACCTTTGTGGTAAGGTGCATCAAGTGGTGGATATTTATATGTGGGTGTAGAATATTTCCCTTTTCTTTTTTCTCTCATAATTACTTTTATGCGCCACAATTTTCCTTTGCTATAACAATATATCAATATCATATATTAAAAAGAATTTTCCAGTCATATTTTACAATTTGAGCCTGGATATGCAAATTAAAATTCTTATCATTCTTTGTGGTATATGTAACTTCACATTTACCAACACAGTTTAAAACTGGTATTTTTCATAATTCTTCTCAGATTGGCCTGTACTTGATCCACTTTCTGTATTTGATTATCCAAATATCATCATTTTACTTGCTCTCCAAATCTTGCCACAGAACTCAGATTAGATCTGACCTAGGCATAGGATGAAGCCCAAGGAAAAAAGTGATCCCTATAATAAAAGACTGCATATTAATGCCTGCCCTTGGAGGTGCCACAGCTTGCCAGACAGCTTTCGTTCTGACATTCAAAATTCTACTTTGCTGTGCTAATAAAATTCTTTTAAGCCAGGGGGATTTTCCTGGAACTCTTCCAACCAACTCCCCCAAAATATCTGAAGCAAATGCCACAGTGTGCTTTCAGAAATGGATCCTAGGAAGGGCTGCAGCCAGTGTACAGACCTGCAGCTCACCGAGAGTGATGGATGTAAGAGCAACAAAATCCTCCCTCCAGTGCACCAGCACATGGATGGCACTCTAGCAGGGGATCAGATCCTTCCCTCACCAGGGCCACAGATTCTTGCCCACAACACAAACATGGTGACACTCAGGAACCTCACTCCAAACACAGTAAAGGAACTGTAATGGGGGCTTCCTCTTTCAATTTCTTTTTTTATTATTATTATGTTGATTCACCATTTGGCAAATCAGTTGCAAAAAAAAAAGTTTGAAAGTAGCTTTTACAAGATATTTTGAAATTATTTCCTGAACAATATAGTATTCAGGGTGAAATAATTTATAGTGCTTAATGTTCATGTTTTGTCTTTTTTTATTGATGAAACACTATGTTAAACCATCTTTCCTGTATCCTAGATTGTGTCTTTACTCACATTTGTGCTTTTGGGTGGATATCAAAATTCAATTAACAATGCAGAAAATTAACATTGCAGGTTTATGGTAGTTAAATAAAATTATTTCAAATATGCAGTATAAAAATATCAATACTGACTTGCATTTCTAAATGGCTGATTTTTTATAAAAAGTGTTGGTGATCTGCAATTAGAAATGCTTCAAGACAAGAGAACTTACTGTTCTTAGACTCTTAAACCAATTTTTAAATCCTCTAAAAAATGAATAAATTATAACATTTCCCAGAATTACTTTTATTATATTTTCTTCTTCTAAATAGCTTTTCTAGTTTCCATTCAGTTATTCAAGGATTTTAAAAAATCTGACAATATTGAAGTCAAATTAGTAAAATCTCCAAAAAAGGGTACAGCTCTCCAAAGCAGGAAATTTTTCCCAATTTCTTCAGAACTAATGATTTCTCTAGGCTTAGTAATCTGATGTACTCTAAGAGATATGCTGTTTAAGTTCTACTGATCATAAGTTATTTAAACAGATTATTGGAAGTTATGTCTAAACATATGCTGTCATAATTTCTAGTTTAAGTTTTAATATGTTTATATTTGCAAGGAGAGATGTATGCAAAGGCAGTCAAATCACAGTAAAACACATATCTTAAATAAATGATTAATTTATTCTGCTCCACAGTCAGCAGTTATGACACAAACTTGCAATCAGTAGTGCATGCACAGTGATGTATGGAAAGACCTCTAGCAAGACACGTTTAGTAGGATGGCCTCAGCTGTACATCAACTTCCCTAATGAAAATCTAGACACTAAAAATATTCTAGTTACATATTTAGTATAAGAGGATATACAGTTTACATATCAGCTCAGTTAGTTCTGTAAAAGATAGGCCGTTTGTCCAGGTTTTGCTGTAAGATCAAAGGGTGTGACTGATAACAAAGCCATCTTGCCAGTTTTCTAAGAGGTCCTCAAAACTATTTCCTGAGAAATATTACTAATACTGCTAACACCTCAGTATAATGATTTTATGATCTTTCCATTTCAGCACAGGTAATTACTTTTCCCAAAATTTGAGAATTATATGGACTTCTTATTGAAAACCTTATTTTTGATGTACAAAAGCACTCAGAAATCAAACACAAAGACCAAAAAATAAACTAGGACAGTAACACTGAAAGAATATAATTCATTTTAATTGTAGATGATTTGTCCTAATTTATTCTTTCCCAAGCCCACAATATTAAGAAGAAACAGCAGAAATCAAATGTGTCCTATAAAAGGCAATTTAAAGGACAAGTAGGGAGGTGTGGCTTCTGTTGAAATGAAAAAATGATTTATTATTTGCAATGAAGTTGCTCACATTATAGAAGTGTTATGCAGAGTCTCCAGAAATAAATAATCAGATTTAGGGGAAAAGAAAATTAAGTTACAGAGGCTTGCTCCATGGTTACTCAGTACAAGACTTTTCTCTATTCAGTACAGATGATTTAGCACATAAAACCATGGCCAAAGATTGAGACAGGTTGAGACAAGAGCCTTTTGTTTAGTATAATTGCAAGCACCTTGAGTGTGTCACCTCTTGGACCAAGCATGCTAAAAGCAAATTGTAGTCACTGTCTCATGAGGCTTCTTAGGAGTTGTTGAAAATAGACATTTTAGCCACAAACAAAAATACCATGGCAAAGTGACCTTGGACACAAGCAACAGGACTGCAAAAGGTCAAGATTTTAGTTCTGCTTCTTCTAAAATGTGGCTATTCAGCAGCTGCAGAGCTTGCCTTGGTATCATGCAGCTGCACTGATCTGGTGCCTACAATGGCAGCCCAGGAAATGTGAGTGATTCCATGACACAAAATTTGTGAGTTTCTCCACGACCCAAAATGAGAGGGGAGAAGGAAGCAAATCAATGCACCTTTTCCCCTTAAAGAATCACAAAAGGCTGAATTTGAAAGAGAAGCGTACCTTTATCCAGTGGTTTATTAACATATCTATTACAGCAAATGGCAGTCAATATCTGGCAAATAATTATGCTATCATCCCATCCATTATGGAAGTGAATGCTCTGTTTATACAGCCAAATTCCTTCTTTTTTGGCATGTAGGAAAATCAAGATGATTGGAATGGTTTCATGCTCTGTGTGACATCAAAGCTATGAAGCCCTCACCTGTGCTCATTACTACAGTACATTTCTGCTTGACCAAGAACCAAGAGGTGCTAATCTCACCGGTAAAACAAAGCAACTTGTAAAATGAATGCTGCACTCCGCCACCCAGAGGACACATCCCACCCGTTCCTGCAGGAGCCCCTGGAGCCTGGACCATATGACATCAAGCCACCAATGTGGGGACGGGATGCTTAGGGCTGGGTGCTGGCTCTGGCAGACCAAACTTTTAACTGAAATTAGCCTGATATGTTTGCTGAGGCAAAACAGATGTACTGTAAAGCCCTCTGGTGTCATTATCCAAAATAATGGTGTCACTTCAGAGACAGAGTTGACATGGAGAGGAAAACTTTGTGGTCACTGAAAAGACGGACACTCCTGGGATGCTGAGTAATATTAAGCAGGATAGAAGACAAGAGCTTAACTTTTGATACCCTGAAAGCAAATGCAAATAGTTTGGGGTGCCCCATGGAAATATTTTCTCATGCCTTTCATTGGACATATGGCCCAGAGAGGCGCTGTGCTCCAACGTTGCGCATGGAGTGAAGGATAGCCCTGGGTGTTCAGCGACACTTAGCACCCAGCTCACTCTAGCTCACATGTTGGGGTCCTGGCAGGCTGAGAAAAAGCTTGGAAGAAAGCTGTGATCCTAGAATAACAAAAGCAGCATCTTCTAGGACACCTATATACAGCGGAAGGGAGAATGGCACAGATACCCTCACCCCATAAAACCCCAACAAAGAAGCCTGTATCACACAGTGGAGCTAAGCAATTGCATCAGCCCGTGTCCAAGAGAAATTTAGTTATATTTGTGCAGCTCTGTGCCCAAACCATGAAGCTCTGCATCCCAGTATGACCAGATGGCTGAGAGTAGTCTGCAAGCACCAAAGCCTTTATACACACTTGTTTTAATCATGCTGATGAGATAAGTTCTCCTCAGATTTTAAAGAGCTTCAAATTTGTCTGTATTTCCTGTATCTGCCACTTATCTTTTCACAAGACTATTCCCCCATGCCCTCCAAGGGCTAAATCCATTAAAATATGCAGATGGATTGAACTGATTCTCTGATATTTTATTTTCAAGGAGACTGCAGTCCCAGGTCACCCTGTAGCCATGGATATTCTAGGTTACTGGTGAGCACAGTTTTATGTGATAATGAAGATACCTCTGTTTGTCCAGAGACGCTCTCAAATAATGGAAATCAACACAGATCCTCATTCAATAAAATAGAAATTGTCACCATTTTACTGTGCTTCCGCCAGAGCAACATATGGTAGCACAGCTGACAAATATAATCTTTTCCTTCTTTTTTTTTTTCCATTTCACATGCACATTTCATTTTGCAGAATACTAAGACTTTACATAAATTGCCTGTTAACCCCTTGTAGTCACAGCATTTGCTGCTTGGGCTCCCTTGAGCTCTCGAATATTTGAAAGATGGAGTTAAAATGCAGTCAACAGTCAGGGAACAGTTCATGCCTTCAACATACAGCCCACTTGCACTTTTCACAGGGAAAATCTGCTCTCTTTTACCTTCTACACTACCCAACCCTTCTTTTTAACCAGAAACAGTATACTCTGGCTACATGAAAGCTTATTGATATAATAAATTGATACTCAATTCACTTACTGCTTCCTTAGGTGTTTTTCAATGCCATAAGCCTAGTCACAGGTTCCCAGTGACTTTACACTGATGGGACTCATTTACATGGGCTTTAGGAATTTAGTTATATAAAACTGAGCAGTGCCCAATTTCCAGTGCCAGTTCAAGATATTTTCTTTGTTAATCATTGCCTCCACATCAATATCAGGTTTTCCCCATTCTGGGCAGATACACCCTGGTGCAAAAACCTTCTTGGTGCTCGTTGGCCTTTTCTGCAGTGGAATGCCTGCAAGGAGTTTTGCATCTAAAGAAATCTCATGGGCTTTCTTGACTCTTTGCCAGACCTTATTCAATGACTTTACTCATGCCAGTTTGCAGCTTTTGTCCAGCCATCCAGGTGGTAAACTATGAAAGCTCCATCCAAAATTGTCATGGTCACAATCAGGATTCACTTGAGTTTGACAAGGGGAGGGAGGTGTCTTTGCTTTTTCACAGGACTTTTTGGCACCCTGTAATAAGGCTTAGGGCTGCAGAGGGCATTGAGAGAAGGTATTCACACTGTCTCACTGGAAGTAGTGACCTGGCTGTATGAATTTGCCTAAGCTAATTTACTTCTGCTCTCAATCACTCTATTGAGGATCCTTTCCACTCTCTGTTGAACATAAAGGGAAACCAGAGAAACTAGCCCCAAATTTCTGTTTTGCACAAGGAACCTAAAGCTGGGCTAAATTAATGCCATCTAACAAGGATGGCTCCACTCAGAAAAGGAGGTTGGATATGGGGGAAGACTTAGAGGACTCTGAAATGGGCTCAAGTTACTGTAAAGCAGAGAAGACCAACATAAGGTGAAGTGGCTTGCTCCAAGAAGGATGACTTAAAAAGAATAAAACTTCTAATTTCTTTGGTTTTAAGTCAGATTAACCCCAATTACCATTGTTTTTCTTGGTGTATCCTTACATATATACAAAAAGTAATGTCTTGACACAGATAAGGCATAAATCATAGCTCTGACCACTTCTTAAGCACATTTGTGTTCAATTTGCGAGCAGAGAAGAAAAACCTGCTTTTCACAAATGTCATTTGCTTCCTGACAGTTTGCAAAAGCACACTCCAACAAACAGTTGCTTTTAAGGACTGAGAGCACCTGCACAAGCTAAAAGGGAAGAGTGGGGGTTGAATAACAAACTTCTGACATGCATGCTAAGTATTCCACAATTAAAGGCTAACACCACACTCTACAGGACTGATAATATGAAGAAGAAATATGAAGGAAAGTCTAATTAGGCTAAAATCAAGAGTCAAATATTACTTAACTGCTTGCCCAGATTGAGTGAGTTTCAGATGCTTTCCTCCATTTAAGTATTAGCCAGCAGTGACGCCACCACATCAGCCTGGATGGGACCTCTGATCTGACTCAGTGTGTACATTCTTATGAAGTGTTATTCTTATGACTGCTTTGGCATACCCAAGAACTTGAGTTCTCTGTTCGCTACCTAAATTTTCACCTGACTGGAGCTAAGTTTTGCCTAGGGTAGGAAGGTCTCTGTCACAGTAAAACACAGCCTCATTAATGGGAATCAACTTCAAAATATTAGACACTATTGGAAGGGACCCATTTTAAGGGAAAAAAATATTGTTGCTGAAGCCTCTGATTTTCACTTGAATAAGTGCTCTTGAACTTGCCATTTTGTTAGCTAACATATCCTGACCATTTGGTTACTTTTTGTGCTGTTCATTTCACAGACTGATACTTTCATATTATATCTAAACAAATTCCCATATCCCATCTCCATGAAAAACTGTATCATATTTTATTACATACTGTAAGCAAAACCTTTGGGACAATAGGCACATTATGTCTTTTTCAAATAACTGCATTTTTCCAGATGTACGGTATGTTAGAAAACTGACACAAAAGATGTGAATTGAGTTAACGAGCCCTGCTATATTTCCACCAAAATGAACCGTTGGTTCATCTGAATAACTTTGACCTTTTTTTCTGTTTATTGTCTTTATCAAAATAAAAAAAAAAAGGAGAAGAAAAATATGAACCAAAAAAACCCACCAAAAAAAAAAAATCCACAGCCAATCATTATGATGACCACTAGTCTACTCAGGCACCTTGACAGCTGAATCACCATCTCACATCAAGAGATTTAGCCTTGGGCATCCGGCTGAGCTGACACACATTAGTTGGTCCTTTTTACACATTAAATATCTTTACAATTTTCATATTTCTTCTGTTTTTACACTCTCCAGCTCTGCATTGTTGTAGAAAGGAAATCTAAAATACACACTGCACAATGAACACCATTGAAACCTTCCAATTCTTTGTGGTCTTTAAAAAACTAGACACAAGGGGGTTGCCTAAATTTTAAAAATACAAAAAAGTATACGTACCATATATTTAAGCAAGAACAGAATGAAAATAGTGATCTGATAAAAGCTTAGAATTACACAATTCACCAGTTTTCTTTTTAGTCACATTGCAGGAAAGAAAATTGAGAGAAAAGCTGGAAGGATATTATGTTTTCTCCCCTCCTGTACTTTGCATTTCCAGGCTTTTGTTGTCTCCAGAAGTTTTTTTTTGCTAATGAGATGGAAAAAAAACCCTTTGGGAGACAGAAAGATTCACACATGGGCCTGATTCAGCAACCTGACTCACTTCACATGGGAATAGTCCCAACTGGTTTCATCTTCTAGTTATGACTTCAGTGATAGCCACTTTAGCTGGTTTACTCATGCAAACAAACATTATTCCAAGTGAGCAGAGACTGTAGACTGGAAATGTCCCCCTCTGAGATATGACCAAATAGAAGAGAAAATGGAGGGAGGCTGAAATATGAGCATTGCAAGTTATTTTTTGAGGTAAAATTCAAGGGAATTTTTCAATATAGTCAGAAATCTATTTAGTAGTCTTTTTGCATTTTAAAATCTTTGGAAGGAAAAAGTCACTTTTCTTAGATTCTACCTCCTTGACAAGATTTGCGTATCAGGAATAAGAGAGAAAACAGAGCAGACAGAAATAGACGAAAACCCTAATGCATCAGTTTGGTCAGGCCACACTTCCTGAAAGTAATCATTCAGGTTTTTCTGACCTTTGGAAAGCTTTTACTCTAAAACTAACAACAAATCTTTCCTTTTTCTTCAGTGCCATGGTTTTGCCATCCATAGCTGTGTTTTTTGCAGTCAAAGCTGGAGACTGCAAGCTGCAAAATGCATTGTGGTTTTGATTAACTGAATTAATTAACAAATATAAATACCAGGAATGAGGCTGGCAAATTTGTTTACCTGTGTTTATTAATTTAGGGAGAAGGCAAACTACACTCTATTTCTTGAAAGTTATTGTGTCACATCCAGCTGATATGGCATGGTTTCATCTTGGACTATCTTTAATTCTGGGTATGTGTGAGTGAGACAACCTATATGGGCTTATTGCTTTTACTCCCACACATGGATGTGTCTCACAGAAGCAGAAAGCAGAAGGCCAATTTAGGCATTTTAGACCTTTTCTGATTTTTAGTATTTCAATCAAACTTTTTTCAGTTGATGTCTCTATTTTGTGTGAAAGATGTGAATAATATAAAAGCAAACGACAAATTTTCAGAACTGAGGCTCAGCCTGTTCCAATTTTAACTCTTCTGCTTAGATAAATGAAAAATACTTCCCCAATACAACATTTCTCAAAATCAACACCTTATTTTTCTTGACAGCCTGATCACAAAATTACAAGATAATCAATCCAGGGCAGGACTAAACTGTCTTATTTTTCTAGCAAATTCTTCTGCTACTTTCCAGCTTGGTATGATTGCCAGTGAGAACGTCAGCAAAATAAATAAGTAAATAAATATAATTAAAATAAGCCATACAGACAGCAGGGGAGTATTTTTCAGGCACCGCTGGAATCTTATCAAAATATTTCAAATGAGAAGGCCCAAATTATCAGCCAGATGGAGCAACAGGAAATATGTGAGACTGTACAAATAGATGTCATTGTAGGTTTGGGATAACTTTCATCTGTGTCGGGGTACCTCTCGCTGATTCCCCAACTTCTGGGACTCTGGCTGGGACTTCCCAGGGGGCTTCCATGTCCAGGGAGACCCTCCTGGAGCAGTTTTGTGTCAGGAAAGAGAGACACACTGGATTTTTTTGGTCTTCAGGTTCTTGTTTATTGTAACCTTATCTAGAGTTTTGCATGCTGTCCACACAAGGCTCAGTGCACTGGAAAAGCACTGCAAAAAATGGCTAACAATCTCTTGTTACAAGGTCTTTTAAAGCTAAACTATCCAATTAAGAACTGACACCTAGATTATTTCCCTTTTAACCCAATAACTGATCCCCAAAAGCCCACGATGCAGACTTTTCCACCCAGTTACAGAGCACCACCCAAACCCGTGAAGAAGAAGGGAGAAGAAGCATGAAGAAGCAGCCCAGGATGACACCCTGTGCCCTGCATCTTGCTTCCATCCATACATACTGAACATCCTAAAACCTAAATTTCCCACCTAAGTGATACACCTACACTACTCTCTCAATCTACTTCACACTCTAGTGGATTCTAGTCTATTCTGGAGTTTAGGAAGCTTTCTCCATGAATGAGGGTCAAAGTTAGTGTTCCCCTGGGGGTCAGGGCACCCCAGATCAGACAGGAAAATATTCCCAATGCCCTGGGTTTCCACAATCTGTTTCATGTATATCCAGGTTGTTCTTCCCCCAGTTTAACCCCTCTGCAATACTAAAACGTCAGTCGAAAGTTTTGCCCACAGGTGGAAGCTCTGCGAGCACAGCCACTGCCTCCTTCCCGCTTCAGCCTCAGCAGGAGAGGCTTCCCGGCGCGGCCCTGCAGGGACCACCACCAAGGGTAATTGCATTTCCACGCCGATTCAGCCCCGGCTGACACCGCAGGCTCCAGCTCCGTTTGCCTCCGCAGAGCACTCGGCACTGCAGCTCCGAGGGCGGCTGCCGAGGGACGGCCGGGCCTTTCGCCTGCCAGGAAAGTGCGGAGCAGCAAGGAACTTAACCAAGATAAGCAACGCATTGCAGAAGAGCTCTTTGGTCGGCTCTGTATGAACAGTCTGCCTGCTATTGACTTCAGCTCAGTTTAAGTCTAAAGGATACATCTGAGGGACCACACATTTAGTTTTGGTTTCTGTGAACCATTTATTCCCATCTGTGTTGCCCATCCCTGTGTACACACACCCCGTTAGATTTTCTTCTTTATTTTCATAAACCTGCGAAACGATAATCCAAAAATTTGAAAGAGGCTGCCATTGGGACAGTGGAGTAATTCTCACTTGACAGGGATGTTTAAAGTTTAGCCCAGTAAATGCATACTTTAACTGCTAAATAAAAGCATTCGGTGCAGATGAAAAGGGACGTCTTTCTTCCCCCTTATCACCATGGCTAAATATCCCCTTTTTGTAAAACAGTTGAGCTGTTAAGTTCTATGCTAAGGCACGTACGCACTTTGGAAAGGTAATTTGAAAGCGAGTTGAGCCATGACAAATAGGGACAGCTGGCCTAATTGAATCATTTGATCTAAGACAGCTCAACTTGGTTATCCTCACTGCAGCCCACATTGATATTAGCGAGTGAATCATTAGCCATGAAATCATGTCGACTTTCCTGATGCAGCGTTCTTGACATGACAGGGAACGCAGTCTGCCTTTCATTACAGCACCAATGAGTTCTTCAGTCTGTCATGAAGGGAGAAAAAAAATTTAAAAAAGAAAAAAAAAGTGCTTTGAAAACTTTTAGGCTCAGCTACAGAAAGTAATTTACTCCTCCGCACATTGTAGAGCAGCTAAAGGAGGAAAGATCCTTTCTGGTGGGTCTCAGGTTACCTGTCAGCCTCAGCCTCACTCAACCTCCTGAGGCAGGCACAGTCTGCAATAGGACAACAGGTCACCATTTAGTAGATGTTTCCTTATTTCCCAGGGCTTAATTCCTTTCCTTGTGCCTGTGAGCATGAGAGAGGCTGCAGTCTCCTATGCATTTGTACAGGCTGTTTCTAGGAGCAACTTGTTATGTCATAACTTTTTTCTAGATTAATTAATAGCAGGCTAAAGCTGCATCTTTGCATTTGGACCACAATTTTTGGCTATTCTGAATGCTAACGGAATTGCTCCAAACCTAACTCTCATCTCAGCTATTCTAACAAAAATAATTGTCATCACTATTTTCCAAACATCTCCAGCATATTTAGGAAGAAATATCACTCTTTAAAGTCCTTACTTGACTGGCAAACGAACGGGCTCATCCAGCTGCCATTGAATGGAATGGAAATTTTCTATGGACACAGCCGAAGCCAGATCCCAGGCACCTTCAACAAAGGTGGACAAAATTACCTGATGGTTTAGGTCAGGTTATTGGTGGCAGAAGCAGACAAACATAATTTGGGCAAAACTAGGAACCTGATGAAATTTGTATAATGTCCAACTAAGGAAGAGAAACAGAAGCAGACTTGTTTTTTGCAAGTCATAGAGATGCCAGTACTGGGTAGGGATGAGATTCAGACCTTGGAAAAGAGAACCACCATATCATATTCTGCCAATAGTGGTCTGAATGGTATATCTGCAAACTACCAGGGAAAGAAAGGAAAGAAGGAATAAGCATGAGGACAGGGGTGTTTATAAATCAAAGCTATACTGTCCTTAAGACAAAGTGAAACAAATTTGCAAGTCTGAAAAAATATCAGAAAGTCTGATAATGGCCCAAAAATCTTATTTTCTTTGTGGGGGGTTCTAAATAAGAGGGTTTTTTCTTCAACTCAAAATATGAAAGATAAGTGCAAAGATTTCATTTAAGGATCTGTTTCTCTGTAACAAGTGGCTATCAGTTTGGTACGTAGAGCTCTTTCCATCCCAAATGCAGAGTTACATTCTATGTCATGACATAGGGAGGTGATCATTATTTACCAGAAGGGGAAAACCTTGTCAGTCTGCCTTCTGGAGAGATGAAAATGTAACAGTAGCAAATGGGTAAAAGCTAGTCAACACAGAATTTAGACATGCAGAAGGGGGACAGACCTTTTTTCAAATAAATAAAATAGTGAGAATCTTTCAAGTCATCGACACCAGTGTTCTTCTCAATTTTTGCATTAAAATATCTTTGTCAGTGTGGTTACTCGGGTTCAGAGTAGGATTTCTGTTCAGTACAAATCCCTGAATGCTTAGGAAATTCATTCACTGAGTTAGTGTCCTAACTGCTTGGTCGTAATGGGGTAGTAACCCTTAATTGAGCTGTTTTGTGTGAATAACTATATAAATCATAGAGAAGGCAGCTATTTGTCTATTCTGGTGATTAGACTAATCACCTGGAAAGTGGGAAACCTGTGTTCAGGCCTCCCCTGTGCCTGATAAACCATGCTTGCACTTCAAATATCATTCATATATCCCTGTGGTGTTTCAGAGCGTGCATGGGAACAATCATGTGGATTTGGGAAGTGTTCCTGGTGTTGGACCTGAATTCCTAAGTCCTGCATAGGGACTGTGCTCCAGTCAGCAATTCCAGGCAGTGCTGGGGATCTCAAGCAGATCCAAGGCTTTGCTTGGTCTAAGCAGAGATGCTGAAAGTCAGGTATCTGTGTGCCACACCCCATCGCATGCTTAAAAGTAAGACCAGCACTGTGGGAAACCACTTTAAAGAGCTGCGTGTCTTAAAAGCCTTCAGAATTTGAGCTACTACATTTCCCATATGTAAGCTATCCCATGCTTATCCATTCTTCTTGATAGAAAGATTTATTCACTCTGCAGCATGTGCCTTAGCTGTACAACAGCTTGAAGACTCTTGTATTTCCCCAGTCTTTTGAGTGAAGATTAAGACATCCCTTATTTTCCCAACCACTTGGCAAATATAGGGCTGAGGTAAGTTTGTAAATCTAAATTATGCATTTTAAAAACAGTTTGTTGTTCCGAGGTAGAAAAAAAGATAGCATATAACTGCAAAGTTTTGGAAAAGGATTACTTCTTCACCCTTTGCAAGCCAGGTCTCTAGTGCGAGATACTTACAAGTTTCCTGTCATTGCTCACACTTTCTAGCACCTGATTAGCTGATGTGGCATATTTGTTAGCATGTTAGCTTGTCTGCAAGAAAGGCACAAAGATGATATGTAGGTCAGCCCAAATGTGTGTCAATGAAACTTTCATGGCATCATTGTCTCGCATTCAGTAGATGTCAACATGCCACAGAAAAGCTGGTCCTGAAAGATTTTATTAGTTCTGAAGTTTTTCATTAGCAGTGTATATGTGTGTGTCTGTAAAATATGTCAGATTCTCCTATTTCCTGGGGACAGGAAAACATACATACTTCAGAAACTTCCGGAATGGTCTCAGATGCCTTCTTTAAACATCAGGAAAGTGACAGTTGCTCTCCTGAGCTCTCCCAAAACAACCTATGCACAAACCTTTTAGCTTGAAAAGTAGTTTTCCTGCCTTTCTAAAACACATAGCAAGACCATTTTTTCACTTTGGATGTTCAGATGGTGATAGGCCTTAAATCCATCCAAAATCCCATTACTATTTCTGTCTCTGAGCTGCAGTACAGTTTTTTAGTGCACACAGCCAGCTGCAAGGAAAAACATTTCTCTGCCAACCCTTTCAGGCCAACTGCTGAAGGAACCAGAATTTGGGTTACTTTATGGTGAATGAGATGTCTGGGCTGCATGGATCACATGACTCACATCCACATGAAAGTTTTCATTAGTGCATGAACACACGTGCGCGCCTTCACAACACAGATTCCCGCCATTACCAACTCTAAGCATTCAAGTCCCAGTCATAAGCTAAAAATTAATAAATTTTATTTATGTCTAAATATATATTTGACTGTATTAGGGAAAAGAGCTGAACCTTCAAATGAATGAAATTGCTTAATTGTTATTGACCTTTTTCACAGATGTTGCTGTTGGAAAGCAGTTCTACCAATCCAGCTCAGCCAGCTATGCTCCTGTTGATTTTTTACCAATATAGAAGTAGAAAATAATTAGGGTAAACTATTCCCTTCATACATATGCTGCACAACTTTTTTGACACTAGCTAAGATTTCATTTGGTTTGTGTTTTCACTGAAAAACAGCAGGCATTAGTTCCCTGTACCTTTCTACCCTCCCTCTCTATCAGCTTTCTGATTTTTAAAAGCTGTAGAAGAATGTCCTCGACAAATACAATTTTCACAATGTTTTATCAAAAGGTACATAGAGCTTCACTTCTTTGATGCTAACAGTCAGCCATGAAATTCAGTCAATTTTATGGACTTTCTTCAAAAACCTTTCAAAATTGCAGCGATAACACTGGCCCTGATTTCTTCCTCCGTCCAACTTCTTCTCAGCTAAGATGCAAGGTTTACTTAGCACTTAAGAAAAGTGAGTGTTCACTGTCTTGGAAGAGTCTGATTTAGTAGCTTGTTTCAGCATGAACCACAGTAATGTAATGCCTTTATTCACTGATGAATTTGAGCAGTATAGTGTTAATCACTCTCACTACCGTATGCCACTTGAATAATCAACAAACCCCAATGATACATGTTCCCAGATCCTGCAGAGTGCCATTTATCACCGACACAGAGCCTGTTTATTCCTGACATGTCTTATTTGTGCAGAATAAGCAGAGAATTTACTGCATAAATAATGTTAGGTGGTTATCATTTAAACCAAAATACAAGAGATTTGAACCTCCGCAGAACCAGAATGTCTGAAAGGGGTAGAAAAGGTGGGAAAATGGAACTTCAGCAGTAATCATAAAAATACATTTAATTAATTTATAACTTTCAGGAATGAGCTGATGAACTCTTCAGGGTGGTTCCTACAACTTGTGTAGGTCCATGAGATACCCCTGTGTTGACAGTCTCAAACGTGGTTCAGAAGAAAGTCTCTCACACAACCAGCCTCAGCTTTTACACTTTGTGGTGGGGTTTTTTTGTAATGTCATTTGCATATCTTTGCCTGCCTGTGTAAAAATGGTTTTACTCTTTACACAGTTTTGAGATGGTGACAGGCAAGTAAAACAGGCACCAGATGACAGGATGGGGACAAAGGGGACAGTGACACTGCTGCCCACCTCTCGCACTGCCTGATGCACAGGGCTGAGCTCAGTCTCTGAGTCTGCAACCACTCCACCCTCCAACACAGACCACAGCAGATGCAGGATGTCACACACTCTATGTGTCTTGTTTCTTAATCTCCTACTGGAGTTAGGTTCCAGTCTCCAAACTGGAAATCTAGCTCCAGGCTTCTGTCTCCTAGAGATTTAAAATTGCATTTCAAGAAGAAATTATGCAGATATAATGGTGTCTGTCTTAATACCAAAAAGCAGCAAGAGAGGATTATGACGCTTTGGCAAAGTGACAAAATTCAGGTAAATTTAGCCAGTTTTATATGTGAGTGGGAAATCATCCAGTCTGGCAACAGAGAATATATAACAATACTAAGGTGACCCATCAGACAAAGAACAGCAAAGATGGACAAATATTGAAACAACACATTTTTATCACCGAAACCTCTCCAAGCATCTGATTCAGGCATTGCCTTTAATGAGCATAAATCAGGTATTTGGTAATCCCTCAGCATTTGTAACTCTCATATTTCTTAAAGTCAAATATTTTCTGAGGTAAAAGCTGGTCCAAAATCTCCAACTTTCTATGTCTGAATCATGCTGTAAGCCTAACAAGGTTACTTGCAGTTAATGAAAAGGCACAACTATGGAAACATGACCAGCCTTTGAAGGGGCAGCACTGAACTCCATAGTTTTACTGAAAAGTCCTTCAAATGGTCTTGAAGAAGTCTCTCTGCAAGCTCTGCGCCCAACCTGGGACAAAGTAAGTTCATTCTGCCACAGATAAACAACTTTATTTAGAAATTTGAGGGCTATTAAACAAGGTGAATTTCCCTAGTGGATCAGCACAAATTTATTAATCCAGGTGTTACTCTAATTGTGATTCATTGGGGATAGAAACTCTGTTCAATGGTCCTCAAACTTGCTCTTCCATTTCGTGCTGTGCTGGAAAGGCAGCACTGGGAGCTGCAAGCTGCCTTAAAATCCTTCATATTTTGTTATATTTTGCCATTATTTGTACTTAATTGTTTTAGCAATTCTATAGCAATTGTTGCAGCAATTGTGGTTTTATTTGCCTAGTTATGGAAAGGTTTTTCATAGTCAGGTTTGCTGCTCTGATGTCTTTTACCTGCAGAGCATAATTTTTCAGTATAAAGCAGTACTTAAAAAGAGGAAAATCCACACCACATCACAAAACAGGACTGGGACAGACCTCAGTCAGTTAGAGCAGACTTTACTATCGCAGACATACATGTAACACTAATACCACTGCACTTGAAAACCACAATTCCTATTCCTTCATTTGCAGTGGAAGACTGTTTTAAAAACCCATCCCTACTCTAAACATCTTGTCTGAGTTCCTGGCCACGACTTCTTTACCATTCTGTCGATCCATTATAATCTATATCTTCACCCTTTTAACAGCCTTTTTTCCCCCTGCACTTCTCTGCTGTGACAAGGAAGATGGACAAAGTGGTCACCTTCAAAAGCATCCTAAAATGCCACTTTACAGCTATGAACCTGCAAAACAAAGCCCACAGACACCATAGAGTGGGACCAGATATCACAGATCATGATCACCCAGTGTGATATTGCTAAATATCTATGCAGTGACAGAGTGACCCAATGCCTTATTTTCCTCATATGTGGAAAATGTTCAAAGCAATGATGTTCAAGGTAGATGGATCTACCTTGCATATGCATACAGATATTTAAAATAAATTAAAAATAGAGGGGAACGCAACATATATAAGAATTCTGCTCCGTTGGCATCCCCTGTAAAATGCTGCGCGTACCTACAGCACCATGGAAATGTGGAGCTCGGAAAAGTCCAGTTGGACACAAACATTTACCCACTAGAGTGCAGAAATCAGGCTACTGAATAAACAGATACATTGATGATAGTGGCCTTTCTGTTGCTCACCATCCATTTACCCCCTAAGCACTGTGTATCTATGGGTTTAATTTTATTTGCTGAAATCATTAAACAGAGACATATCTGGTTTTGAAATGTGTGTGAGGTAAAGAGAGACAGAGATTTAGCAGCAATATGTTAAAGATAAGGAACCATCACTTCTTTTAACACCACCTCTCATTCTACTTGGATCTGTCCAGCATAGCTGTAACTTGCTGCTGTTGAGAAAACACTTCCAGATGCAGATGTTTTGAGTCTCCAGTACAATTTTCCCTGGCTCAAATGTGAAGCTTATTTCAGTATTATACTTGTCACTCCCAATGATTCATCTATATTGCTTAAATGAGCTGTGTAGGAAATTTATTAAGAGTACAGGCATACCTACCTAGGTTCAGCTGTACAGACAAGGCAAGGAAAACTAGTGCTCTCTGGTGAAATAACCACATGACACTATGAGGTAAAATCTCCCATATCAGTGCACTTAACTCAGTGCATAATAAGGGACTCCAGCTCTCTGTACTTCCAAGCAGGTTAACATTTTCAGATACTAATTTTCTTCATGTTTGCTTTAAAGTTGCTAATACATCATAAGTATACCGTAGAGTGAACTCTAATTCCTGGAGGCTGAAAGAGAGCTGGAGAGGGACTTCTGATAAGGGCACAGAGTGACAGGACAAAGGGTAATGGTCTTAGACAGAAAATAGGCAGGTTCATGTTAGAGACTAGGGTGAAATTCTTTCCTATGAGGGTAGAGAGGCACTGGAGCAGGTTGCCCAGAGCGTCTGCGGTTGCTCCTTTTCTGGAAACTTTCAAGGCCAGGCTGGATGGGGCTTTGAGTAACCTGGTCTAGTGGAAGGTGTCCTTACCCACGGCAGGAGGTTTGGAACTAGGAGGACCTTTAATGTCTCTTTCAACCCAAACTTTCCTGTGATTTTGTGAAACCACTCGCCTAAAGCAGGTGTGTGAGGATTGCTGCAGTCTCCACTCAGTCAGCCAGGTATCCCATTTGCCAATAGATCTGTGGCCTCAGACTTCAGCTGATAACCACTTTTTCTGCTTAATCTCTCATAGTTACCCAAAAGCCAGGACAGGCCAGAGGGCTCTCTTACCTTATTGAAGAGTTTAGGGATTTAGAAGGATTTGTGAAACACAAAACACTGTTGAGTTCAGCCAAGAGCCTCACTGGCTCCACCAGATTAAAAAAATAAATAATTCTTTCTAAAAGTGGCTTCTGGTTTGACACATGGTTCCCCAAAGTCTAGGAAGAGGAAGGTGTTTTCAGAGGAGCTTACAAATTCATATGTAAAATTAGAAAGCCAGAGTGCCTCAAGAGAGGAAGAAAGAAATAGGGAAAGGTTGTGAAAACTGAAAGTAAAATGAGACATATGATTTATCTATAATGTGATGTTGCCTTTTTAATTAATTTGCTTTCATGCAAATCCCCAAAATCCCTATTGGAGATTTTTTCTTAAATTGCCAATTTTTGCCGTTTGTATTAATTTGTATCTGATAAGGAAATGAATAGGATTTTTATTGGAACTACATTTTAGTTATATCTTTGTAAAGTTCCGAAGGAGATTTCCGAGCCTGAAGCAGCCCACAAAGAAAGTCAGTCATGTGCTCATAGATACTGCAAGGAAGTCCAAATGAAATTTCTTTGTACAATATTAGCTGGTAAAGAAAGTTTCATTCAAGTGCTTCCACTTTCCATCATGAAAAATCTCCCAAAAAACTAGATGCAAAAAATCTTACCCACTTATACCATTCTCTTAAAGTGCAAGTATTAGAAATTGGGAGTAAAATTCCTGCTTTTCCTTGTCATTTTCCCTGTAATCTTCTAGGTAATACATGAGTGAAGACATTCACTTTCATTTTGCACACCAGACAGAAGATATAGCTGGACTCTAAGCACATATTGCTGCAAAATTTTAGATTATATTTTACTTTTATCAGTCACATATTTTGTTTCTTTAGAAAGTTACACTAGTTTACTAACACATCAGGATCCTACTAAGGATTCAAACGAGACCAAGGATGGAAGGGGTAAACCTGCTTTGCCTTCTGCTTAAAGTAAAAAAAAAAAAAGAAACAAACAGAAGTGGAATAAATTGGTCCTGGTCCTGTTATGAACATTTTTCACCACAGCTAAGATGAATATCTTGATGCCACTGTGACTGCTATAACGTTAATGATTCACCATAACACACAATTTTTTGTTATGCTACTTTAAACGAAAAACTTTTCATTTCCTAATCAAACTTACTATCACTGCAAAACCTAAACACCAATAGCTCTATTCAAATCTCAGCTAAATGCAGTTTAACATCCTAAAATTTGAGAGCTTCATTAAATATAAATTTAATGTGGGGAGGTTTCAGATTAATTTCAGATTAATTTGCATATAGGTATTTGTGTAGCTCAAGCAGTATCTTTTCTTTCTGTCATTTCCATCATCTGATGGATGGTGGAAAGAAGAAAATGTATAGAGGAGATGTACAGTGATAAAGTAAGTTGAGTAAGATTTAATTACAGACTTTTATTACATATTCTGCCCTGGCAAGCACTCAAAAGGTAAGAGAGCAACATAAATTTGCTAATGACTAGAGTGATAGAAGATACTGGAACATCTTAGATAAATAAAGTGGGCAGTTTGAAATAGCAGAGCAAGGTACATCACTGTTAATGCTACTGCATTCTCTGTTGAGGTTTAAAAATGGTTTGACAACATAGGATGCTTTATGCACATCAAATGAATTGAATATTTCTACTAGCACAGTTAAAAATACATAAGAAATTTCAGAAAGTGGGTTTATGGGTGTCTGAGGGAAATCACCACAGATGGATATGGGAATTCTGAACTGTTTTGAAAATTGCTAACACTTGCAAAATACTAGCTGAAAGAAAACAGAAAAATATTCTTGCAGCTCCCAGCACAATCATTTATTTATTAGGGACATGGCATTTGTGTTTGGAACTTTTTCATATGTTTCCAATAGAGTAGGTCTGCAGGGAGGACTTAGAATGAAGTAAGTCAGGGCTGAATATATAATGCAGTAGAATTCAGATCCAGAATCTAACTAATTATTTGTTTGGAGGCCCTGTCAATCTGACAGCTTGCATTTACATGGGTAGCAGTAAAACTCAAACTCACTTGTGGGGAAGTTACTCTTGCATCATTTGCCCCCTTGTAGGTTCATACAATACAACCTTTTAGATTTCTGCCAGGGACTTCATAGCTGGTCTTCTAGAACTCATTAAGCACTTCACATTCCCATTGCAGGTAAATGTAATATTACTGTTAATGTTGTTATTGACATGCATTGCAAAAGAGATGATAATTCCTTAAGAATAACAAAATTAGTGCTTTGCCCATTGGAGATGTCAAGGATGGACACCACTTGAGCCTCCTGTAGAGAATCTGGGTGTGATGGTGATCCTCCATACCTGCACATCACCACTCACTTCATCTTTAACATCTTCAAGATCAGGACATAAAGGAGAGCAACAGTTGGAGCCCAGAGAGCCACATCATCTCTTCCAGATGAGGATATTGCAGACAGAATACCAGGGGCATGGGAGGGAGCTCTCTCAAGAGCAGATGATATGGTTTGTCCCTTAAAAAGAAAAACCAACCATGTGCTATAGGAACAATGGCTTAAATCACCAACTGCCAAGAAAAACATTGTTTTGATGGGGGGTTACAGGAGAAGAACATAAAGCAAAATTCATTAAACAGCTAGTGTGGGGTGGTAACTACAGGAAAACAATCTGCTAAAAATGGAAATCAAGATAAATCATTCTTACCATTGTACCCTATGAGCTATCTCATCATAGCTCACAAAATAAAACATTGTCAATCTGAGTAACGATAAAACAAACAATGAAATCATACCACAATATTGACAAAATGTAAGATAATCAACAAACTATTAGAATGGGCCTGTTGACTCAAGCAAATGGAATGTAGTAGAACAGCTGTTCACTTTATCCTGCCCATAAAGAAAAACCTTGGTGACTCATTGAGGGCTTTATAAATTACTGGCTTCTTTTTTTCCCTTCCCTGATAGAAATAGGATTCTTCAGTCCTGTCTCCTGTGCCCAGCCTGAACCTATCTCACCTCTGCTTGCCATAGCAAGCGCTGTTAAATACTCCCTACCTTCCACAAGGAATTCAGATAAGGAAATCACTAATCTATTTTCAAGATTGTTAACAGCAAGTTAAGTGATTTAGCTTCCACCAACAGGCAAAAAAGAGCCTCAGAGCTTTTGGGAGCCTTTTCAGCTTCCACATCAAAATGTAAAGAGGTCCAGTGGGAACAGAAATGAGGTTTCGTTGACTGATGCCAGAAAATATTCTTGTTTGTGTTTTCTGGAAGATGGTATGGTAATCAGCATGACTTAGGGGAAACTACAGTCCACAGAGTCAATTCTAGATCACTGCAATAATCTCAGTCATAATTTTTCCTCATTCAGGAACTTGAAATAATGCAGATACTGTAGAGCAAAACAGATGCTTAGAAGCACTCCTTAGGGACTTTGGACTTTCTAGTTTTTTGGGGTTTTTTTTTGGAATTGAGTCACAACATGGTGGAAAGACATTTATTTCTCCAGCAACTTGTACTTTCCAGAACAAAAAAAATGTTGGTTTTATCATTGGTCTCATTGCTAAAATGACTTTTATTATATTATGTGTGAAAGCACTCAATCTCTAAGATATTGCACAGCAAAATAGAATATATCTAAATTGTTCCATCATTACATTTATAAAAAACTAGTCAAGGTTGGAAAATTAAACCAGAATAATTAATTTATATAAGCATGACTACATTCATTGTTGATGGCTGATACAGAGTAGCACAGTGAAGATCAAGCCCAGAAGAAGGCAAGGACCTGGCCCTACCCTTTGAGAACACTGCTTTGAGATTTAACCCAGCAGCTCTCATGGGAAGCTGTGAAGCTGAACCTAATATTTTAAAAATTAGGGTTTTGGGGAGAAACTAAGAAACCAAAAAAAACTCACAAAAAATCACCACATAGGGCATTGTAGCTCATAAAGTAATTGAAAAAGGAGAAAATTCTGCCAGTGTAGGATTGAAGAAAAAATCCTGAAAATCCAAGACAAACCAAAAACCTCAAACAATTAACAAAAATCAAAATACTTTTGTGAACATTTTTTATAGCATATGTAACATTTATAAATGTTTTTGTTCAGCATGTGCAAACAATGCATTGATGTGTGTTAGCTCGTGCGCTGAGCTGCTGTAAGGCTCAATTGAGGCTCCTCATCAGGTAGGAGCAGGCAGCTGAGTTACAAAAGACATTTTGTCATCTTCAGAGCTTCACCTTTCCGGCCATAGCCAGGATTGAACAGGTCACACCCGCCAGCCCAAACTAACAAATCCTTTTTCTCTGGAAAACTGAGGTGGTTTCCAGCAGGTAATTTCCAGGAGTGGTGGGAGCCAGGCAGGGCCCCAGCAGCACGGAGGCTGGGTGGCTGATGGGCAGGGAGCCAGCGGGCAGCCGGGACCATCCGTCTGGCAGTTGCTAAGAGACAGCACATGGATTGAACGGGAGCCAGCTGAAGCGACAGGGCTGCGGGATGCAATGGCTCACACCCGCTATACCAACTCCTGGCATCCTGTCTCTGAGCTCCCCACTGGCTCCTTAGTGTGGTGGGAGCTGGTTTTGGTTGGGAAGGCCTTTCTGGGAGCAGCAGCAACTTTGCCAATTCTCCCCAGTCCTGCTTCATAGCATTTATTGATCATAGCAATGTGTTAATTATAGGAGGCTCATTTATTTTCCTTCCATTTGAATTACTTTCCACTTGTCTCTCAGTGCTGCCACTTCTCCTTTGTGTTCGCCAAGGAATCAGGGCTGGAGTCGGAGGGCAGAACGAGGCCTCCAGACGAAAACATCACATTCACCTCCCCAAGAGCTCTCCAAGAGAGTGCCAGGAAGCAATCAGGCAGCTCAAAGAGACTTCACAAAACTCAAAAGTTCCTGGAATTTCAGCCTCGAGGCTGGTCCTCAACAGCTCATTTCAAAAATTTCAGGCATGCCAACAAGAAGTCCACTTGTCCACTCCTTTCAGCAGACACATTGGTATAAGCCACAACTACTTGGAGAATAAACAACAATATCAGTCTCTTACAAAGATCTTTCCAACTGCTGCAGATTCTAGCCAAGAGTGTTTCTGAATTTCTGAGTTTTTAAATTCATTCACAAACCTGTAGTAGTGCTTAGGACAAAATACCTGTTTGGAAGGAAAATTGGAGATAAAGGAGTAAAAAAGGAGATAAATAAAGTAAAAAAAGTATTTTAAAATTTCTGTATACTATTCAATACATAGTTTACTGCTGATCAAAATAATGTCTTTGGGATATTTCGGTACCATTAAGTTTTATACTTTTTCCAAGATGCCGCATACCGTACCGCAGCAAAAAACTTAAAATACACAAAACTTAAATTACAGAGTCTTAAAATAGATATAATAGACCTTCCATTAACAAACTTCTGTTAATATATCTGTATAATCACACATAATTCACATGAGACTACCCAAAAATAAGGCTTCCTAGGAGCTAATCTCTCACTCAATCATTTTTTAGATTGTTTAAAAGCCTACAAGATAGAAGTTTTAAGAGCTTTAGCAGGCACTTTTGCCAGTGTAATAAAATTCCTTTTCTGGATTGCATATCATCTCATAAAATTTTAAAAATACAAACTAAATGTCCGGGCCTGCAATTCTTTATCAGAGCAGACCCACTGAGCTAAATTAACTGTTGCAGTGGCAATGAGACAATGGAATGGACTGTTCAAGTCTTATGAAGGCTTGCCCTGAAAACACATCATTTTCCAACCTTATAAAGACAGAATCTTTAATTCACCCTTGGTTTGGCAACTTCCCCCAGTGGGGAGAGTTATAGACAAAATGACAGTGCAATAAGGACACAGTGGCAGCTTATTTCTGATTTCACTGGTTTTTGTCAGTTTTTGTTACAATATTAAAATTATTTAAATCTGGGGTTAGTTTTTCTGTGAAGTAGACAGGCTTTTGACACTGTGTGACATGGGTGACTGGGGGAGATTTTGCATGTCACAATATATTTGTGCTTTGACTGTTCTACCTATAGATAAATCTGTTTTCAAAAGCTTCAGTTTATGCTATGTTTCTGCAGGCCATTTCTTTGAGTTGATGAAGCAAATAATGGGGTTTTTTGGCTTTTTTAACACAGCTTTTAAGGATTTGCCAGAGAAAGGCTGATGAGAGGTTAAGAAATTCTATTTGAAGTTGTACAGAATTACTAATGAGTTGATTTCTTTGATGGGTCTTTTATATGTGGCTGCAGCTGTACAAGAATCAACCACAAAGGGATCTTGATTTTGTTCATCGTTAATTCCAACTCAACAGATGAAGCCTGGCTATCATTGTCACCTTCTCAGTTTCCCTTTCTATTATGTGAAGCTCATGTACTCAATTAACAATCTGATTAGCAAGTTCTTATATTCTTCAAGTAGCTTTCTTTATTACTGCCAACATATTGGGTCCTTCAAGCAGGATTTAAATGCATAATACTTTTTTGGCTATGACATAATTTATAATGCTAGCATTTAAAATACTGAAGCACACAGGCCAGCAGGGGAACATAGCAATGAACTTAAGAAAGATATTTAGAATCATGAAGATTTAAAAAGAGTTATTTCACTATAGGCTATAGTGAATGAAACTTTTTCTCCTCCTTTGTACAGAAAAATTGCCTAATGAGATTCTTAGTTTTGCCACTTTTGTTTAAATTGTTAAGGTCTTACGGAACCAAAACAGAAAAAGAAAGTTCTGATGTTCTGAACTCTGGTGCAAGTTTAAATCCTGCTCTTGACTGGAAACAGGTACTGATGAGTGCTTCACTACAAAAAGATGACACAATCTTCTTGGCCCCTCTTTTCCCATATGAAGCCTGGAATCACTGTTTTGGGAAGTCAAGCCAAATGGAAACAATGAGGCAATGGCTGAGCTTAACACGGCGTAGGGCTTTACTTAAAATTTGCCTGTTCTAGAAATAAGAGTAAATATCTGAATATTGAATAGCATTTTGTTGTTATTTACAACTTATGTCAGACTTGTACCTGGAGGAGGTACACTTGGTCAGAGAGAATATGTGTGAAAATATTTTACTTCCCTTTATGATCACATTTAGCTGCAGACAGAATCAGCAGCTCATGCACAAAAGATGTTTATGATTTTTTTTAAACCAAGTCATTTTATTGCAAACACACAAAGAAAGAAAGAAAAAAAAAAAGAAAGACAAAAGCACAGGAGTGAGATCCATAGCATTTACAACATAATTTACAATTACGTGTTAATGTTTATGTCTTTTTATATCATATCTATCAGGTACAAATAGAAATATTCAATTTCTTTTCTCTGATTAGCTGAAATTTTTGCATCTGCTAAATTCCACAAATATTCAGAAGCTCCTGTTGGTTTGATCACTCTTACAAAATAACACAGAATAAGTATGAAATTTCTCTCTGTTCCCTTTGTAACATCACATCATGTTCCCATAGCACATGATGAGGCTCCCCTGCTACACCAGTGTCTATAGGTTAAATTCACAAAATTTTAAGTACAGCACAGTGAAAGCAGTCCCTTCCTTCACCCTGTCCTCTGGGCACAGGCCGCTGAGATACGATGCTAGGCTGGACCCTGTGTGCTTCAGAGGATGCTGTATTCCTTGGAGAAACATGAAATGACAAGCCTTTCTAGAGATACAAAGGTGAAAAGAAATCACAGTTTTTCAAGGAAACACTAGCACTTTTATTACTGCTTCTAAAGGTTTATATAATACTTTGCACTTGAACAGCACTCTCTACTCAGTGATCCCAAAATCCTTTGTCGTAGTGTATTTCACTTTGTGACAGCCCAACGAGATAGGCAAATAACACCATCTCCTTTATATAAATTGGTCAGTGAGTCTGGGAAAGTTAAGCACCTAATTCAAAGCCCATTAAGGTAAATGAAAAGACTCCCAACAGGCTTTTGGTCAGTTCTTAATGAGACATCTCAGGTCATACAAAAAATTTGTGACAGAGAGCAGAACTCAAGTGTCCTTATTCCGATTCATGTGTGTTAGGTAGACATCTTCCACCTTCCATATAAAAAAGATTTTTCAAAGGGCAGATTTGTGGCTGTCATAGCAGTGTCAAACCTGTAAGGTGATATTATGCCTATTAAAAAAATAGCTACACAGCAGAAGGTCCCAGGTGGGCAAAGAGGGGTCTCTCAATGAACAGCTATCCAAATCACAGTTCCAGGAAATTAAGGCCATATTTCAGACCAAAGTGACCCAAGTGTGTGCTGACCACTTTTATAAGTACAGGAAATCTTCACCAACTGAAGCATGGAGAAATAAGAGGAGAATAATAATCTGATGGGAGGGGGCAAAGGCAGCATAGTCAGACAATTTTCAGAGATTTCCAGTGACAGAACAAGAGGCAATGAACATAGACTGAAATGCAATAAATTTTGTTTAAACACATGAATTTATTTTTTTACTGTCAGAGTAGTCGGACACTGTCTCAATTTGCCTCAAGAGGCTCTGGAACCTCCATCCTTTGAGTTAATTAAAAAATAACTGCACAGAGCACTGAACAACTTGCAGTGACCAGACTTGTTCAGAGTAGTTGGACTAAATGACCTCCAGAACTAACATTATGATAAAAAAATTCAGTGGTACCTAAGGCAGAAAAAATCATCCAGGGCTGCTCAACGTTTAAGCACGGTGTGCCGTAGCAGAAATCCTTGCAACCAGTTTACAACCACAATAAGTAGTTTTGAAGAAGATGCTTCCCCCTCTGCTGACCTCTGAGCTCTCCATGCACCTTGCACCAGACCTCCAGGTCTCACACCAGTGCCATAGCACTACAGTGGCTGCTGGGGAGCAGGGGGCATCCAGAGGCACTGCAGCTCTGTAATAAATGCTGTACTTTAGAGATGCACCCTACCTGGGGCGACAAATGTATTGCTCCTATCCAGCTACAGTGAAATGACTCTCTACTCAGCCATTTTTCGTAACATTCAAAATGGAAAACACTTTTTCAAATAACCATTTAAGGTAAAGAAATGGTGGGGGATTAGGAGCAGGAAATACCTTATATTTAATTTGCCTACACTTTAACTGGAAATGTTTGTCTTTCCCTTTACAAATTCTGAAAGACCTGCTTTTTGATGGCTTTTATATTCCTGTATATCTTGCTTTTAGGTTGCATATTTCAGAAAAAAAACTTTCCTCGTAGTATGTATTCCATTATTATTCCATTATTAGTTTAACTAAGTACCAGGAAGCTAGACATGTTCATAGTTTATTTCCAAAACTTGTCTAGTTTTTTCTCTTCAGAGACAGAATCAGTTCATTCCTTTGGGGATACAAATGTCTTTCATTAAACTGTGGAGCTTCTGTAGTGACAAAGCAGTTTGTAGTCACTGCAATGATTCTTAAGTTCTTCTCTTAGATGTATCCTAATCCTTTCCCTCCTGAATCAAACATATTTGTTCAGTAGAAGCAGAATTTTTCCTTTCTTGCAGTATCTGACCTAAGTTTACTTTCATCAGCATACAGCTTGAAAAAAGGTGGTCTTTACCCATGAATGAGCATATCCTATATGATACTGCATAAATCCCATCAATTTTTTATTTATGAAGAGCCTTATGAAATATATAGTTATGAGGAACATATTCCTTAGAAAAGAGCTCTGCTGACCAATATAGTATCTCTGCAGATATTATTAAGTCAATTATTAAGTTCAGGAGAAATCTCCTCACTAAAAACATAAGTGATTGATATGCTTGCATCTACTTAAAGCTAGCTACAACTACACTGCAAAACCAGCTTTTTGAAAGTCATGCCCCCACCTCTCACAAGTGTTTTAGTCACCACAACCCCATACTGAGTGCTAAAGGTAGAGTTAAGCAACACATTTCCCTGAAATGGCAATGAAGTGCAGCCAAAATAGAGATAATTATTTTAATTAATGGTAATGATTTTAACGGTTGAACATTTTAACTAATTAATTATGATTGATTGCTTGTTACTAATCAGGAATGTGATTCAAAGTTCTAATTGAAAACCTGAGAGCAACGTGCACTAAAATATGATATACTTCTGCAGAGAGAACAGGCATTTATTTTTTATAGGAAACACTTCAAAGTAAAATTCATTTTGACATTTAAGATGGCCAGAAAATAACGTTCATCTCCTCCACAGGAGGCTTTTTACCCTCAGACACAGGAATCTGAAAACACCTTGATAACCAACCTGAAAAAAATGGGGTAATCTTTCTGATCTTGTTTGAAATCTGTTTAATCCTCCTGTGTTACATCCCATGTTGTTCCCTGTCAACATGGCATCACAGTGTTGTACTTTAATACACGGGGGATAAGCTAACTGCATAATATTTATTCAGGATATGAACTCACTGAAGTGGCTTTATAGATCTGAAGCTGCTCTAAGGATCTCAGCGAGGCATTTATTGAATTAAGTAACCCTGCAGCCTATTCTCACAGAAACATCTCTCACCAGCATTCTACTCCTGCCTTCCTCAAGCCTGCAGTGAGGACCACATGAGTAGACCAGCACCTCTCCTACCAAAAATCTCACATAGCATCTGTACCCCTGATGGCACAGGCAGCGCCGTGCCGTGTGAGGGGATGCTGCTCCCCAGAGCCATAGGGATGTGTCCCAGGAACCAGGAGCTACAGTTTGCCTTTCCACCAGCAGCCAGGATGCTGGGGCAGCAGCAGGGTTTACAAGTGACCACTGTCTGCCACACCACTGCTAACCAGAAGGCTGGGCTGCTCGCAGAGCTGCTGCTGGACCACCACAGATGACAGCAGAGACACTTTCCAGGGATGCCCTGGCACAGCTGAGCCATTAGTCCTGCAGGCTGGGCACCACTATGAGGATGGCTGCACAAGGACTGAGAGCCCTCCATCCAAATTCTTAGGCTGCAAGGAGAGGTAATCCAGCGCCACTAGGAACAGTTTGATATTGTTCCTTTCTTGTAAAGGCAGCCTACCTCTGAAAGGGGCAGCCCTGCTCATACAGTTATCCTGGCCTCTTTTCCTCCTCACTTCTCCCAGCCTTTCGTCGGATCTAAACATCCCACAGCAGCAGGGCAAATTATTTCAGCAAGCTGATCTGGCAGATAATTTATCTTTGTGGGGAAAGAGAGGCAAAAGCCTCTGTCAACAGCCACCCATAGTCAACGGCTTACGTGGAACAGGCAAATGTCAGCACGGAGAGAATTCCACAAGAGGCAGCAGCCCCAGGAACAAACACCTCAAGCTGGGAGCAGGAAACGCTGCAGATCGTGAAGGTCAAATCAGTTCCCTTCCCAGGAGTGGGGTATCAAATGTTGGGCTGAAAAATGATCCTCTGTCAAAACTACAGTCAGAAAAACCTCCCTGCTACCAATGCTTCCCTTCAATGCAAATCTTAATAAATAAAGAAAGAAAGAAATGGTCTGACCTGGGCAGAAGGGAGTTGTAGTGCCACCAAAATGTTTATAGAAGAACCATGAAGCTATTTCACTGTTTTGAGAGAGGATTTGTTCCCTTGTTGGCTGATTTTTAAAAAGGAAATTCCCCAAAGTACTACTTGTCATCTACTATAAATAAATGTTGCAGACATAATACTGCTTTCTTCTTCCAAAAAAAAAAAAAGCATTAATTCACAATACATGTATGGGTTAGAGACATGTAGAGCTGGAGTAAGAGAATGTGACATTTTAAACACAGGCTTGATACTGCTGGTACCAGTGAGATGTCCTGAGGTAGGCAGAGCCTGGTCTAAGCTCTACAAAGGTTGTTGTAGCAAGGCAGGATGCAGTCTCACATCAAGTGGGCAATGCCACAGGACTGCACAGCTCTGCTCATAAGCATGCTGACAACAAGCACCAAACAGAGAATGGAAACACGAGGGCTCTGGCCACCTCCATCCTGCAGCCCAACCCCCAGCTTTGGGTCTTTGTTGCCTTTTTGTCTGGTCTGGGGGTCTGAGGATGCCTACCTCCAAGTTCAGACAAACCACTGCAGTGATTTACCCTGGGAGCATGATTTTAAGACTGTTCTGGGAATGTGAATGTTGTTTTAATCTAAACATAGATAGATCTTTCATCATCATAGATCTTTCATGTGTTTTGTGAGGAGCAGTAAGCCCAAAACTCTAGATGTTTTAAGTCATCAGGCACTTTAATGCAGAGCCTGAGAATCCTTGTCTCTTAAATCTAATCCAACACACATGACCAAAACCCAGGTATCTCATCATGACCCAGGCTTAAGCTGTCACTCCACCTGAGCTGCACCTAAACCTTCCCAAACTCCAAACATTGTCAGATTTATGCTTAATTATGACAGTAATTACTCTGGGATTGAGAAGCTTGACTGCTCACATGTGCAGGTGCCTCATGCCCACCACAGGCAGCTGTGCTACCTGGGGATACTGCACTTAACCCCAAACCCAGCCAGGAGGGGCATCTCAGGAGCTGATTCATGGGTGGACCAGACATCCTTGATTTAGCCATAGCAATTTCCATTAATGGAACACAGGCAGGAACAAACTCATTCCCCTCAATTTCCCATCACAGACATAGCAGCATCCCAAATTCAACCCTCGAACTTGAGAGGCTGAATTCCACCCCAAACACTGCACATTTACCTGTTGTGTTAAACCATTAAGTTACTCTTGAAACGAAACAAAACAAAAAAAGCAAAATAAAAGGTAGACAGCTTTGCTGATCTAAAGAGAAGGGAGTCAGTGTCAAAGACAAAACATCCACCTACCTCTATTTACATCACAGGCAGAAAGCATTTAGCAACTTGACCATGCAGACATCTTTAAAGATTTTAGCACATTTCCTCCATGACTAATTTTATAGTAGAGGTATGACTTTTCTTCCACACCACTCCTATAGCATAAATTCATTGGCAGAGCTGACTAGCAGACACCAATACACAATAGAGCACTCGCAATTTTACCTTCAGGAAGAGACAAACCAGCATGGATTCTATCCTGACATTATCCCACTCTACCTCCAAGCAGCAAGCTGAGAGAACCAGAATTCCAAGGAGCATGGCTGCCAGCTCAAAAAGATGGGGAAAATAGCAGTACAATGTGGAAAGGACTGTGCTCTTCAGCTTATTACTTGCATGTTGAGCTATTTAGCTGGGAGGAAAAAAAGTCATATTGGCTGATTGCATAAATAAGCCCCAAAGCTGCCACCCTATGCATTCTGCTCCTTTGAAGGACTGCCGTATCATATTAGCAGTCATCAGAGGAAACCATGCCTAGAAACTTCTCTGAAAGCTGCAGCACTTCAAGAAGGATCAGAGAGAAATGTCACCAGGCAATACTCCCTCTTGCCCCTTTAGCATAATGGCTCAGGAGAGGGAGATTACAACAGGTTTTCATCATGAATATTGTGTGTTTGAGCAAGGAGCAATTTCCTGACAGCTTTGATTCCAAATTTCAACATTATGTCACTTGCTGAAGTATCAGACACATCATTAACCAGCTCTAGCAGGTTTTGTTATGATATGATGAGTCAATATCTGCCTAGAAAATTTAACCCATTTTTCTCTCTCACACACATTTTGAACAAGCTCCTGGAAATGCCTTTCTGAACAGCATTTCATCTGAGTCGTAAAATACCCTTTGATGCCTTATTATTTACAGTGCACTTGCACATGCTCATGCTTTATTCTCCATCATTTCCATGAAGTAGCTCTACACAGGATTCAAGGTACTTTCAAGATTTAGCTTTAATTGTATTCTTTATTTTAGACAACTAAGTGCTATACTCCCACCCCTAATTTCAGAAAGAGGGAGAGAGCTGTGATATCTCACTGACTTCTGCTGGATGTCTGTGGGTTCAGACCCTCTGTATGGGGCAGCTGCTGGCATGCACAGCCAGGCCAGACCCCTCTTGCTGTGCTCCTGCTCCTGGACCACCTTTTCTCTCTCATTGCACAGTTCCTGTGCACTATCCCGAATTAAAGGAGTTGACTTGCTGGAGGATTCAGTTAATTTAGCAATTGTTATATATTGTTATGTTTGGTGTTTTGCAAGACTAGGACATAAACAGGTGATTTTTGAAACTCATATATTTTAATTATGAAAAGGGCTAGCTGAAGACAATGACTACTCATGCCAGAAAAACATACATCAAGATAGCACTAAATCTCTCTAAACTATATTGTTTAAATGCAGTTTCAGCCAGCCTTTATTACAAACCTCTGCTAATCTAGGAGCAGAGAGGCTGTCCAAAACCAGGGGTGCTAAATTATATTTTCCTCACTACTGTGTTCATTTAGTGCATCTTTTCTGTTTCTTTAAAGCTACTACATGAAACATTTTCATCAAAATATGTTTGTCTGTTTAAATGCTCTGGAATGTGCTTAAAGCAATACACTTGGGTTTGCGTAGCTGTCAGCCCAATTTTATTTTCAGCTGGTTAGGATTATTTAGAGAACTGCTTTCCCCTTTCAGAGAGGGTTTGGGTTAGGAAAGCCTGGGAGGATCTTCTTCTGGGAATCTCACACATCATCATGTAGACCACAATAGCCTGGGTATGTGTTGAGATAACACTGCAGGTTATGCTCAGACAGCACGGTCAATTCCAGACCATTGGTCTTCAGCTCTACTTATAAATACTTTTGGATAAGAACATACATATTTTTAAACTAAACTGCCCAAAATCTGAATTGGCACAAATTTAGTTTCAGGTTCTCCCTGCTCTTTCTTGTGTTGTTTCTGAATAACATGGTTATTCACAAAATGCACCCAAAAATATTTCTTAGCTAGTAGATTGAAATGTCAGTGCAAAAAAGCAGGACTTGGGCAAATATTTTCTGGCTCTAAATAGAGCTATTTTTCATCAGTACTGTATCTGCTGTATTTATGAACTTGTTTGACCTTTTTTTCAAAATACAAATCATAAAAATAGAGCCAGAGGTAGTAAAAACACAAAGCTAGTTGGAAGTTGAAACATCAGCTTTACCAATATCAGCTGCTCTCCTAAAAGGTGTTACAAGCACATAACCTCTTAAATGAACAGTGAGTAGGAAGTTAGAGGTACAATGAAGGATGTAGTTCAAAATTTATTCCTGTTAGGTTGCACCTACATCTGCTATGTCTGTTAATCGTTAATTAATATCTCTAAAAGTAGCTACCTAAATTAGTTTTATTTGCAAAGAGAAATATAATTGCATTTTTTAAGTTGGTATTCAATATGTCAAGATGTTACAGAAGAGTGAAAAATAGATTAAGATCCAACCTGGTGCCCTTTCTCTCTTACAAAGCTGCCTTGAAATGGGCTTGTTCAATAAAACAGCAGCCTAGATCTCAATTTTTGATTGAAAACTGCCTTGGAAATGAGAGTCATACTGGAAAACTCTTGGAGAAAAGGGGATATAGAGACAGAAAAAAGCTCTGCATTCACCTGAACATGAAAGAGATACAAAGTCCTCAGACTGAAGCATTATTATTTCAGCAAATTACTGGCAACTGAAACAGAAAACAACAGCTTGCTGCTAGCCTCAGTAAAAACACTGATAATTCAGCATATTAAAGCTGCATTTCAGCCTTACTGGTGACTCATTCATGGGGAAACTGAGGCACAAGGCAGTTTTTGTAATCAGCACCCAGGCCAGGAGGAAAAAACCTTTATCAGGCTGCTGGCCTGAAGCCTTCCAACACTTCCAGCACTGAATATTTCCATCCCTCTTGCAGGTCTCCTATCCCCACAGGACTGGAAAATGTTCCAGCTGGTACCCAGATTTTCACCAGTTAACTGAAATTGGTCCCAAAGGTGAAGTGGTAGAATTCCATGACTGTCAATAGAAAGCCATTCCCATTTTGTTAAGACTAACTGTGAACTTATTCTGATTTCTTTGGCTTTTGTTTTGTTTTCCTCGCAGAATAAAACAATACTGAGAGCTTTCAAAATTTCTGTATAATCTGGAAGATAAACTATAATAGCCAATTCTCTGATAGCTGCATTATTAAGTCAGTAGGATGTCACCTGCTTAGATCATCTCCTCTAAAATACTCCAGTAAGAAATAGAGGAAAGCAATGAAAAGAAAGGGAGTTGGAAGGAGACAGAACTTACTGTGAAGAATGCAGAAGTCTCTTTGAGTGTTTAATAGATAGGAATGAATGCTGCTGTTTAACTAGATCCAGCCACTGAAATATCTAATTAAAACTGATGTGCTTATTTAGTTTCCAATTCATCACAGGTGGGCCCACATTAATGTGAAAATGAAAGTAAATTACCAGCATTTGGCAATCTCACTGAATGTCATTCACATTATTAGCTCAAATCTCAGAATGCATTTTAAAATATGGTTCATAGGTAATAATGTGCCTGAGAACAAGTGAGACCTGCAAGCGTGAATTCAGACCACACCGGGGGAGCTGCCGAATAACGCATGTGATGTTCTGTACATAAGTGCCTTTAGGCAGAATGTTCTGGGGGAGTTTCACCCACTTTCCTACCACTAATATCACTTGGGAATGGTTGTTTATATTGGCCCCACTCCTACCCGTCCCCCTCCAGCTAGAAGCTCATAATAACTTCAAGCCATTTAATTGTAGCCAGATTTCAAGCTCACACTCAGATCACGGAGACCTCAAGTGCTTCAAGTGCAGTGTATTCAGCTTCATAACTGCAAAATAAAAAGGGAAAAATGGGCTTGAAAATAGCATGTCTTCTGAAAGCATTTCATTTTCTTTTTTGTACATATTATATTTATAAATTTTACCTTTTATATAAGCTTGAGATGGTTGGAAAAAAGAAAACTAAAATACATTTTAGTTTGACTGAGAAAATCTCTGCAAATTTTCAAAATTTGCAAGGATGCATTTAAGCCACAGGTTTTGATAAACTGAATGTTTACCCAGAGTTCAAAGGGGGACTGTCCAGAAATATATATATATCTATATATATATCCCTTCAAATACAGTTAGCTGGATTCTACTAAACTGAAAACATTATCTGTCTTTGGTTTTGTTTGGGTCAATGTAACCAACATCTCTTAAAATGAAGTGTTACAATTAGGGACTTACCTCAGGTGCTCAAAGCCCATGAAATAAAATGACGCCAAGCTTTAGATCACATTTCTCAAGCAAAGAGAACTTTATTTTCTTTAACGTTTAATTGCAGCATTGTCTTGAATATTATTGGCAACTTAGAATTCTAGCACATGGTTACTCTAGTGAAAAGGGCAATTTCAATTTCTATTTCTATTTCAAGGCTTCAAATAGTTTTTCCTGTGCTGCTTTCAAAAACACCACTTTTTATTTTAGAAAATAATTGTAAAAATGTTTTACTGGATTTGAAAAATACTTTTGCAATCTTTTGCTGTTTCAATAGTCTTCTCCGCCACCCCTTTGCCACTAAAAAGAACTTAAGGGAATTTATTAAAATGTGGGGAGAGATATATAGACAAATTTCTTCACTAATCTGTTGTTAAATGCAGCCTGTGGTTTACTGGAAAGAGCTCTTTTTTCTCTGGCCAAACTGCTATGTCAGGGCACTACAGCCCCTTGCAAGCACTATTTTAAACATCATCTCCCATTATCAACCACAACAAAACATTCCCAAGACTTGCATTGCAAAGCCAACCAGGCTACTAAATCTCTTTCAAACAGAGAAAGTGATGAAAGGCATAAGATGAGGCAGAGCACACAAAAGAAGAGAAAGGAATGGGAAGAGAGAGAAAAGGGCTAAGAAGAAAAATAGTGTGCCAATGAGAAATCAGCAGAAACTTAGTTTAAGAAGAGAAAGAAAAAAATAAACAAACAAGGGTGTTACATCACCTAAATAGTCAGGGAAAAAAAACACTATGTGGTTTTAAAAGCAAAGAAATTAAGGAAAGGCGTAAGATCAGCAGATTATCCAAGGGATGTGGTGGACCACCATTCTGTGTTTGACAATGTTAAAGTGATCTCAGGCTGATGAGTTGCCAGCCAAGCCTTTCAGAATGTGAGGTGAGAACATTCTCCAGCCCCATCCAGACCAGTCAGGATACTGCCAGACTTCCAGAAGGCTGAGGAGAGGGCATTAACATCCCTAGGAATGCTGACTGGACAGCAGCTGGGGACCAGGCTTTCTGCCTCCACCCCACCACAGACTGTCCTTTCAAAGACTCATTTGCAGTAGGTGTAAGGAGAGGAGGAGTAAAGCCAAGAAATTGGTGGGAAATAATAGGAAAGAAGTGCTGTAGTTTGATGAGGATAATAACCTCTCTAACTGGTGTCCTATCATATTAGTTTCCCCATGAAATTATTTAAAACAGCAGGGAATCAAACATCCCCACATTATTAACCTCTAACTCGTGCTTATTGAAGAAAATCAGACAGATATTTTATGGGTGGCTTCCCAGATGATGCCAAACAGCACAGTGAGGACCACGGGACCAGGCTCTCACACTGATGAGGACACTCTTCTGTGTCCCAGCTCTGCTGGGCTGGTGCCACCCCATGCAAGCCCAGGTTGGCCAATGGCCACCACCACTCATTGCTCCCTGTCCCTTCCTGACCAGCTGCTCAGGGCACAGGGTTTTCCCCATTAGCTCTGGGAAGGCAAATACCCCAAGCAAGTGAAATCCTCAAAAGCAAAGTGTATGATGTGGATCCCAATACGACACCAGGATGACGCCAGACCTGGCTGTCAGCCCCCACAGCTCCATTAACTCAGCTCTTAACAAGGCATCTGAACATGGCTTTTCAGATGAAAGCTAGTCTCGTGCTAAACATTTCAGGGGAAATATTTTTAAAAGCAAATGAAGACCATTTATGAAAAAATGCGAAAGTTTCAATCCAGAAACTGGAGACGCTGGGAAACCAAAGCACTGCATCATCTTTCTTACATCAACTTGCATATCTTCCAACGCGTGACAAAAGAAATTTAAATAGTAGCCACCTTCAAAGCAGTTATTAGATAAGTCTGTGAATTCATATCATCTAAAGACAGAGCTGAATCATCTCAATGATAGGCTCTTCCTACTTATTCACAGATTGTGTTGGGAAATAATTTAGCACCTTTTTTTTTATTGTAGTCCTCCCTCAGAGCAGTACGTTGCTTGGCTGGGGATCCATCACTGGTTTTTGTGTTTAAATGTTCTATTTTACTTAAACGCTTTGTAGGAAATATTTTTTTTTCTGTTGCCAAAAATTCTTTTCTTTATTCCCAGCAAAACTCATATGATGTCTATTTTTCAAATGCTTATGCTTATTGACTAAACCTGTACTTTTGTAAAATACTAAGGAATTTAGTAGTACAACAGAAAGTCATTGAAGTGCTACTTTGAATTATTTAAACCTTTAGAGGGCAGGTTCTGTTTTTAAAGGTTTATTTTTGACATTTGTGAAGATATACATACATAAATTATTGGTAGCACTGAATTCCAGCACTGGAAATGCAGCGAAGGACCTTGGCGGCACCATCACGAACAGCTGCTTGTGAGGAGCCAGCCTTCCCAAACACCCAGAGGAAGGTAGGGAGCACTGAAGTGTTGGCTGAATATTCAAAAAAATTGCAAAGAATAAACTTCACCATAAAGCAAAATGTGAGGAACACACTTCTGTTCCTAACACCCCTTGGGCAACACTGCAGGAAGGACCTGGCTGTACATTTTGCACCTCTGCGATGTGCTCATACAAACACGCTCTTCTGAAAAACAAAAACAAAAAGAGCCTTATTACTATTTCAGTGTCTCTGAAATAGCACTGGTGTCCCATAGAAAATAAGTATTTCTCATGTAGAGCACAGCAGGAGGTATTTGCCATCTCCTGAAGCGTCACTTATTAGCCCTGGTAGGGCTACAGCTGGCAAAACAACAGGATGACTCCTGTATGATCAGCCGGGTGGTTCAAAGGTGCTGGGGCCAGATGAGTGAGCAACTTCTGAGAGCAAATGCAGTTTAGCATTTGAATGAGAAGGGCAGGAGAATTGTATGGTAGTGAAGGGTCATTTCTGAGAGGAACAATATTGATCACCTTGGAGCAGAGAGATGCCTGTCAAGAACAGGGACTGTTGCTACGTCTGGGGCTGCGCACACATGCCATAATAAAGACGGATTCCTCCACAGAGATTTTACTAGCCAGGTTTATGACCAGACAACACACAGATGTAATACACAAACACAGAGGAAGAGAGGAAAGGAGATAACAGTAAAATGAGCATGCATTTTTCATAATAGGCAGTAATTTCATGGCTTAATTTAATCAATGGCCTAACTTAGTGCAGTACCTTGCTCTGCTCCTGTACTCGTAAGTCTTAAGGCCTCATTAACATAGGATGTGTATGGAATATTTTATGGGGTCTTATTCCATTTTAAGTAGTGGCCCCAACAGAAAGTATTTACCAACCATCATTTTAAGAGGCAGGTGAGGTGTTCTGCAATAATTTACATTTTCTGTAGTAAGAACAGTGTATGAGTGCTGAATTTTGGACCTCGGTATGTGGCAAGTGTAAGCCAAGGCTTTCAAGAGCATCCACAGCATTGTATCTGACTTCCACTTACCCCTGTCTTACATCTGGAAAGGGCTTTGGGAACTGCTGGCAAAAGAAGACATTTCAGCACCATTAAGTGCTGTTGTGATTAACCTGTTTCCACAGAGAAGAGGAAAGTGCTATGTCAGTTTAAAAAGTGAAGTTAAGCTCTGGTCCTGAGGATACAGTTTTTGCTAGGAAAGAGT